>NC_090444.1:1018003951-1018311618 GCF_031143425.1 Pleurodeles waltl | reverse complement strand
CATGTGTCCCCCCCAGCTGAAAGTGGGGAGAGCTACCCAACCTCCTGGGAGTTGTCATCACTAAGGCAGAAGTATCTGGAGAGACCATCAGTGTTGGTGTGGTCAATCCCCGGGCAATGCTTCACTGTAAAGTCCATCCCATGTAGAGAAATGGACCACCTCAGGAGTTTAGGATTCTCACCACTCATCTGCATGAGCCATCTGAGGAGCCTGTGGTCTTTCTGAACACAGAAGTGAGTCCCAAACATGTATGGTGTCAGCTTCTTCAGTGCCCAGCCCACAGCAAATGCTTCTCTTTCAATAGCACTCCATCTCTGTTCCCGTGGTAATAGTTTTCTACTAATAAAGACTACTGGTTGGTCTAGGCCCTCCTCATTTAGCTGTGCTAGAACATACCCTATGACATGCTCTGAAGTGTCTGTCTGCACAATAAATTCCTGGGAGTAGTCAGGGGCCTTGAGCACGGGGCTGTGGACATGGCTTCCTTCAGGGAGTCAAAGGCTTTCTGACAAGCCTCTGTCCAATTCACCAACCTAGGTGGCTTTTTGGAAGTAAGTTCTGTCAAGGGTGTCACAATGGAACCATAGCCTACGGTAGTATCCATTGATGCCTAGGGAGGCTCTCTCTTATGTCTGTGTTCTAGGTGGTTGCCAGGCCTTGATAGTTTCAATCTTGACCTGGAGCAGCTGCACCTTGCCACCACCTACTAGGTCTCCCAAGTACACCACGGAACCCTGCCCAATCTGGCACTTACTAGCCTTGATGGTCAGGCCTGCCTATTGCAGAGCCTGAAGCACCTCCTTGAGGTGGAGCAGGTGTTCCTCCCAGCTAGACCTATAGACGGCTATGTCGTCTAGGTAGGCTGTGCAGAAGGCATCCTTGCCAGCTAGGACCCCATTAACAAACCATTGGAAGGTAGCAGGGGCATTTTTCAACCCAAAGGGCACCACCCCGAACTGGTAAAGACCATCAGGTGTGGAAAATGCTGATCTCTCCATAGCTCCCTCAGTCAAGGCGATTTTTCAGTACCCTGATGTGAGATTAAAAGTACTGAGGAATTTGGCAGTGCCTAGCCTGTCTACGAGCTCATCAGCTCGGGGGATTAAGTGAGCGTCAGTCCATGTGACTGAGTTGAGACACCGGCAGTCCACACAGAACCGGAGTTCTGGTTTGGCACAGGGTGCAGCAGCCTTGGGTACCAGCACCACAGGGCTGGACCAGGGACTGCTGGACTTCTCAATAACCCCTAGGGCCAACATCTTGGAGACCTCCTCCTTGATGCTGGCCTTCACCTCATCTGACAACCTGTACATTTTGTTCTTTACAGGGGGACTGTCTCCCGTGTCAATATCATGGACACACAAGAGGGTGAGTCCAGAAATAAGGGAAAACAGGAAAGAGAACTGCTCTAACAACTCATACCAGTCTCCTCTCTGTTTCAGAGTCAGGGAGTCAAAGAGATTGACACCCTCCACTGACCTACTAGCTCTATTACCAAAACCTTGGGGCATATTTATACTCCGTCTGCGCCGAATGTGCGTCAAAATGTTTGAAGCACATTCGGCGCAAAACTTGCCCGATATTTAAACTTTGACGCTGGAGTCCGTGGACATCAAAATCCAACCGTGTGTGTCATTTTCTGGATGCGGGAAACCGCCTCGCATTAATGATATGCAAGGTAGGCGTTCCCGTCCAAAAAATGACTTAAACAGCCGTGCGTCGTATTTATGCTTCCGGGCAAAAATGCTGCACGGCCGGGAGGCGGAGGCGGAAAATGACACAGCCCGTTTGCGTCAAAAATTAACGCCTGGGTCAGGGCAGGCGTTAAAATGGGGCAAACACACCTATATTTAATCAGAATACACAGAAGCAACAGCAGAGCAGCAAAAGCAAGACATGGAGGTACTTCTTATCCAGCGTGCATGCAGATGCAGAGCCCAGCAACAACAACAGCAGCTACCACAACACCAGCAGGGACCTCAAAGGCAGCGCAGAAGGCAGGAGAGGATATTCCGCACCAGAACAACCCTTCATGGCCTCAGGGAACATGACATCATCCAGAGGTACAGGTTGAACTGGCAGGCCATTCAGCAGCTGCTGCACAACATAGAGCCACAGTTGGCACCCACCTTACTGACTCCCCGCACCATCCCAACAGAAGCCAAGCTGCTAGCTGTACTTGACATGTTGGCAAGTGGCTCCTTTCAAACCACTGGCGCCCTGGTTGCTGGAATATCACAGCCATCATTCTCTGCCTTCTTGCCCAAAGTACTGGATGCCATCATTGGACTCACACCCCACCACATCTGCTTCCCAAAACACACTGCAGAAGCAGCAGGAGACAAAACAGGGGTTTTACCACATTAATGGCTTTCCACAAGTCCTTGGTGCCATCGACTGCACACATGTATGCCTTGTGCCACCTGCTGCAACTGAACACCTCTATCACAACAGGAAGCACACACACTCCATCAATGTGCAGACCATTGTGGATCACCAAGGATTGATCACCAAAATCGTGGCAAAGTATCCTGGGAGTGTCCATGACTCATTCAGCTTCCGTCACTCTACCATCAATCAACACTTCCAGGATGGACGATATGGCAATGGACTACTTGTTGGTAAGTACAAAAACCTACTTATATACACACTGCACAGCAACCCTCTAGGACACACAACACATACAGCACTACATCGACACGTGGACAGGAACACACAGAGGTCGTGACATCACTAGCCATGTTTGATAGGTCTGTAGTGAACCTGTCACACATCTGAAATTAGTGTACAGTCAAATGTTAAGACATCAATGATCACAACGTATGGAGAGGTCTGGCTAACTGTCACCTTGCAAAATGTAAGCGTCTCACTGATGTTTAAATTAACCCATTGCATAAGTCCAAAGGTATGGGATGTCCAGGGAAAATAGATGCAAACGTGTTACCACCACGGTCAAAATAAATCTGTGTATGGAACTATCATCTCACCCCCAGTGAAGACACAGGGACACCTGTATCACAAGTCACAATGCGAGGGACGTCACACTGTTCTGCAAATACCCAAACATACTGCTGACAACCGGTCGGCAGGCAAACACTTGTTCATGGTGAGTGGCCTCCCCCTTCCTCTCCTTGACTTCAAATGGGCTAGACCAGCGGGTCCTGGAGAGCTCTAGGCTCTACTAGCTCTATTACCAAAACCTTGGGGCATATTTATACTCCGTCTGTGCAGAATGTGCGTAAAAACTTTTGAAGCACATTCGGCGCAAAACTTGGCCCATATTTAAACTTTGACGCCGGAGCCCGCGGACGTCAAAATCCCGCTGTGTGCGTCATTTTCTGGATGCGGGAAACCGCCTTGCGTTAATCATATGCAAGGAGGCGTTCCCGTCCAAAAAATGACTTAAATGGCCGTGCATCGTATTTATGCTTCCGGGCAAAAATGCCGCACGGCTGGGAGGCGGAGTCGGAAAATGACGCACAGCCCGATTTGCGTAAAAAATTAACGCCTGGGTCAGGGCAGGAGTTAAAATGGGGCAAACACACCTATATTTAATCAGAATACACAGAAGCAACAGCAGAGCAGCAAAAGGGAGACATGGAGGTGTTACTTATCCAGCATGCAGGCAGCAGGCAGCATGCAAGCAGAAGCAGCAGGAGACAAAACAGGGGTTTTACCACATTAATGGCTTCCAAACACGTCCTTGGTGCCATTGACTGCACACAAGTACGTCTTGTGCCACCTGCTGCAACTGAACACCTCTATCGCAACAGGAAGCACACACACTCCATCAATGTGCAGGCCATTGCGGATCACCAAGGACTGATCACCAAAATCGTGGCAAAGTATCATGGGAGTGTCCATGACTCATTCATCTTCCGTCACTCTACCATCAATCAACACTTCAAGGATGGACGATATGGCAATGGACTACTTGTTGGTAAGTACAAAAACCTACTTATATACACACTGAACAGCAACCCTCTAGGACACACAACACATACAGCACCACATCGACACGTGGACAGGAACACACAGAGGTCGTGACATTGCTAGCCATGTTTGATAGATCTGCAGTGAACCTGTCACACATCTGAAATTAGTGTACAGTCAAATGTTAAGACGTCAATGATCACAACGTATGGAGAGGTCTGGCTAATTGTCACAGTGCAAAATGTAAGCGTCTCACTGATGTTTAAATTAAACCATTGCATAAGTCTAAAGGTATGGGATGTCCAGGGCACATAGATGCAAACGTGTTACCACCACTGTCAAAATGAATCTGTGTATGGAACTATCATCTCACCCCCAGTGAAGACATAGGGACACCTGTATCACAAGTCACAATGCTAGGGAGTGCACACTGTTCTGCAAATACCCAAACATACTGCTGACAACCGGTCAGCAGGCAAACACTTGTTCAGCCAACGAAACAACACAATGCAGATGGTCCATCCTACAAGCCTAGGAAGGAACACAATAACACAAAAGAGTCACAGACAACACAAGACAAATACTGCCATGCAAGGTGATATTAATAGGGCAAGCTACATCAACATGATCCCATTCATTTTCTTTTTCAGCTGATCAGTGGTATGGGATCCAGCCATGGATTATGACACCATTTGGCAACCCAAGCACTGCAGCAGAGCGTGCCCACAATGAGGCACATAGGAGGACACGCACCATAGTGGAAAGGACCTTCGGCATCCTCAAGTCGAGATTCAGGTGCCTCAATATCACTGGTGGCAGCCTCCTATATTCACCAGAAATGGTCTGTAAGATCATTTTAACATGTGCCATCCTGCACAACATTTGCATACAAAGGAACATTCCCTTCTTAGAACCAGAGCCACAAATGCCTGAAGAGTAGGAAGAGGAGGATGCTGGCCTGCAACATGAGGGGGAACAACAAAATACAGCTGCTGGATTGTGTAGGCGCCAACATATTGTGAACAATTATTTTTAAAACTAATCACCATCCCCACTGTATTAACTAATGTAAATAAACACCGATAATAATCACCATATCATGGTATGGCTAATCATTTCTGCTCACCTTTATCTCTAACTATCAGAATAAGAGTGTAGCCTCATGCAGCATTGCTGATATACCGATCAGGACACAGAAATTTCCTGAGCAATTGTGATGCGTATTATACAACAGTCACATACACACACACTGTAAATGACATATATCCTGTACATTTCACCTTTGAAGGGCAATAGCAGAGGACCACACCTATTTCCAACATACATGCTGGCAACATGGTTCATCACAGCATATGGCACACAACAAAGACACCATCAGTCTATAAGGGAAAAAAATGCCTCATACATGAGGCAGTGGATGTGCTATTGCATTGGTAACAGGAATGTATGTCCAGACCCTTGACAGCAGTAAGTCGTACAGCACCTATCTTTGCAAGGACAATCTGTGACTAGAGTTCCCTAGAAGCAGAACATAGACAGCACAAGTGCCATACCTATGACAAGCATTGCGCACATGACATTCTATGTACATGTCAGCCCAATTCCTAACTCCTGACACAGCCATGCTCCTGGTCTCAACCCACCTGTCTGAATAGGTCCCTGGAATGGTAATATGTGTACCCAGATATTCCCTCCTCTACACACACAGACTAACAATAGTAATCCAGTGTGCTACACCCTTTCCTATGGTATGCCATTGTCATAGTACATCTGACTGCATGGACGTCAGGTCAATTAATACACTGGCTTGTAGTTTCTAAGCCCTGTTATCACCTGTAGATTGCTTCCTGTGTGAAAGGTACTATTGGCCATTTGAACTCAAATCTCACCTACAGGACTTGTGATAAACTGATGCAGACACACCTGTGATCACCTCCATGCACATCACCCAGTTGAACATGCACTGCCCCTGCAGATGCTTGGAACAGCATAGAAGTTGCCATTTTGCCAAATACACCATTATGCATTGCTAGTAATTAAGCTGTGCAGCACATCCCTTGGGTTTATGTGTCACCTTCAAAAACACAGGACAAACACAGTTTCCCATGTCAACTGTCTTGTTCTTCTTCCGACCAGTATAAGTCAGACCACTGAGTATGTACCTTGTGAAATTGCTGGATCCTGATTGACCCTGCATCCTGTCAGCCTGGCTGGCATCTGTCTGTGCGTTACCCTAAAGGTTCCTTGTGGCTACATACGTACCACACTTGCGTTACCAAACCTCACATTCCTCAGGGGGTATTTTGTCATGTGCTTCCTCAATGCATACCCAAATGCATTGTATAGCATCATCTGCTTTTTAATTGTACCATATTAGTAAAATTGTCTTTGAATACCAAAATCATGGCCTATCCCTTGTCTGGGTCTCATGTATGCATGAACGTCAAAGTGTGACAGTGTACCATGGCCGTATGCAGGGATTGGGTATGGTGCCTCCAGCAGAACCAGCTACCTCTGATAATGTGCATGAAAAGTCCACACATGTTGGGACCCTGACAGTTCACACGCTGAATCACATTGTTCACAACATATTGATGGGCTGTGCGTGGTGAATAGCTGCAAGATTAGTCAACACAGAGGCTATGATGTTCCCAGATGCAGTGGGAACTTTACAGGCCAACATGTGTAGAAATGTTGTAAAGACACCAGCCGGAACATGACTCCTGAGATATGATCTCACTCAACACACCAAGGCTGCCCTGTTGTCAGTCTCATAACACGTCTGCAGTGACAGGGTGGGACCATCCCCATATAGGTTCTCATGTCCTCACCAACTTTACTTCCATTGATCTCCAAAGGATACTCAGTAGATACAGGAATAGCCGCCACTGACTCATGATGAGACCTGGACGTAACTGTGACAACATAGACCCCTAAAAATATACAGGATAAACATTGGACCACACACATGAACCAGACGCCTCTGTGCAATTGATCACTGGAAATATGTGGACAAGTGCTGCCTCGTCTGCTTGTCCACCACTGCCACTGGAGAGTTGTGGCTCAGTCATATGACCACAACTGTGGCGTGATATAACAGTTGTGGGACACCTTTGGCTGTCTGTGCCAATAACATGGTACCCACTTAGGGGGTTATTCTAACTTTGGAGGAGTGTTAATCCGTCCCAAAAGTGATGGTAAAGTGACGGATATACCACCAGCCGTATTACGAGTTCCATAGGATATAATGGACTCGTAATACGGCTGGTGGTAAATCCGTCACTTTTCCGTCACTTTTGGGACGGATTAACACCTCCTCCAAAGTTAGAATAACCCCCTTAGTCTGTACATGTGCCAGACTCACAGTGGGTTCACCAACAAGTGCCTAGGAAGCAGTTACCAAATTTCTAGGACATGGAATGGGCAACTTTTGGACCATTGACATGAACAAGCGTCTGCCATCTATCCGGTGCATGCTTTGTCATTTGTGGAGTCTACGTTACCCAAAATCTTGGAAGTGCACACAACAGATGTTGCTACATGTTTGACTAGCACATGTCCTCTCTCATATCCACACTGACTTGCATCTAAGGTTTGGACACATTGACTTCACATTCATACAAGCATATTTTCAATAATGCATCACACTGGGTCGACAACTACATTAGTAGCCAATGCACACACATTGAGCCATAGGCATTGAGGTATTGGACTTATATGCGTCACCTTGCTATCCTTGAAAAGATGCTCCAACGTCGTTTTCAATGTTGCCAAAGTATAAGTTTATTTAAGCTTCAATATTACAACCAACCCTGGCAGCTACCTAGTCTCAACTGACCCTAGGCTGCCTCAACATTCTAGCTTCTTCTCCACATCACTAGGCAACAATACATTCCAATATCCAACACATCTCCCCCCTTATCCTACAAACAAAAAAAATAAAAATAAATCATAGCTACAATACGCTTACATAAATATATTCTATCTTAATTCAATAACAGCATACTATGCACTACATGACAACCTGCAAACCCGATTTAAAACAAAATTAACTTCACCTTATCTAATGTATATAAAATCCATAAAATTCCTATGTCACGTAATCCTTTAAATACACTGGTCTCTTCACCAATCTCCTTCTCCTACATACCTCATTGTTCACCTCGGTCCACTTATTATCATCCCTCATACTCTTCCACTTTCGCAACTCTGCTTCATTACGCTTCGTTATTTCGCTGACATTCCATCTCTTGCCATCCTCCATCTCCACACTATAACCTTTCACACTCACCACTTGCCTAGGCATTGACCATATAGATTCACCTTTTTTTTTATTCCACACCCTAGTTCTTACCCAATCACCAATCTTCAACTTTTACAACTTCTTCCAACTCCCTTTATTTCTTCTATCATATGCTTCTTGACCTACCCTTACTCGCTTCAACATTTCCTCCTCATTCACCTTCTCTCTTCCTGCTTTACCCATCCATCCAGGCACAGCCTTGGTACATGGCTTTCTACCCTTTAACAACATGAATGGGGTCTCCAACGTGAGGGAATGTGGAGTAGTGCGATAATTCCACAAAAGATTCTTTATTTCCTTTTTCCAGTTCAGACCATTCTGCACCGACAATTGTATATTTTCACTTATCACTCTGTTAAACCTCTCTACCAGTCCATTTTCCCTAGGATGGGCTACAGCAGTTCTAATGTGCTTTATCCCACATTTTTTCATATAATCGCCAAACTCCTCAGATGTAAACTGCGGACCATTGTCCGTTACCACCGCCTCAGGATATCCTTCTCTCCTCCATACCTCTTCGCAAAACTCAATCACAGCACCTGACCTGACATCTCTCACTACACTTACTTCAGGCCATTTGGAATGATAATCTATCATTACTATGATAAAAACCTTGTCACCAGTATCCAATAGAAAAGGACCACATATGTCCATCCCTACCTTCTGCCAAGGTTTATCTGGAAACGGGAATGGAATAACCGGTGTCTTCACCCCCACATGGGATTTATCACTGCATGCACACTCCACACAGTTCCTTACAAATCTTTCCACATCCTGGTCCATCCCTGGCCACCAAAAATCTTCTCTCACCTTCCTCTTCATCCCCGACATACCTCCATGACCCTCATGTAACACGTCCAACAACCTCCTTCTTAATTTATAAGGAACAATCAACCTGTCACCACTTCTCAACAAACCATCTTGATTGGACAATTCCGACCATACACTCTTGAAATTTGTCACCTGACTCACACGCTCTCCCAATTTGTACCAATGCATTCCCAATGCATTCTCTTCAGCAATTGTAATTCCTCATCTCCATCCACTGACTCACGCCAAAGTTCCTCACTAATTGCATCAGTTCCTACATCCTGGACACTCGCAACCATCCACTCTTCTTCCTCCTCATCTGCTTGATTCTCAATTGGCAGTCTAGGTAGGCAATCTGCATTAACGTTCTTTACCCCTGGTACATATCTTATAACAAAATCATACTCCTGTAAACAATACATCCACTTTGCTATTCTGGAAGATGCACGCTTTGCACCCTTTGTCGTGAACATATCGATTAACGGTTTATGGTCTGTTCGCAGTTCAAACTTCCTTCCCCACACATAGGGGGTGATTCTAACCCTGGCGGTCGGTGATAAAGCGGCGGCCAACCCGCCAACAGGCTGGCGGTCCAAAAAATGGAATTCTGACCCTGGCGGGAACCGCCAACACAGCCCGCAAACTTAACACTCCGACCGCCACGGTGGTACAGACAAACAGCGCGGCGGTCACCGCCAACAGCCAGGAGGCAGACAATATACTACCCACACTATCATGACTCACCAATCCACCACCTTTTCCGGGGCGGGAGCACCGCCGATAAAAACACGGCAGAAACAGACCACGAACGGGAAAACGCTCGGAAGGAGGACAGCATGGAACCCGAATTAAACATCCTACCTGCTCTCGTCTACCTGCTCATCTACCACGAGTACGAACGCCGGCGCAGACGACAACGGTGAGTACTGCACCTACGACACACGGGAGGGGGAAGGAGGAAAGGTTACGCGCACACACATATGCGACCCCCACCCTCCCAAACTATGTACACACCAATGCAGAGCAACAAGTCACAGTGATACCACCCAAACCCCCCGGAAAAATACAAAGACATCATTAAAATTACCAAAATATTTATGTACAATAAAGGCTTTGATAAGTATTGGTCAACTAGGCAAAAAACAATACCAAAATAATTATATATACAGTGCAATGGATAACCGAGGCAATGAGTCCTGCACATCAAAAGAAAATTGAAGTGTCCGTGGGCCAAAGTGTAACAACACAAGAGCAAAGCCCACACAGGAGACCTGAGTCCTTTGGAGAGAACACTGCAGGGGCATCTGATGACAAAATTACAGGCACCTCAGGGGGAAGGGAAGGGGGGGGGCACCACAGCCACATGAGTCCACGACGCCAGATCCACGAAGGGGCCACCATGCCTACTGTGCCATCCTGGGGAGTGCAAAGCCACAGTCTCTCAAGTCTCTACAGTGGGTGGTTTGCCCACTGTGCCATCCTGGGGAGTGCAAAGCCACAGTCTCTCAAGTCTCTACAGTGGGTGGCTTGCCCACTGTCACATCCTGGGGAGTGCAAAGCCACAGTCTCTCAAGTCTCTACAGTGGGTGGCTTGCCCACTGTCACATCCTGGGGAGTGCAAAGCCACAGTCCATCAGGTGGATTACAGTCTCCACAGGTCAAGGAGGAGGCATGGTGGGCACAGTGAACCGTTAACAGTGCTTGACAGGAAGGGCCCAGCGGAGCGGTGCTTGAGACGGTGGGGCCCAGCGGAGCGGTGCTTGACAGGAAAGGCCCAGCGGAGCGGTGCTTGAGAAGGCGGGGCCCAGCGGAGCGGTGCTTGAGACGGCGGTGCCCAGCAGAGCGGTGCTTGACAGGAAGGGCCCGGCGGAGCGGTGCTTGAGACGGCGGTGCCCAGCGGAGCGGTGCTTGACAGGAAGGGCCCGGCGGAGCGGTGCTTGAGACGGCGGTGCCCAGCGGAGCAGTGCTTGACAGGAAGGGCCCAGCGGAGCGGTGCTTGACAGGAAGGGCCCAGCGGAGCGATGCTTGAGACGGCGGTGCCCAGCGGAGCGGTGCTTGAGACGGCGGTGCCCAGCGGAGCGGTGCTTGACAGGAAGGGCCCGGCGGAGCGGTGCTTGAGACGGCGGGGCCCAGCGGAGCGGTGCTTGAGACGGTGGGGCCCAGCGGAGCGGTGCTTGACAGGAAGGGCCCAGCGGAGCGGTGCTTCAGACGGCGGTGCCCAGCGGAGCGGTGCTTGACAGGAAGGGCCTGGCGGAGCGGTGCTTGAGACGGCGGTGCCCAGCGGAGCGGTGCTTGACAGGAAGGGCCCAGCGGAGCGGTGCTTGACAGGAAGGGCCCAGCGGATCGGTGCTTGAGACGCGGTGCCCAGCCGAGCGGTGCTTGAGACTGCGGTGCCCAGCGGAGCGGTGCTTGACAGGATGGGCCCGGCTGAGCGGTGCTTGAGACGGCGGGGCCCAGCGGAGCGGTGCATGAGACGGCGGGGCCCAGCGGAGCGGTGCTTGACAGGAAGGGCCCAGCGGAGCGGTGCTTGAGATGGCGGTGCCCCGCGAAGCGGTGCTTGACAGGAAGGGCCCGGCGGAGCGGTGCTTGAGACGGCGGTGCCCAGCGGAGCGGTGCTTGACAGGAAGGGCCCAGTGGAGCGGTGCTTGAGACGGCGGGGCCCAGCGGAGCAGTGCTTGACAGGAAGGGCCCAGTGGAGCGGTGCTTGAGACGGCGGGGCCCAGCGGAGCGGTGCTTGAGACGGTGGGGCCCTGTTCAGCGGTGCCTATCTTCACGGCGGGGCCCTCTTCAGCGGTGCCTATCTTCACGGCGGGGCCCAGCGGAGCGGTGCTTGACAGGAAGGGCCCAGCGGAGCGGTGCTTGAGACGGCGGTGCCCAGCGGAGCGGTGCTTGACAGGAAGGGCCCAGTGGAGCGGTGCTTGAGACGGCGGGGCCCAGCGGAGCGGTGCTTGAGACGGTGGGGCCCAGCGGAGCGGTGCTTGAGACGGCGGTGCCCAGCGGAGCGGTGCCTATCTTCACGGCGGGGCCCTCTTCAGCGGTGCCTATCTTCACGGCGGGGCCCTGTTCAGCGGTGCTCTTCTGCACGGCGGGGCCCTGTTCAGCGGTGCCTATCTTCACGGCGGGGCCCTGTTCAGCGGTGCTCTTCTGCACGGCGGGGCCCTGTTCAGCGGTGCTCTTCTGCATGGCGGGGCCCTGTTCAGCGGTGCTCTTCTGCACGGCGGGGCCCTCTTCAGCGGTGCCTATCTTCACGGCGGGGCCCTGTTCAGCGGTGCCTATCTTCACGGCGGGGCCCTCTTCAGCGGTGCCTATCTTCACGGCGGGGCCCTGTTCAGCGGTGCTCTTCTGCACGGCGGGGCCCTGTTCAGCGGTGCTCTTCTGCACGACGGGGCCCTGTTCAGCAGTGCTCTTCTGCACGGCGGGGCCCTGTTCAGCGGTGCTATTCTGCACGGCGGGGCCCTCTTCAGCGGTGCTCATCCAGTAAGTCAAGGGAGCCATGACCTGGCCTGGACTCCCTGCTCAGTCGCCCTCCGACCGTGATGTTGCTGGACCCTTCGGTGACGGAGTCCTGGGCCCTTTGGTGTCCTCCCTAACACCCGGGATGGGGCTTGTGGGGCCCACCTGCTCCGCGCTCCTGCTGGCTGACTTCTCCGCCCTGCTGCCCTTTCGCTCCTTAGATGGGGCTCTCGGGACCTTGCCTCCCCTAGATGTTGTGGCTGGTGAAGTGGGTGAACTTTGCTCCTTGGGGGCAGCCGTGTCAGTCCTCTCACGGCGGCCCTTTACTTTCCTGGTCCTCTTGCCTGGGGGGGGGGGCTGGATGTGTCCTTGCTGCTGATCGAAGTGTCACTGCTGGCAAAGGGTGGACTCCAGAACCCATGCACCACAGTGACACTCGAAGCTGGGCTGGTGGTGGCTGAGGTGCTCTTGGGACTCTTTGCAGATGGAGGGGGTGGGTCATCGGAGGGAAAGAGGTTAAGATTAGCGAGGAAAACTTTTTTAGGACCAAGGTAAAGGGTAGGAGAAGTGGTGATGGGAGTGGAGGAAGAGGATGTGGTTGTAGGAGAGTCAGGTGTGCTGTCTTTGGGTGCAGGTGCTGGTGCTGTAGGCTGTGGTGAGGTGGATGGCTGTTGGGTGGGTGGCTGCCTGCGTTTGTGTGGTTTGGAAGAGGGGGTGACAGACACAGTGGGAGAGGACACAGGGGACGTGTAAATGGCAGTGGGGGTGGTGACTGCACGTGTGCGGACTGGACTGGAGGGTGTGCTGGTGATGGAAGCACTGGCTGATGGTGGTGTGCATGCAGGTGTGAGTGTAGACGTCACAGGGAGGGAGGAGGGAGACGAGGAGGAGAGGGACACAGAGGTGGTAGTGACTGTTGGAATGTCTGCATCTGGGTGTTGCTTGGGTGAATGCTTGTGGGTTCTGTGGTGCTTGTGTCTGGATGAGCTGCCCTTGGGTGTTGAGGTGTGTGCAGGCTGGTCTGATGGTGTGGATGGGATAGGGTGAGGAACAGGAGACAGAGACAGGCTGGAGGCAGTAAGAAGAGGGAGGCTGGAAACAGGGACAATGGCTGCCATCAGTGCTGAGGCCAGAGCATTGAACGATCGTTGATGGGCAGCCTGACCCGAATGAATGCCCTCCAGGTAAGCATTGCTCCGATGAACCTCCCTTTCTACCCCCTGGATGGCATTCAAAAGGGTAGTCTGCCCAACAATGAGCGTCCTCAGGAGGTCAATGACCTCCGCACTGAGGGCAGCAGGGGTGACAGGGGCAGGGGCTGAGGTGCCTGGGGCGAAGGAGACGCCCGCCTTCCTGGGCGAGCGGGCACGGAGCGTAGGCTGAGGGGCTGCTGGGAGGGCGGGCTGGTGCGCTGGGTGGCGGCTGTACCTGTAGAGGCGGGGGGCCCGGATGTTGCCGCCACCGCTAGGGAGCTCCCATCCGAGGACGTGTCGGTGTCGCTGGTCTAACCACCGGTCCCCGTTGTGGTGCTCCCCTCGCCCTCCGGATCACTGGTGCCCTCGGTGTCTGTTCCTGGGCCCACCGGGGCCTTGTGACTTGCAGCTCCCTCGTGCTCCGATGCCAAATCTCCCCCGCCTGATGATGCTAATGCACACATGCACAAGAAGATGAAGAAAAAGGGTGGGGGGAGAAAAACGAAGACCAGGTTGAGTGCATGCAATGTCAACACCGTTGGCGGAGAGGACAGACACAGGAGCCTCATGCACTAAGCCGCGCATTCGGGGTACACTACTCAGTACTTCTGACTAGGACAACAGGTCTAGAGACGACAAACGCGCACATGTGTGATGCTGGACCATCGATAGCTGTACTTGTCACCCTACAGAGGTGGGGTCCGGGAGCACAGGGCCATGCCTAATGGAGAGGACTACACTACAGAAAGCGCCCTGGCCTAATGTCACCCACAACCCTCCTCCCCCACCCAGACGCCTCCACTGCGCAGAAAGATAGCAGAATGTGCTGATACTCACCCCCTTGTGTCTGCTGTGATGTCCTCAAGCGCCCATCCAAATCAGGGTAGGCCACCGCCAGGATCCGGGACATCAGGGGGGTCAGGGTAAGACTGGCACCCCTCCTAGGTTGGGAGGCCATCCCCAGCAGTGACTCGGCGGTCTTCCTGGTCCCGCGGCGGATGTCCTCCCACCTCTTGCGGCAGTGGGTGCCCCGTCTGACGTGGACCCCCAGGGCCCGGACTTCCTTGGCGATGGCGCGCCAAATGTCCACTTTCTGATGGGCGCTGACCTATTTGACATGTACAGGGTGGGAAGGAAACATTCATCAATGTACTGCATGTTAGATGTGATTGGCCCCCCCTCCCCAACCTTGCCATATGGCACATGCTCTCATCTGTCGTGCGTTGCACTCCTCATTCGCCCCCCACCCCACCAACTTACATCCACCCCACTCCACACAGGCTTTGCCCATTCCATGTGCACCCGGTGTACTTACCTGTTGGTCTGGAGGACCGTAGAGTAACGCATACTGGGGGAGGACCCCATCCACGAGCTTCTCCAACTCTTCGGAACTGAAGGCAGGGGCCCTTTCCCCAGTCGCAGCAGCCATTGTCACTTCCAGACCGAGGTCACAGCAGCACTTGCAGTATAGGTCCTCTCCTGTGGATGATCAGGTCTCGAGTGATTAAGCAGATAGAAAATGGCGGTCACGCCCGCGGCGGTGCGTACCGCGGCGGTGCGTACCGCCGGCGCACCTCGTCATTGGCTCCTGAAACCCATAGGCTTCAATGTTAACCAATGCGGCTTCGTATAGCGGTCTTCGACCGCCTACCGCCACGGTGTGCCCCGCCAGCGCATTGACCTCACATCCCATTGTCCCACTTCACAGGTCAGGCAGCCGCCATTTCAAGGGCCCACATGGCATAATTTGTACTGCGTCACACAGGCCTAGGCCTTGCATTGCCACACATACACGCCTTTCAATACATAGATAACCGTGTGCTATGCAAGCTGTGGTGAACGTACCAGTGATTTGCTTGACTCTGTGCTCCATGTTGTCCTTCCTAGGCACCGTCCGCTGGGACTTGCGAGGAGAAGGATGAATCCTCGCGTGTACCGACCGCTGGTGGACCTGTCGACAATGGAAGAACGCCACATCATACTACGATACCAACTTGACCGTGCCACTGTCCATGAACTGTGTGCCCAGCTGGAGCCAGCCCTGATGTCCCCCATCCGCCAACCCACAGGAATTCCCCCTCTAGTGCAGGTTCTGTCAGTCCTCCATTTTTTGGCAAGTGGCTCATTCCAGACAACAGTGGCCATGTCATCTGGAATGTCTCAGCCTATGTTTTCTAAAGTTTTGTCTAGAGTGTTGTCTGCCCTGACGAAACACATGCGGAGTTACATTGTATTCCCTGAGGAGGTTGATGTGGCCACTGTGAAGGGTGATTTCTATGCCCTTGGACATATCCCCAACATCATTGGTGCCATTGATGGGACCCATGTGGCCTTAGTACCCCCAAAAGACGATGAGCAGGTGTACAGAAATAGGAAAAGTTACCATTCTATGAACGTCCAGGTGGTCTGTTTGGCTGACCAGTACATCTCCCATGTGAATGCCATGTTCCCTGGGTCAGTGCATGACGCGTATGTGATGCGTAATAGCAGCATCCCTTATGTGATGGAACAGCTACAGAGACAACGTGTGTGGCTAATAGGTGACTCTGGTTACCCCAACCTGCCTTGGCTATTGACCCCAGTGAGGAATCCCCGGACCAGGGCAGAGGAACGGTACAATGAGGCCCATGAGCAAACTAGGAGGATCATAGAAAGAACCTTTGGCCTCCTGAAGGCCAGGTTTAGGTGCCTGCATGTGACAGGGGGATCCCTGATGTACTCACCAAAGAAGGTGTGCCAGATCATCGTGGCCTGCTGTATGCTTCACAATCTGGCATTGCGACGTCAGGTGCCTTTCCTGCAGGAGGATGTTCCAGATGGTGGTGTTGAAGCAGCTGTGGAGCCTGCGGAGAGTGAAGAGGAGGAAGACGAAGAGGACGACACAGACAACAGGGACAGAGTTATCCAACAGTATTTTCAGTAGCACACAGGTAAGATTCACCCACGCCATTTAACATTTACTGAAAGCCCCCTGCATCTTTACTTTGTGTATTTCCCCCCAGTTCTTTTAAACTGATGTTTGATTTTCCCTTCCCTTTTCAGTGCTGTATGACCCACTGCGTGACTTCTGCTTGGTTAGCCCATGGACTAAGGCTTATTGACATCGGTATGTTGTCATCACAAGAATAACAGAACATTTTTGCTCAGTAATGTGTTCTACATTTGTAAATAATACAGGCTGACTCCTGAATGATTTCAGTGCAATGAGTGATTTATTTTTAGTGCTAGATATTGGTACATGATATTAAAACGGTGATGGGTGAGGGTGGAGTTATGTCCATGGCAGAGTCCAGTTCTCAGTTTCACAGGTGCATTGTCCATATGCCTGTGGAAGGATGGAGCAGGGGCAGTTCAAGGTTGGACAGGGTGACAATGTGGGACAATGGGATGACATCAGGGGGTATCTTATGCTGGCGGGGGTCTTGGCATCCTACTCTGTCTTCCTGTGAGATCTCAGGTTCCTCTTGCGGGGTGGTTGAACTTCAGCAGAAGGTGGGGTTCTGGTGGCCTGTCGTTCTGTGGGGGCCTCCTGACCACTAGCGCCGGCGGAGGTGGTAGGCTGTTCCTGGCTAGTGACAGGGGCCCTTTGTGGTGCCACATGGTCCCGCAATGTGGTTTCTATCCGGTTGAGGGCCTGGACTATGGTCCCCATAGCGGTAGCGATGGTCCTGAGTTCATTGCTGAACCCCATGTAGCGTTCCTCCTGCTGTGCCTGGATCTCGGTGAACCTGGCCAGTACCGTCGCCATCGTCTCCTGGGAGTGATGGTATGCTCCCATGATGGTGGTGAGGGCCTCTTGGAGAGTGGGTTCCATGGGCCTGTCCTCCCCCCCTGTCGCACAGCAGCCCTCCCAGTTGCCCTGTTTCCCCGGGCCTCTGTCCCCTGGACGGTGTGCCCACTACCACTGCCCCCAGGTCCCTGTTGTTGTTGGGGTGTTGGGTCAGCCTGGGTGCCCTGTAGTGGCGGACACACCGCTGATTGATGCGTCCTAGAGACAGAGGCATGGGCCCGCTGGGTGGGAGCTGTGCTGGTGTTCCCAGAGGGGGTTGGGTCTGCTGTGGCCTGTGGCTGACTGAGGGTAACCGACTGTCCAGAGGTCCCCGATGGTCCGGGCTGGTCATCAGGTTCTAGGTCGACAGAGCTGCTGTCCTCGCTGGGGGCCTGTTCTGGGGGTGGAATGGACAAATCTGGACCCTCCGTGGCGGTGTGTTGGCGTTCGGGCCCTGCAGGGGTAAAGGAGTATGGTTATTGCTTTTGTGTGTGCCATGGCGTGCATTTTGAGTGCCCTTGTCCCCCAGTGCTGGCATTCCCTTGTGGGAGGTGTTGTGAGGGAGGTTGGGGGGGGGGGGGTATGGGTATGTGCAATGGTCATGCTTTGGTGGTGGCTTTCTATGGTTTGTGTTGGCATTCAGGGGTTGGTGTGGTTTAGGGTGGGTTGTGCTGGTGAGACATTGGCAGGGAGGTTGTGTGCTGGGGGGTTGAGATTGGGGGTGAGGGGGGGGTTTGGCATGCTGGTGGTTGGGAGGGGTGAAGTAGTTGAGATTCGACTTACCAGAGTCCATTCCTCCGTGTACTCCAGCGAGGCCATCAGGATGCATGATGTTTACTACCTCTTGCTCCCATGCTGTGAATTGGGGTGGAGTTGGTGGGGGTCCGCCGCCAGTCTTCTGCACAGCGATGTTGTGTCGCGACACCATCGAGCGCACCTTCCCCCGTAGGTCGTTCCATCGCTTTCTGATATCTTCCCGATTTCTGGGATGCTGTCCCACAGCGTTGACCCTGTCTACGATCTTTTGCCATAGCTCAGCCTTCCTTGCTATAGTGGTGTGCTGCACCTGTGTGCCGAAGAGCTGGGGCTCTACCCTTATAATTTCCTCCACCATGACCCTGAGTTCTTAGTCCGAGAACCTGGGGTGTCTTTGTGGTGCCATGGGGCGGTGTGGATGAGGTGTGGGGTGGTGTTTGTGGTGATGTGCGTGGTGATGTGTGCGTGTATGTGGTGTGGTTGATGAGGTTGGGTTCCTGTGTGTGTTGGGGTTTTCTATTGCTGTGCTCGCTCTCTCTATCTCTCTCTCTCTCGCCTTCTCTCCGATTTCCAACTAGTGGGGGTTTGTGGGTGATGTGGGTGTGTGTTTTATAGTTGATTGGATGTGTGGGAGTGTTGTTGGTATGTGTGTCAGGTGTGTGTAGTTTGAGTTGTCCAATGTGGCTGTGTTTTGTAATGGTGTGTGTATTTTGAGCGCGGTGGTGTGTACCGCCAATGGAATACCGCGGTTGAAAGACCGCTGCGTGGATTTGTGGGTCAGAATGGCATGGGCGTGTTTGTGTTGGCGTGGCGGTGGAGGTTTGGTCATCTACAGTTTTCCGCGGCCCGCTGATGAGGCGGCCTTCCTTGGATGTCGGGTTTTTGGCGGATTCACAGTTGGTGGTCAGAATGACCGTGGCGGTTTACCGCGGCGGTAGAATGGCGGACTTCTGACCGGCGTTAAGGGCCTTTTACCGCCGAGGTCAGAATGACCCCCATAGTTTTTAAAGTACTTGACACCCCACCAACAAGCAAGAGCTTCTTTCTCGATAGCAGAATACGTTGCTTCTGCCCCCTTCAATGTTCTAGAAGCAAACGCTATCACACGTTCCTTCCCTTTGCATGACTGCATTAGTACTGCTCCAAGGCCATGCATGCTCGCATCGGTAGACACAATGGTATAATCTTCTGCTACAAAAGGTTTTAGTTCCACCGCATCGACAATGCATAGTTTTAAGGTAGAATACGCTTGCTGGCACTCCTTAGACCATTCACATTTTTGATTCTTCTTCATTATAGCGTGCAACGGTTGGGCCACTTCAGCAAAATTCTTCACAAATTTTGCATAATATTCTGCTAGACCCAAAAACGATCTCAATTGGTCCTTATTCGAAGGAATAGGTGCTTTTTCAATTGCTTCCAGAAGGTTTATTTTCGGTTTTATACCTTTCCCAGATACTGTATGGCCCAAATATTCAACATTTTTGCATTCAAATTTACACTTTTTCATTTCCACTGTCAGACCAGCTTTCTCCAATATGGAACATACCTTCCTCAATAACATATCATGTTCCCTCACATCTTTTGCCCATACCAATACATCATCCTGGAAAAATTTACATTTTTTACCTCACCCAACAAACCTTGCATGATTCTTTGGAACACTGCCGAAGCAGATGCCAAACCAAAAGGCATACGTAGATACCTAAATGCTCCTTCCGGAGTTATAAAAGATGTTACATGTTTTGAATCAGGGTGCAACATGACCTGGTGGTACGCATTGGACAAATCAATGGTAGAAAAAACCTCACCACCCTGAATACTTGCCAACAGCTCATTTATATTTGGTATCGGATGTCTATCTATCCAAATGTTATCATTTAGGTCCCTCAAATCCACACACATGCAAATTTTTCCATTAGGCTTACGTGCCAAAACCACTGGACTTAGCCATTCTGATGACTCTACTTCCTCTATCACCCCCATCTCCAAGAATCTTCTCAGCTCACTTTTTAAGGCTTCTTTCAGCACTACTGGAACGCTCCTTACCTTGTGTACTTTAGGTACAGCTCCTTCCTTCAAAATGATTTTATGTTGGAATCCTTTCAAACACCCCAGTTTCTCGTTAAATAAATCCGGAAATTCTAATTTCCACTTAACTGACTTCATGTCTTCACCATCCACAACCAATACTTGTTCTTCCATATTAGGGTTCAGTATAATTTCTAAAGCTCTATGTTCACTCCACCCTAATAAACATCTTCCACTCTCCGCCACATAAATATCACTGAAGATTTTTTTTCCTTTAAACTCAATTTCACCTCTGAAACAACCTAATACAGGTATTCTATTTCCTCCATATCCCATCAGATTTACTTTGGGTTTAAGTAACTGCACCTCACCTAATTTCACCCATGTTTCTTTATTAACCAAAGTATGCGGGGAACACGAATCCGCCCACATCCTCACTGGTCTTCCATTTAATTCCACCACACATTTTGGCGGTTTATAATCATCATTCCCTATCATCCACACATCACCAAATTCAGACACGTCTGAAGTACCTTCCGATATTATATCTTGTAGCATTAGTACCACTCCTTGTTCACAACACTCATCAACTTCCAAGGAACTTTCATCACTTAAACAGTTCACCTTTTTCCTGTTCCCCACTTTCTTCTGGGTACAAACTTTAGAAAAGTGTCCTATTCTATTACAATCGAAACACTTACTGTTTTTAGCTGTGCAATTCATTGAGAATGCTAAATGTTTTACACTGCCACACCTGTAACATTTTTTTTCAACCCTCAACTTATCATTGCCACCCTTAATTTTATCCACTTCCCGGACAGGCATATAATTTTCATCCACACCATAATTTCCTCCTAATTCCTTGATATATTTAGAAATAACCTCAATGCGACTTGCTGCTGCCAATGCTTCATCTAGTGATGGGTCCCTGAGCGACAACAATTTTTCTTGTATTTTTCTGTCCTTGGTACGGCATATCAATTGATCGCGTATTATCTCTTCATGTAAATCTTTAAATTTACACGTGTTGGCTAACGATCGTAATGCACACACATACTAATCTACTGATTCATTTGGCGATTGGACTCTAGAAAAAAATTTATGTCGTTCCACAACAATACTAAATTTTCTACCATAGTGTTCTTCCAGAGCTGTCATAGTTCCTATATATATGTCATTGCTCTCGTCTTCTTCATCAGAACCATCCCTATTAACTTCTAATTCCTCGTTACTGGGTAATGTTTTTAATACTTTCCTCCCTTCAACACCCAAATTGTGTTTGAGCAAAGCCAATTTTCTTTTTGCCGTGAAAATAGCCCCTCCTAACGCTTCCAGGTAAGTCTCAAATGCCTCACGCCAATCCTCCCAAGGCATATTCGGATCACCTGGCATACTCAAAAAGACTGGAGGCGGCACTATTGACTGCATGTTACTTGTCTCTGTGAATGGGAATTTATAGAATACTTATGTCTCCTTTTTTTTTTCTTCAATAAACAAAAAAATGTTGTTACTGTTATAGTCCTGTAGACCTTAGGCAAAATACAGAGTTCAAAATGGATATTGCCCAAAAATCATTCACTTGTTCCTTCCTTGTCTCCACTCCGAAGCAACTCTGAATCAAAAAGAAAAAAAATACCGCTGGCGCGCAGATCGCGCAAATCTGTTCTTCAGACCGCATTTACCAAATCATTTCTTTTGGTAATGTGCGCGCGTGCGCGCGCGTGCTGACAATATAGCCCCGTGCTCAACGCAATCGACTAACTTAGCCTGGGCGACGCACAACGCTAGAAATCCGCGTGCCCGTACTGTGCCAGACGCCTTCCACGCGCCGGCACGCAGCACATCCGCGCGACCAAAACAGCCGTTGGTTTCCGCAGGAGAAAAAAAACCAATAGAATATAAACTTTTCCAAACCGTAATTTTTCTCCTACAGATATGCCGACATATACTCCAGGTACGTTTCCAACGCCGGAATGCACTCGCTCTCTTCTTCGGTGCCCCGTGCTTTTTCACTCTATTTTCCATACCGGAACGCACTAGTTCTCTTCTTCGGTGCCTCAGTGTTTCTATACACCTCTGCACAATGTGTCCAAGCACTTCTCCGACACCTGAGCGTTACAGCGCCCAGTTTACACTCCTTCCCGAATTGTAGCCCGAGTTGGCACTAGGCAAATGAAACGCAGATGAGATACACTGAGTCTTCACTTCACCAACGACTCCACCTCATTTTAACGACCTCATCACACCGCCAGGGTTGGTCCACCGTTCACACATGGCATCCCATCCTCGTCGCCACTGAAAAGATGCTCCAACATCGTTTTCAATGTTGCCAAAGTATAAGTTTATTTAAGCTTCAATATTACAACCAACCCTGGCAGCTACCTAGTCTCAACTGACCCTAGGCTGCCTCAACATTCTAGCTTCTTCTCCACATCACTAGGCAACAATACATTCCAATATCCAACACTCCTGACGCTAACCATGCCCAATTTGTGCAATACATATATGTAGGCCATGCATATGGCCATCTAGTGTGTCAGCCAAGAGTGAAAATCCTGTTAAGGAAGTATGGGATCATGGTCCGAGGCAGTATGATGTCTCACATGTGACCATACACCATCAACCCCAAAGTGGGCACAATCAGCCTATCTCATTTGTGTCACAAATGTAACATTACATTAAAATGTAAAAATGACCCAAAACCAGTTAATGCCCTGAAATTTTGAGGCATTCGCGTAAAAAAATGATGCACAAGCTTCAAAAAATTACGCTTATGGCCAAAAAACAACGCATTATGCCCTTAAAATTGGTTAAGTATTAGACTATTTCCAAATATATGGATGCAGCCTAATTTTTACTCCTGTGCGTCAGAAAAAATGACGCACATACTGTATGCGTCAATTTTTTTAACGCATAACGATAAAAACGGCAGCCATTTTATGCAGGAATTGATGTAATAGGATGTCCTGTTTATAGATTATGTACAGTGGGGGTACTTTCATTTTCACTTTGCAGTCTGTGATTCTTCTAGACTGTGTGGCTGTGTTCTGAGTTTTGTCCAGTGAAATTGTGCTTTTGTCTCCTGTGTGGTCCATTACTTGTTAGTTTGTGAATTAAAATTGTTGTTGTATACTGTCTGAGTGTTTATTGTGTACTATTGTCCAGTATTGTATTGTCTTTGCTGGTTGTGGGAGTCTTTTGTGGGTAGTGATAGTTTGGGGATAGTTGGGCTCTTTTAGTTGTTAAGTTTACTTTTTTCTTATTCCACTTTCCCCCTATTCTCCTTAGTTCTTCTGTATCCCCTATTCCCCTTTTTCTGTGCTAAGATGTTGGGTAGGCCACATCTTGGCAAGATGGATGAGGAGGAGCTTGGGGGGTTCATATGGCTGGTGTGCCATTTCCTCCTCCTTATGATTGAGGCGGGGAGGGTGGGTGATACAGGGGTTTCACACCAAGGCACGAAGAATCCGGTGGGGAAAGGTCCTGCAACACTTGCAACGTGTGTATTGGAGCCAGAGGAATGACCACCAGCTGAAGCACCGCTGGGCTGACCTCATCTCCAGGGAGCAAGATCTGCTGGACCACCTAGGAATCGTGATTGGTGGCCCTGTTGGTGAGTA
Source organism: Pleurodeles waltl (assembly GCF_031143425.1). NCBI lineage: Eukaryota > Metazoa > Chordata > Amphibia > Caudata > Salamandridae > Pleurodeles > Pleurodeles waltl. Next base: position 1,018,287,750 of record NC_090444.1, on the reverse strand, counting down.
CAAATCATGTAAATGTGCCCAATTAAAAGCTCTGTAGTGACATCAGATGATTTGTACAATATCTGCCAGCTATGTTGTTGAGTGTGTGGAATGCTTAGGAAACATACAGGGACATTGATGGACTATGTTAAGGACCACAATTGCTAGCTGTCAGGAAGCAAGTGCTCTGCAAACTTACTGAATAATTTTGCTTAATGTAAGTTGGTGCCGCCTTTGTGTCAGACAGCAACACAATTTAGGAGCCAATTATTATGTATATATATAGGTCACATTTGCCAGTGAGGTATAGATTTTCCAAAACATTATCAACCTTTGTTGACGCAACAGCTAGACTGACTTTAGAAACACTACATGATGCAGAAAATGAGTGCAGGCTTCACGTCAATTGTTGATAGCAAAGTGGCCTAGACATATGTCTCATGTGTGTCTGGTGAGTGCGTAGGGAAAGTGTTCACGGAAGTTCTGTGAATGTTAGGGATTATTGTGGTTCTTCATCATTTTGGATACATGTCAGATCTGGATTTGGAGACATAGGGAAAAAGTGCAAGGTGCCCTCAGCTAACATCTTACACTGGTATTTGGTGTTTGGTGTTCCACCTTTCGTTTAGGGATGGCAGGCCAAAGGTATGCACATGGGTTCATATATCTATGGCTGGTGCAACTCATCATAGCTGGGCCACATCAAATGAAGAAACTGTAACAACATGAGGGCTTTCAAATGTCCCTGCCCCTTTGTACATTGTACCTATGTGTCATACATTTGTCATGGTCACAATGGCTTTTTGACTGGTAATTCACTCCTCAAGGAAATTAGCTTTGGATGTCTCTTTTGGATGCACATGATGAGACGAATACACTCCATTATTATGTCTGCTCACTAATGAAGGAACATGTTTGCTACCACATGATAGTTAGGGCCACCGCATGTGTGCAGATATGTGTGTAAATTTCACAGGAGACCCATGGTATGTAAAAGTTAGCAGTGCTATATCGGATGCAGTATCATCATGTCTGAGTGGATTTACTTACTTATGTCATCTTACACATAGTTTTTGTCTTTGGAATTGTTGGTCAGTGCACAGAATTTGAGAACATTTCTTTCTTCCATGCCTTACAGGTGGACCCGCACCCTTCACTGTGGGCGAGTTGGCTTCATTCGAGGACCCCGACAACTCCAGTAAGTGTTGATATGTCTGTTATGTGTTGTGTTTGCTGGTGATGTGTGATGGACTCTTGTGTGTTGAACAAATAGCAAGGAGTGATGCGCTGGCCCATCATTTGTCTTGTTCCATGAGTGGGATGTCATTTTCTCAGCATTTTTGATTTGGCCACTGCTTCTCCTATTGTCTTATTTAGGGATTTTAGTTCATACCTGTAGGCCCCGCAATGTGAATTGGGATGAGTCATGTGGATAACACTTGTATCAGCATGAGTCGCACTGGACCTAATCTCTGATTTACTCAGCCTGTCAGACCCACATTCTCCCAGAATGGGGCTGCAAAATGTTTACCCACAGACTTCTGATTCCTTATTCAGTAATGTACTTATGAAACTGCAGGTTGCGCTTCCTAGCAGCATATAGCTCCACATGTGGTGCTACGAGTATGTGGCACTTGAGTGCAATGGCCTAGGTGTGCATGCAAATCATGGCCAGGGGTGTTCTTGCAACTCTGTGTTAGTTGAAAGTCATGGCTTTCTGGAAGTATATGATGTGGACAAAGGTCTGCATTGCAAGACAAGTGTTGCGCTGGGATTGGTCAAGGGTTTTGCTGTCTCCTATTTGTAGATACACCTTACCTGTGGTGTGTGTGCTGAGCCAAACACATGTCCAGCTTTCATAAGCTTCCTGGGTGTCCAGGTTGTTTGAAATTGTTAGTTGTTTCTCCACCCCCGCCCTCAAACACAGGCATGGGTTTGTGAATAGTGTACCTAGGACTGATGATGCAAGTTTGTTACACAGACATGTAAATCAGTGAACCTTTGGTCTGAACCTAGTATACACACTCAGGTTTCACACATGAGTACTATACTAGCAAGTCCATTTACAACTTGCAGATCATGTGGCCCTAGATTTCCATCCCGTACACTGACATTTGCAGCCGTGGCATTGGCGGAGGATGTGCAGCATGATTGTTAGCTGACAACTGGCAGAACCCTGATGCCTAAATCATGCCAGTTGTTACCCATCTTGTAGGGTTTGGATGTGCTATGTGTGATACGACCTTTGTAGGCTGGCCTGCCATGTACTTCCTCAGGGACATTCAATGATCTGTATGATGATAGGAGCTGTTACAAGTACAGTAGATGTACTGTCTGATTTACTTCTTGTGCCATTTCACACAATGCACTTGCTAATGTAATTTTTTTCATTTGTCTTCACAGCTGCTAATATGACACCCATCCAGGTGCGTGATTTCCAGAGGGGGGCAATGTGGTACCAGCATATCCTGCAGGTAGAGTCAGGGTACAGAAGGACGGCCCAAAGATACAGGACCAAACGGGCCTCCGGAGCCTGGAGGGCTTTCCCACAGGGTGGCCCTTCTTTGCCCACCACAGCCACCACCAGCACCACCACCACTACCACCCAGGTGGCACCACCCACAGCTGGGACCGTTGTCCCAACAACATCTGCAAGTGCTCCAGGCCCTTGCAGTGGACCACCTTCAGGGCAGCACACAGGCATTGGCCATACACGGCCACACACATCCTCAGCTGGCACACAGACCACCCCAGCTGCAACAATTGACCCTGCTGCTTCTGTGGACATGCAGCACAAAATGGACCGTGTCCTCAGGAAAATGAGTCACCTGCGGCGGGATGTTCGCCATATCAACAGGCCTGTGCGGTCCATTAAGCGGACCCTCCGGAGGGCCAACCTCTAGACTTTTTGGATGGACATGATTCTCTCCCCTCCCTCCTCTTTCCTTATTCTTATACTTTGTGGGATTAGGGGGCTTAGTGTTAGGTTAATATAGGCTGTTAGTTTAATTAGTGTTAGTGGGTGGGGGCGGGGGGTCCTGATTATTTCAATATTTTCTTTTTGAGTGTGTGGGTGGGGGGCTATGTTTGGGTTCTTGTGTGTTTTGATTTTTGTTTTTTTTAAATAATAAAAAAAGAAAAACATAAAAAAAATATATATTTGTTTAGTATAGGATAGTATGTGTTTAGGTTGGGGTGGTCTGTTGTCCTCCATGTGTCCCGTCTCATAAGGGGGGTGGAGGGTTGATGTTTAGAACGTTTCATTAAATGTGATAAGTAAGTTTAGCTTACGTTAGTTAGGGACAGTTGTGGGTAATGAGTAGTTAGGGTAGATTAGGGTAGGTAAGACTTTTCCAGGAGTTTTCTCTTCTGTTATTACAGTTTAATAAATATGTAGTGAACCCTTTACAGTATGTGTGAATGCTTGTAGATCAGGGCCTTGGCATAAGTGTACATGAATTCTGTTGTATTACATTTGTCTCCTATGCTACGAACAAATCCCAACTGAGCTGTAAGATTGGCAGCTACCCCAGAGCTAACTTGCAAAGATTTAACCAGTCATTGCAACCACCAATCACAGTTACTATGGATCCCAACGTGTTTTTTTCATTAAGTATGTTTTCAATGTCACATACAGTGCTTCCAGATTTATGATTGGGGACACTGGGGGTCATTCTGACCCTGGCGGTCAGTGTTAAAGCGGCAGCCAACCCGCCAACAGCCTGGCGGCCCAAAAAACTGAATTCTGACCCTGGCGGGAACCGCCAACACAGGCCGCCGCATTAACACTCCGACCGCCACGGCGGTACAAACAAATAGCGCGGCGGTCACCGCCAACAGACAGGCGGCAGACAATGTGCCGCCCACCATATCACGACTCACCAATCCGCCACCTTTTCCGGGGCGGGAGCCCCGCCGATAAAAACACAGCGGAAACAGACATCTCCAATGGAAAACGCTTACCCCGACACACTCCACGCGGAATCGGAACAGCATGGAACCCGAACTCCACATCCTCCCAGCCATTGCCTTCCTGCTCTTCTTCCAGGATCACGAACCACGCCGCAGACGACAACGGTGAGTACTGCACCTACGACACAGGGGAGGGGGGAGGAGGAAAGGTTACGGGCACACACATACGCCACACACCCACCCCCACCCCCACCCCCACCGAAATACCTACACACCTATGCAGATAAAAAGTCCGAGTGACACCCCCAAACCCCCCCCCCAAAAAAGCAAAGACAAAAGGCAATGAATGTAAAAGTAGAACTATATTATTGCAACAATAAAGCATAGCGAACTTAGCAATATATGAAGAATCAATACACATCCATACAAGTAGCAAAAGTCCGGCCCAGTCTTTCAAAGTCCAAATGTCCGTGGGCCAATGTGCAACAACACATGGGCAAAGCCCACACACAAGATCGAGTCCATTGGAGAGAACACTGCTGGCGCATCACAAAAAGTTAAAACAGGCACCTCAGGGGAAAGGGAAGGGGGGGCACCATAGCCACATGAGTCCACGACGCCAGATCCACGAAGGCCCTCCATGGCCACTGTGCCATCCTGGGGAGTGCAAACCCACAGTCTCACAAGTCTCTACAGTGGGTGGATTGCCCACTGTGCCATCCTGGGGAGTGCAAAGCCACAGTCTCACAAGTCTCTACAGTGGGTGGATTGCCCACTGTGCCATCCTGGGGAGTGCAAAGCCACAGTCCATCAGGTGGATTACAGAGACCACTGGTCATGGAGGAGGCATGGTGGGCAGAGTGCGTCGTGAAGGCCTGCCCGACACAGAACCAGGACTGCCAATGGGCCAGCGGTGCTTGACAGGAAGGGCCCAGCGGAGCGGTGCTTGACAGGAAGGGCCCAGCGGAGCGGTGCTTGACAGGAAGGGCCCAGCGGAGTGGTGCTTGACAGGAAGGGCCCAGCGGAGCGGTGCTTGACAGGAAGGGCCCAGCGGAGCGGTGCTTGAGATGGCGGGGCCCAGCGGAGCAGTGCTTGACAGGAAGGGCCCAGCGGAGCGGTGCTTGACAGGAAGGTCCCAGCGGAGCGGTGCTTGACAGGAAGGGCCCGGCGGAGCGGTGCTTGTCAGGAAGGGCCCAGTGGAGCGGTGCTTGACAGGAAGGGCCCAGCGGAGTGGTGCTTGACAGGAAGGGCCCAGCGGAGCTGTGCTTGACAGGAAGGGCCCAGCGGAGCGGTGATTGAGACGGCGGGGCTCAGCGGAGCAGTGCTTGACAGGAAGGGCCCAGCGGAGCGGTGCTTGACAGGAAGGGCCCAGCGGAGCGGTGCTTGACAGGAAGGGCCCGGCGGAGCGGTGCTTGAGACGGCGGGGCCCAGCGGAGCGGTGCTTGACAGGAAGGGCCCAGCGGAGCGGTGCTTGACAGGAAGGGCCCAGCGGAGCGGTGCTTGAGACGGCGGGGCCCAGCGGAGCGGTGCTTGACAGGAAGGGCCCAGCGGAGCGGTGCTTGACAGGAAGGGCCCAGCGGAGCGGTGCTTGAGACGGCGGGGCTAAGCGGAGCGGTGCTTGACAGGAAGGGCCCAGCGGAGCGGAGCTTGACAGGAAGGGCCCAGCGGAGCGGTGCTTGAGACGGCGGGGCCCAGCGGAGCGGTGCTTGACAGGAAGGGCCCAGCGGAGCGGTGCTTGACAGGAAGGGCCCAGCGGAGCGGTGCTTGACAGGAAGGGCCCAGCGGAGCGGTGCTTGAGACGGCGGGGCCCAGCGGAGCGGTGCTTGACAGGAAGGGCCCAGCGGAGCGGTGCTTGACAGGAAGGACCCAGCGGAGCGGTGCTTGAGACGGCGGGGCCCTGTTCAGCGGTGCCTGTCTTGGCGGGGCCCTGTTCAGCGGTGCTCCTCACGGCGGGGCCCTGTTCAGCGGTGCTTCTCACGGCGGGGCCCTGTTCAGCGGTGCTTCTCATGGCGGGGCCCTGTTCAGCGGTGCCTGTCTTGGCGGGGCCCTGTTCAGCGGTGCTTGTCTTGGCGGGGCCCTGTTCATTGGTGCTCCTCACGGCAGGGCCCTGTTCAGCGGTGCTCCTCACGGCGGGCCCTGTTCAGCGGTGCTTCTCACGGCGGGGCCCTGTTCAGCGGTGCTTCTCACGGCGGGGCCCTGTTCAGCGGTGCCTGTCTTGGCGGGGCCCTGTTCAGCAGTGCTCCTCACGGCGGGTCCCTGTTCAGCGGTGCCTGTCTTGTGTTTCCAGTGAACCACACCTGCCCAATACTTGCCGCTCAGTCTGCATCGGACCTTTCCGTTGCGGGGCCCTCCTGTGATGGAGTCCTGGGGCCCTGGGTCTCCTCCGATACCCCCGGAATGGGGCTGGTGGGGCCCTCATGGCCAGGTCGGCTGCTCCCTGCCTTTTGCTCCTTGCTGCCCTTGCCCTCCTTTGCAGACTGTCCGTGGCCCTTGGCTCCCTTACCCGATGTGGCAGGTGACGGTGCAAGGCTACCCTCCTTGGGGGCAGGCGTATCAGGCCTGTCGCACCTGCCCTTCAGTTTTTTGCTCCTCTTCCCAGGGGGGGGCTGGCTGTGCCTTTGCTGCTGGAAAATGTCCCAGCCCAAGGAAAGGGCGGACTCCAAAAACCAGGCACGACGTTCTTGGGAGTTGCTGGGCTGGTGGTGGCTGAGGTGTTTGTGGAACTCTTACGGGATGGAGGGGGTGGGTCAGGTGAGGCAAAGGGGTCATGTTTAGAGAGGAAAATTTTCTTTGGAGCCATGGGAAGGGTAGCTGGAGTGGGTATGGGAGTGGAGGAAGAGGATGTGGTTGTAGGAGAGTCAAGTGTGCTGTCTTTGGGTGCAGGTGCTTGGGCTGGAGGCTGACGTGAGGTGGATGGCTGTTGTTTGGGTGCCTGCCTGCGTTTGTGTGGTTGGGAAGCGGGGGTGACAGACACACTGGGAGAGGACACAGGGGACGTGTACATGGCAGTGGGGGTGGTGACTGCACGTGTGGGGACTGGTCTGGAGGGTGTGCTGGTGATGGGTGCAATGGCTGATGGTGGTGTGCTTGCAGGTGTGTGTGGAGACGTCACAGGGAGGGAGGTGGGAGACGAGGAGGTGGGGGACACTGAGGAGGTAGTGACTGTTGGCATGTCTGCATCTGGATGTTGCTTGGGTGAATGCTTGTGTGTCCTGTGGTGCTTATGTCTGGATGAGCTGCCCTTGGGTGTTGAGATGTGTGCAGGCTGGTCTGTAGGTGTGGATGGGATAGGCAGAGGAACAGGGGAGTGGGACTGGGTGGAGGGAGTCAGAAGAGGGAGGCTGGAGACAGGGACAATCGCTGCCATCAGTGCTGAGGCCAGAGCGTTGAACGATCATTGATGGGCAGCCTGACCCGAATGAAGGCCCTCCAGGTATACATTGCTTTGATGCACCTCCCTCTCCACACCCTGGATGGCATTCAAAAGGGCAGACTGCCCAACAATGATGGTCCTCAGGAGGTCAATGACCTCCTCACTGAGGGCAGCAGGGGTGACTGGGGCAGGGCCTGAGGTGCCTGGGGCGAAGGAGATGGCCGGCTTCCTGGCCTTGCGGGCACGGGCCGAAGGCCGAGGGGCTGCTGGGAGGGCGGAGCTGGTGCGCTGGGTGGCGGCTGTACCTGTAGGATCGGTGGGCATGGATGTTGCCGCCACCGCCAGGGAGCTCCCTTCCGAGGACGTGTCGGTGTCGCTGACGTCTCCACGGGTCCCCGTGGTGGAGCCCCCCTCGACCTCCGTCTCACTGGTCATGTCGGAGTCCGTTGCATGGCCCTCCGGGGCCATGTGAGATGCAGCTCCCTCTTGCACCGATGCCACTTCTCCTCCGCCTGATGATGCAAATGCACACATTCACAGAGAAACAAAGAAAATGGGGGGGGTGGAAAACATAAAGACAAGTTGAGTGCATGCATTGTGGACACCGTTGGCGGAGAGGACAGACACAGAAGCCCCCTGCACTATGCTGCGCACTTGGGGTGCACTACTCATTCACTGGGACATGCCCTACAAGCCTATGGGTGACAACTGCCCACAGAGTATACACTGGTCCATGAATCGCGTTACTAGGCACCCTACAGAGGTGGGGGGCGGGGGCACAGGACCATACCTCACGGACGGGCCTATCCTACAGAAATCGCCATGGCCTAGGGATACCCACAGCCCTCCTCCCCCACCCAGGCACCTCCACTGCGCGCAAAATAGCTGAATGTGCTGGTACTCACCCCCTTGTGTCTGCTGTGATGTCCTCAAGCGCCCATCTAAATCGGGGTAGGCCACCGCCAGGATCCGGGACATCAGGGGGGTCAAGGTACGACTGGCACCCCTCCTAGGTTGGGAGGCCATCCCCAGCAGAGCCTCCGCCGTCTTCCTGCTCCCGCGGCGGATGTCCTCCCACCTCTTGCGGCAGTGGGTGCCCCTTCTGTTGTGGACCCCCAGGGCCCGGACGTCCTTGGTGATGGCACTCCAAATGTCGATCTTCTGATGGGCGCTGACCTATGTGACATGTACAGGGGGGGAAGAGAAACATCATCACTTTTCTGCATGCTCCATGTGAGTGGCCCCCCCTCCCCAACCTTGCCATGTGGCACATGCTCTCATCTGTCGTGCCATGCATTCGTCATTCGCTGCCCTCCCCTCCATCGTACATCCTCCCCACTCAACCCAGGCATTGGGCACTATGCATTGCCTCCCGTGTACTCACCTGTTGGTCTGGAGGCCCATAGAGTAGCGCATACTGGGGGAGGACCCCGTCCACGAGCTTCTCCAACTCCTCGGAACTGAAGGCGGGGGCCCTTTCCCCAGTCGCAGCAGCCATTGTCACTTCCAGACCGAGGTCACAGCAGCACTTGCAGTATAGGTCCTCTCCTGTGGATGCTCAGGTCTCGTGTGATCAAGCAGAGAGAAAATGGCGGTTACGGCCGCGGCGGTGCGTACCGCGGTGGTACGTACCGCGACCGCCTGCGCTCACCGCCATTGGCTCCTGAAACCCATAGGGTTCAATGTTGTCCAATGCGGCTTTGCACCGCGGACTGCGACCGCCTACCGCCACGGTGTGCCACGCTTGCACAATGACCTCACTTCACATTGTCACACTTCACAGGTCAGGCAGCCGCCATTTCAAGGGCCCACATGGCTTAATTCCTACTGCGTCACACATGGTTAGGCCTTGCGCCGACAATCATACTAGCCATTCAATCCCGAGAGATTCGTGTACTGTGCATGCTGTGGGCACTTATCTGTGGGTTGCTTGACTCTGTGCTCCATGTTGTCCTTCCTAGGCACCGTCCGCTGGGACTTGCGAGGAGACGGAGGAATGTTCCCGTGTACAGACCGCTGGTGGACCTGTCGACAATGGAAGAAAGACACGTCATACTCACCTACAGACTCAACCGTGCCACTATACAGGAACTGTGTGCCCAGCTGGAGCCAGACCTGATGTCACCCATCCGCCAACCCACAGGGATTCCGCCTCTAGTGCAGGTGCTGTCAGTACTGCATTTTTTTGCCAGTGGATCATTTCAAACTACAGTGGCCATTTCATCTGGGATGTTTCAGCCTATGTTTTCAAAGGTGTTGTCCAGAGTGTTGTCTGCCCTGATGAAATACATGCGGAGCTACATCATTTTCCCTGAGGTGGGTGACTTGCCTACAGTGAAGGGTGATTTCTATGCCCTTGGACACATTCCCAATATCATTGGTGCCATTGATGGGACCCATGTGGCTTTCATTCCCCCAAAAGACAATGAAGAGGTGTACAGGAACCGAAAAAGTTATCATTCGATGAATGTCCAGGTGGTCTGTTTGGCTGACCAGTACATCTCCCATTTAAATGCCAAGTTCCCAGGGTCAGTGCATGACGCGTACATCATGCGAAATAGCACCATCCCTTATGTGATGGAACAGCTACAGAGACACCGTGTGTGGCTAATTGGTGACTCTAGTTTCCCCAACCTGCCTTGGCTATTGACCCCAGTGAGGAATCCCAGGACCAGGGCAGAGGAACGGTACAATGAGGCCCATGGGCGTACTAGGAGGGTGATTGAGCGGACCTTCGGCCTCCTGAAGGCCAGGTTTAGGTGCCTGCATGACTGGTGGATCCCTAATGTACTCACCAAAGAAGGTGTGTCATATCATCGTGGCCTGCTGCATGCTTCACAACCTGGCTTTGTGACGCCAGGTGCCTTTCCTGCAGGGGGATGAACCAGATGGTGGTGTTGTGGCCGCTGTGGAGCCTGCGGAGAGTGAAGAGGAGGAAGACGAAGAGGACGACACAGACAACAGGGACAGAGTGATACTGCAGTATTTCCAGTGACACACAGGTAATAATCTACTCCTGCATTGTATTATGTCTGTAACTGTAGTGGCTCTCTACTGTCTGACTTTTCACCCCAATGTATGGTAACTTAGTTGTGTATATCACTTCCTATTTCAGTGATCTGATCCCCACGGAGTGCCCTCTGGTTCTTTTCCCCATGGACTACCGCTGTGTGACACTGGTATGTTGTCATCACAATGTAAATAGAAATGTTTTGTTGGTTATATCGAATACATTTGGTTTAAATAAATAGATAGCAGAATCCAGTTGGTTTTTGTGCATTAATTGTGTTTATTGAAGTTTTCAAATAGGTGTATAGTTCAAAAAGGGTGATGGGTGATGGTGGAGGCATGTCCATGGCAGTGTCCAGACTGTCGTTCCTACAGGTCCATTGTCCATATGCCTGTGGAAGGTGGAGCAGGGGCAGTTCAAGGTTGGACAGGGTGAACAAGTGGGACAGTGGGATGACATCCGGGGGTTTCCGTGCATGGCGGTGGTCTTGACATCCTACTCTGTCTTCTTCCTAGATCTCAGGCCTTTCTTGCGGGATGGTTCTTGTTCTGCAGGGGGTGGGGTCCGGGTGGGCCGTTGCTGTTGTGTCGGGGCCTCCTGACCACTAGCGCCGGCGGAGGTGGTGGGCTGTTCTTCCTCCATGCTAGTGGCAGGGGCCCTTTGGGGGGCCACATGGTCCCGCAAAGTGGTGACAATCTGGTTGAGTGCCACCACCATTGTACCCATTGCGGCACTGATGCTGCGCAGTTCTTCCCGGAACCCCATATTCTGTTGCTCATGCAGAAGCAGGATCTCCTGCAACCTGGCCAGGACCGTCGCCATCGTCTCTTGGGAGTGGTGGTACGCTCCCATGATGGTGTTGAGGGCCTCTTGGACAGTGGGTTTCCTAGGCCTGTCCTCCCTCTGTCGCACAGCAGCCCTCCCAGTTCCTCTTTGTTCCTGGGCCTCTGTCCCCGGGACGGTGTGCCCACTACCAGTGCCCCCAGGTCCCTGTTGTTGTTGGGGTTGTGGGTTACCCTGGGTGCCCTGTACTGGTAGACACACCACTGCTTGACCTGTCCTGGAGACAGAAGCATGGGCCCGCTGGGTGAGTGCTGTGCTGGTGTTTCCAGAGGGGGGTAGGTCTGCTGTGGCCTGTGGCTGACTGAGGGTAACCGACTGTCCAGAGGTCCCCGATGGGCCGGGCTGGTCATCAGGTTCTAGGTCGACAGAGCTGCTGTCATCACTGGGGGCCTGTTCTGGGGGTGGGATGGACAAATCTGGACCCTCCTGGCCGGTGTGTTGGTGTTCGGGCCCTGCAGGGGTAAAAGAGTATGGTTATAGCTTTTGTGTGTGCCATGGCGTGCGATTTGTGGGTGCCCTTGTCCCCCAGTGCTGGCAGTCCCATGTGGGAGGAGTTGTGAGGGTGGTTTGTGGGGGGGGATGGATATGTGCAGTGGTCATGCCTAGGTGATGGGTGTCCATGGTTTGTGTTGGCATTCAGGGGTTGGGTTGGGGTTGGGTGGGTTGTGCTGGTGAGACATTAACAGGGAGTATGTGTGCTGGGGGGTTGGGGGTGAGGGTGGGGGTGTGGGTTGGCATGCTGGTGGTTGGGGGGGGTGAAGTAGTTGAGATCAGACTTACCAGAGTCCATTCCTCCGCCTACTCCAGCGAGGCCCTCAGGATGCAGGATGTTCAAGACCTCTTGCTCCCATGCTGTGAATTCAGGTGGAGTGGGTGGGGGTCCGCCTCCAGTCTTCTGCACAGCGATGTTGTGTCTTGACACCATCGACCGCACCTTCCCCCGTAGGTCGTTCCAGCGCTTTCGGATGTCTTCCCGATTTCTGGGACGCTGTCCCACAGCGTTGACCCTGTCGACGATCCTTTGCCATAGCTCTGCCTTCCTGGCTATTGTGGTGTGCTGCACCTGTGTGCCGAAGAGCTGGGGCTCTACCCTAATTATTTCCTCCACCATGACCCTGAGTTCTTGGTCCGAGAACCTGGGGTGTCTTTGGGGTGCCATGGGGTGGTGTGGATGAGGTGTGGGGTGGTGTTTGTGGTGATGAGTGTGGTGGTGTGTGGTGTTTTGTGCGTAGATGTGCTGTGGGTGATGGTGTTCGGTTCCTGTGTGTGTTGTGCTTTGCGTTCCCTGTGCTCTCTCTCTGTGTATTGCGCCTTGTCTCTGAATTTCGATTTGTGGGGGTTTGAGGGTGATGTGGGTGTGTGTTTTATATAGTGATTGGTGTGTGGGTGTGTTGTTAGTATGTGTATCAGGTGTGTGTATTTCGAATTGGCCAATGTGGCTGTGTTTTGTAAAGGTGTGTGTATTTTGAGCGCGGCGGTGTGTACCGCCAATGGAATACCGCGGTTGAAAGACCGCCGCGTGCATTCGTGGGTCGTAATGGCATGGGCGTGTTTGTGTTGGCGTGACGGTGGAGGTTTGGTCATCTCCAGTTTATCGCTGACCGCTGATGAGGCGGCCTTACGTGGATGTCAGGTTTTTGGCGGTTTGGCAGTTGTGGGTCAGAATGACCGTGGCGGTTTACCGCGGCGGTATAATGGCGGTCTTCTGACCGGCGGTAAGAGCCTTTTACCGCCGGGGTCAGAATGACCCCCACTGTGTTATGTCTGACTGCAGTGTGATGTTCAAGGAAACCCTTATTAGCTGAGTGGTAGTAAGCACTCTTGTAGTATCATGTTCATGACTCATATAGATCATTTGTGACACTGTTCAGCATGATTACTTATTTGGATGTAAAGTCAGATACCTCCATTCATGCAGTTTGTTGACTGTTTGCTTAGATTTGTGGGCAATGTTATATGTGTTAGTATTGCATGGTGGCAACATTTTGTGGCCACTATTTAATAGCTTAGATATACCTTGAGGAAGCATTATTCTGTCCAACACAGCATTATGGTGTATGGTTTCTCTTTTCATCAGATATTACCCTCAGGAAGGGCAGAGTATGGTGCAATCCAGGCCACTGTGCATAGTTTGCAGACTACATAATTTCAGGACAGTTGTATTGACAAGCCATGTAATTTGACAGGAGGCAAATTTCAGTGATCTACTGCACAGTTGATGTGTCACATTACACAGAGACAAAGTGGTTGTGTAAATGCTATTTATTGAAAAGTGCTGTAGTGCTATATGTACATTGTCCATGATTGTGAGTCCATTATAGTGACATCTTCCATTGTGATCCTACACAAGTGCTAAAGGAAAATGCATTTGACATGCTGGGGTGATGTGTCAGACAGTGAAGAGGGACAGGATTTGCCAATGAGTAAGTGAGAGACAAGCACTGGGCAGGCTGACACGATATACAGTGGTTTGCAGAACAGTCATTGAGTACAGTTTTTGTAAGACTGGCATGTTACAAAGCGCAGGACCTTGGTAATAGGTGGCCATGTGGCAGGGACTAGTGCTTCCGGGTACTTTTACTTGTGAAGTTCATCTGTTCTATGTCTTCTTCTTCTGATGTGTGTGTTGCCTCCTCTGTCCTTCGTGGTGGTGGTTGTGAAGGGGCAACACACACCTCAGTGTTAGAAGAAGTGGAGTCAGACATCCCGGTCGCTGCTACCTGTGGAGATCTTAAGGGCAGTACTGCTGCAAAGAGGCTCTGCTGGTTCTTGAGAATAGCAGCCACATCACGATGGTAGGCAGCCAGGTCAGCCCTGAGGGGTTCAATGTTGCACTTGTACACTCGTTGACAGGATTTCTGTTGTAGGTGTTGGGTCAACTGTATTACAGCTTTGCTGATTTCCTTCAGCCTTTTTGCAAGTTCCTGCAAGATGGTTGTTCGCCCTTGCACAGCTGCTGCATGTTCTTCAGTTGACATCATGCACGAACGCACCCCCTCTAGGCTGGCTGCCATAGTTTGCATCCCCAACCGCACCTGCTTGGCCAGCTCCCGCTGTACTCCAACTATAGTTCCCTCAAAGCTGGTGCCTGTGTCATCTGAGTCCTCAGCTGCATTGGAGCTGGCAGGTCTTACACTTGGGGTGGTGGGTGGGTCCTCTGTGATGGCTGCTTGTTCTGAGCTCCTCCTTGTGACAGAAGTTGGGGTCTGCAGGGTTCCAAGGACATCTTGGAGGGTCTGGTGGCTGATGTTTGTCAGCTCATCATCCATGTCATCAGGGTAGTCCTGGACAGGCATATCCGCAGGAGATCCATCGTCCTCTGCAATGAAATAGGGTACAATTAGTGTGTCTGTGTTGTGGCATTGGTGATGTGACATGACTGCCTTGTGATGATTTCACATTGTGGTATTGTTTCCTGTTCATTGTTCCAGTCTTTCAGATGGGCATTCTCCTAGGCCTATGCCCCACCTGCATGTCACATGTATTATGGTAAGTTATTAGAGTTGTCGGCATCCTCTCCTCTAGTGTTGTTTTAGGCCAAATAGTGATTTGCCACCTTCTTGTTCTACTCAACCCTCCGTCTACATCCATTCTCATGGTGAGGCCTTTCACTGGCTGTGGGTGCTCTGATGCACTAGCAGCACACTTAACAATCTGGACCTGCCCCAGTCTCTGATCTTTCACATCCACTTATATGTAGTTGAAATGTAGCGTATCCTATGCATTGCATTGTTATGGCACAATATGGATATTTGCATTGGTAATGTGTACAGCTGATGTTGTGGAATGTGTGGAGATTGGATTGCCCTGATAGTCGTAGAAGTGACCTATTTCCTCCTCTGACTGTGCAGGTGTATGTCAGTGACCAGTTACATGTGTCCTCCCCCTCAATGCTGTTGTCTGAGCAGTATGACATTTGGGATGTTGCATTGTGACCCAGGCACAGGATGGACCCTGGCATATGCAGCATGGGTGTGACCTTAGTGCTGTGTAGCTCCTAATGTTGATGACATTGGCTGATGTTTGCGGCAACTATGGACATTCACATTTGACAGGCCTGGAACATTTGTCTTGTTTCAGGGGATTTTTACAGTTGTCATCCTCAACCCACTAATTTAGGTGTGTATGATCCATGGAGACGTTACTGCCATTGGCTGCTAAACTGCACACAGAGCGGAGGTGGAGGTGGCAACTGTTGTCACTGTTACATTCCAGTTGTCAGTATGGGTAGAGGTTGTTAATTGGGCCCTAGTTAATGTAGGGGGTATAGTGGCTGACGTGTGACGGGATGTCAGTTTGACGTTGTGCCCTTCCCTCCTGATGTGGCTTTACCTTTGCTACATCGTTGGCATGGCAGCATACTCCCATGGGACTGTTGTTGGTGTTGTGTTATGGTGTGCCCCAGCTTCTCTCTGTACAGGCCATGCCCCCATGCCATACCCCTTTACCCATGCCACTCCATGTATATCATGGCTTCCATGCATTTTGTGTTTGGTATCCCCCCCTGCTTACAGTTAACATTTGTGTATTTTAATTCCTCATGCGACTTACCCTGCATGTGTGTTGTCTCCTGATAGTCTGCACTGTCCTGTCCTTGAATCCCTGTGATGACCTCCTCAGGGATGACAGCTGCGACCATCTCCTCCATGTGGTCCAGGGCCTCCTGGTGTGCTTGACTCTCACCTCCAGTCTGCTGTGCTGCCTTCCTGTTCCTGGCCATCTTTTCCTTGGTCCTGCGCTTGCAGTCATGCCAGCGTTTCTTGCACTCGATGACTGTTCTGCGTACTTCTGCCACACTGTTAATCTTGTCAACAATTTGTTGCCATATTGCCTCTCTCCTACTGATTGGCAACTTTGAGGTAACAAACAGTTGGTGCTGGTGTTCCATCACCTCTTTGACCAGAATTTCCTGTTCCTCTGCACTGAAGCAACACTTTCTTTTCTTCTTCATACCATCCTGGGTCTTGTGTGGGTCCTCCTGGCTGGTTCCTGGTCTGTTGTCATCTTCCTGGGGTCTGTACAGGCATCTGGGATCCATTTTGGCTCTCCTCTGCTAAAATGGCTGTGTTCGCGGGGAATTTTGATGGTATTGCGTCAAAAAACGCCGCATATCTGGTTTGACCCACAGTCATTTCCGCCACATTAACGTCGTTTTGCTTTACGACTTGATGCTGTGGTGTGCGTAAAAAAAAAAGACTTACACCTGTGGTTTGCGCCGCCAGGTGCCAAAGTATCAATTTAACGCCCGCACGGTACACCGAAATGGCGTTAGCCGGCGGTAATATTTTTGATGCAAAACTGCGCTGGCGCAGTTTTGCGTCAAAAAGTATAAATATGGCCCCTTGTCTCCAGATGAGAACTCGTCTAGAGTAGTTTGCTGGTGATACCACGCTTTCATCACCTCTTGACTGGCCTCAAGGTTACTTTTGGCCTGCTTCCAGAAGCATTGGATTTGGTTGCGGAGGGAAAGCATGTAGCTGACCACATCCTGGGGAGGTGTCCTGGGAGCTTTCTCTCATCCCTCTTTCACTATGCTTATCGGTCCCCTGACAGGGTGACCATAGAGAAGCTCAAAGTGGCTGAACACCACCACTTTCTGGGGCACCTCCCTATAAGCAAAGAGCAGGTATGGCAAGAGGACGTCCCACTTACGCCTCATGGCCTCAGGTAGGCCAGTGATCATGCCTTTAAGGGTCTTGTTGAATCTCTCAACAAACCCATTGGATTGAGGATGATAAGGGGTGGTAAACCGGTAGGCCACCCCACACTCATCCCACATGGAGTGCCTCTGTCAGACACAACGTCCTTAGGGAATCCCATATGGGTAAATATTCCCATCAAGGCTCTGGTCACCACCGGGGCAGTCACTGTTCTCAGAGGGATTACCTCTGGATAGCGGATGGCATGGTCCACCAAAACCAGGATAAACCTGTTGCCCAAGTCAGTTTTGGGGTCCAAGGGACCAATGATGTTGATGCCCACCATTTCAAAGGGGGTGCCAACGACGGGGAGTGGGATCAGGGGGGCCTTAAGCCTTTTCCCTGTCTTCCCACTTGCCTGGCAGGTGGGGCAGGTCCTGCAGAAATTATCTGAGGCTTCCCACATTCTAGGCCAATGGAAGTGGGTGACAAGGCTGGCAAAGGTCTTGTCTTGGCCCAAATGTCCTGCAAGGGGGATCTCTTGATCCAGACCCAGTAGGAAGGCCCGGTAACACAGAGGGACCACCAGCACATGGCCTGCCCCAATGGCTGGAGCCTTAGGCTCACTGTAAAGGAGATCATTCTTCCAGTAGATGTGGTGATCACCAGAGGCTTCACCAGATGCTTGGGCTGCGGCCTGTTTCCTCAGACCCTCAAGGGTTAGGCAATAGAATTCTGCCCTGGTTGGCCCACCCTCTCCTTGCCAGCTAGCAAGTTCTATAGGCTTGGCAAGTACTTTTAAATGCCAAGTCGAATTGGCAGTGAAACTGCACACACATGCCTTGCAATGGTAGGCCTGAGACAAGGGTAAGGAGCTACTTGAGTGGGTGGTACAATCAGTGCTGAAGGCCCACTAGTAGCATTTAATCTAGATGCCCTGGGCACATATAGTGCACTTTACCAGGGGCGTATAAGTAAATTAAATGCTCCAATTGGGTATGATCCAATGTTACCATGTTTAAAGGGAGAGAGCATATGCACTTTAGCACTGGTTATCAGTGGTAAAGTGTGCAGAGACTTAGAACCAGCAAAAACAGTATCTAGAAAGTGGAGGGAGGCAGGCAAAAAGTTAGGGGTCACCACCCTAAGGTTGTCAGGTCTAACACCATGCGAAACCCAAACTGTACCTTTGATAAACAGTTGGTCTCAATGGCCCAGGTCTCCAATTTTGCTATTAACACTTAGGCCCTCATTCTGACCTTGGCGGTCTTTTCGCAAGACCGCTGAGTTACCGCCGCGGTGAAGACCGCCGACCGCGGCGGTGTGCCGCTGTGCGCATTCTGACCGCTGGGAGCGTTCCGCCGGAAAACCGCCAGCAGCCACACTGGCGGTCGGCGGGAAAGTGGAGACTGGTCAACCTCCACCGCCACGCCAGCAGAACACCGCCCACAGAATTACGACCCACATTTCCGTGTGGCGGTCTTCTGTTGGCGGTCTTCTGTTGGCGGTCACGTCCCTATGGCTCCCGTCGCCTCCCGGAGGACCAACGCACAAGGTACGTTGATCGTCCGTGAGGGGAGGGGGTGGGGGGGTGTTGTGTGATGTGGGCGTGCATGGGGGTGTGCGTGTGAGTGTGTAGAGGGGGTGTGTGAGTGCGTGTATGCGGGCGGGGGGTGCTGCTGTGTCTATGGGTAATGTGTGCTGTTCGGCAGGTGCGCATGTCGGCATGTATGTGTGCGGGTATGTGTCCCCGTTGTGTATGTGTGTGTAGGGGGTGTGTATATGTGCATGTTGGGGGTGTGTGCATGTCGGGGTACATGTATGTGCATGTCGGGGTGGGGGTGGGGAGGGGGTTCGTACCACCTCTGGGGGGTGGCAGGGGGGTGGAGGGTGTGGGGGGAGGACTCGGGTGGGTAGTGGGGGGTGGGGGAGACCCCTATCAGTGCCAGGGAAGGAATTCCCTGGCCCCGATAGTGCTTACCGCCATGGTTCGCACGGCGGTTCCCGCCCGCAAGAAACCGCGGCGGTAGGCAGGGTCATAATACCCTTGGCGGTCTTGGGTCGACCGCCGGGCCGGAGTGCGCAAACTCCAGCCCCGCGGTCATGACCGCCGCGGCGGTCGGAGTGGAGAAGTAGCGGTCGGTCGCGGCGGGGACCGCCGCGGTCAGAATGCCATTTTTAATACCGCCGGTCTGTTCGCGGTCCGACCGCCGTCTCTCCGCCGACCGCCAGGGTCAGAATGAGGGCCTTAGTCTAAGATCTTAATAGCGCTGTCTAAGAGGGAGATTGGACGATAACACTGTGGTTCAGCCCTATCCCCTTTCTTAAAAATAGGTACAGTGATTGCCTCTCTCCAGGTGTCTATCAGGGGGCCTATCACAGCAGATCTCAAAACATTGGTAAGTAATGTCCCCCAAAATGCTTGTATAGTTTTATATACATCGGCAGGGATTCTATCAGTTCCCGGCACTTTGTCAGGAGGTCAGTTTTGAATGGCCTAAAGAACATCGGATACTTCAATTGAGGTACTAAAGGCTATGGCTAGAGATACATCTCTCCCATTAATGGGGACATTCACTGCTTCCTGGAGGCTATCCACAGTTTTAAAAGTTTTAGAGAAATATTCCACCCACACTTGGGCTGGGATGACAGTATCTATTACAGCACTATCTTTGCCAGGCAACGGGGTGGAATTAACCACTTCCCAAAAATACTTCATATCTTTTTTATTACTTGCTTCAATTAACTCGTTCCAGGCCTTCTCCCTCAGTTCTTTCTTCCTGGCAACAAGGATGTCCTTGTATGACTTTCTTGCTAATCTGATAGTGGTCTGATTACGTGGGGAAGTGCCAATAGCCTTCTTTAAGGCTTTGAGAGCAGACATACATGCAAGATTGACCAACAACGGCTCCTATCTTAATTGACATTTACTTGGTGTAACATTTCTGCTATATAGCTTGTTAAGGCAGAAAATGCTTCAATAATTTTATGCACTGGGGCATTTTCCATGACCTCTTTCTTCTTATTTGTCCTCAGGTCTCTATAAAAGCTACATATATCAATGTTTTCCCACTTGATGGTCAGGCCTTTCAGTCCATTAAGCCTCAACTCTAGTTGCCGGACATCAGCGCCAGAACCCTTATCCAAACTCATCCTAGTTTCGAGAATTAGGGGGTTATGATCACTCATACAAGTTAGCGTCACACTAAACCTCGCTACAGAGGGGGTTAAATCTTTTGAATAAACTATAAAGTCAATTGTAGACTGAGCACTTCCACCCAAAAACATAGGGACCCCCTTGACTTCCGTGGATGGAAAGATCATAGAGTTGGCGGCCAGTATTCTGTTGAGTGCATTCCCATAGTGCTGTTTGGGACAATCATACTATTCAGAGATCCCGCAACAGTCCAAAAATGTAGGTTCACACAAATGGGAGTTCAAATCTCCAACCCAGATAATTATAAATTCCTTCTTATGTTCATTCCATAGATTATGCACCCTTGTCTCAAGATTATTGATAATGCTAGTGTCTGAGGAATCAAAAACATTCTTATAATAATTGATTAACAAAACATCATGTGGCTCAGTTAATTTGAGGAGAAGAACCAAGTAGTGTGGTGTTGCATCAGCAACATGTACATCCCCCTCCATTGGGTGTCTAATGTTAACCAAAGGCGACGGGGGTAAAAGAAGATGCACTGCTTCCAGGTGAGTAGAGTGGGGACAGGGGTCATTCTACTGTAGCTGAGGTAAGTGCAAGGGAGGCCACAAGGCAGCACCAAACTCACATCCTCAGTGGCAAAGGGGCGGCTGGGTACAGAGTACCAACACGCGGTGAGTGCCCAATGTTATAATATTGAGATGATCAATTTTAGAAATAGGCCGCAGGCTCTTGCCAGGAGGCAGGGCAAATAAAACCCACAGTTGTCCATGTAAGTAGGGATGCCAGGTGTTTTAGGGACAAGATGGTCTAGCACCCCAGGGCCCAGTGGCTCTGGGTGCTGGGATGTCCTTTGGCGTTGTGAAGTTGAACAAACTGGGAAGGTCGCAGTCAGGGGGAGCTGTCAGATTGAGGCTGCAAGCGTCGCTGTGGAGTCCGGCAGGGGTCAGCCCATCGTGGACTCTTGCACAGAAGCACTAGGTAACCTCCACAGGATCGGTGGACCACTTGGACTGTGGTATTTGAGTGCAGAGGTGGTTCCAAAGGTGTTTTTGCAGTTCCTCAGCCAGACTTCTTCTTTGAAGTTGGCTTCTTTTGGATATATCCTCTGTCCAAGGAGATCCTGGTCTTTATCGAAGGCAGGCAGTCCTCCCAAGGCTTTGGAGGTCACTAAGCTGACGGATAAGTCATCTTTTGGTGCAGGTTATTCAAGACCTGCTACAGACCGGTAGGGCTGGGACCAAGTCAGTTTATGGCGGTCATTCTGACCCTGGCGGTCAAAGACCGCCAGGGCGGAGGACCGCGGGAGCACCGCCGACAGGCCGGCGGTGCTCCAATGGGGATTCCGACCGCGGCGGTAAAGCCGCGGTCGGACCGGCACCACTGGCGGGCTCCCGCCAGTGTACCGCCGCCCCATTGAATCCTCCACGGCGGCGCAGCTTGCTGCACCGCCGCGGGGATTCCGACCCCCCCTACCGCCATCCAGATCCCGGCGGTCCGACCGCCGGGATCCGGATGGTGGTAGGGGGGGTCGCGGGGCCCCTGGGGGCCCCTGCAGTGCCCATGCCACTGGCATGGGCATTGCAGGGGCCCCCGTAAGAGGGCCCCTACATGTATTTCACTGTCTGCTGTGCAGACAGTGAAATACGCGACGGGTGCAACTGCACCCGTCGCACAGCTTCCACTCCGCCAGCTCGATTCCGAGCCGGCTTCATCGTGGAAGCCTCTTTCCCGCGGGGCTGGCGGGCGGTCTGAAGGCGACCGCCCGCCAGCCCAGCGGGAAAGTCAGAATTACCGCCGCGGTCTTTCGACCGCGGAACGGTAACCTGACGGCGGGACTTTGGCGGGCGGCCTCCGCCGCCCGCCAAGGTCAGAATGACCGCCTATGTCTTTAGTATTCTCTGCTGGTGCCACTTCTGTGGTGTCTGGCTCTTCTTAAGATGTGAGGAATCTGAGGTTCTGGTCAGGGTTTGCCCCCTAAATACTGTATT
This sequence comes from Pleurodeles waltl, assembly GCF_031143425.1. NCBI lineage: Eukaryota > Metazoa > Chordata > Amphibia > Caudata > Salamandridae > Pleurodeles > Pleurodeles waltl. The sequence continues at coordinate 1,018,265,843 of NC_090444.1, read as the reverse complement.
TAGGGGGCATTAGGGGGAGTATCTGGCAGTGGCCAATAGGTCATCGACCTTAGGGTGGCTACACCCACTATTTGACCACCTCCTTTGGGAGGTGAACACATCCCGGACCCTAATTGGCTATTTTTCCTTCCATCCAAGATGGGAGAAAAGGAAATGGGTGGGTCGCCCCACCTGCCACACCTGAGGGGTGGTGTTGGCTGAGGGTGACTACTCTTCCTATTCTTTCTAGTTTTCCCATCAGTTTTCTAGCCTAAAGTGGGGGCAGAACAGGGGTTCCTTTTTGCTGGTAGCAGCAGATGCTGGGGTCCATTTCAAAGGTTGTATCCTTTGAAGCTTCCTGTCTGAGCAGGGTGCCTGCTTGAGGGAGGCTTTGCCTTCTGGCCCCAGAGAGCATAGGCTCTCACCCCAGGGACCCAGAATCCAGTATGGTGGTAGCAGGCGGGCTACAACCAATCAGCAACCATGCAAGGGCCGTTAGGTGTGCAGGGGCACCTCTAACTTTGCCCTCGGGGTACATTCCATATTAAATTCAATGCTGGAACCAGTGATGATTTATTATGCTGAGTTGTTTGATACCAAACAACCCAGGTTTCAGAAAGGCCATCATGTAGCTGGGGAACTCCCATGACCAGTGTCCAGCACATGCACTTACTATGACTTCCCTTGTACACTTACTCTGTCTAAGGCTTGACAAAGACAGAGTAGGGGCATATTTTCTCGTGCACATATGCCCTCACATGTAATATAATGCACCCTGTCTTAGGGCTGCAAGGCCCACTAGAGGGTTGACTCATCTATATTGCATGCATTTTTATTGGGTATCGCACCCTGGCCGAGTGCCATGTCGTGTTTGCAATTGTGGTGACTCCTTGTCATGCAGCCTGCAATAGCAGCCTGCATACGGCTGGCGTGGGGCCTCTCTGAGTAGCACAATTGATCCTGCAGCTCTGTGGGGTCCTTTCCACTACTCATGCCCTAGGTTCTAGGGATACCATTTACTAGGGGCTTACAAGGGTGGCTGAAGTTGCCAATCACAGTACAGTTTTGGGGAAAGAGATCTAGCCCTGGGAACCTGTTTAGCAGAGGCTTGGGTCACTTACAGTTCGAAACCATATCATGCTCCAGGCAAAAAGTGGGGGGCTAACCATGTCAAAAGAGGCACTTTCTCACACGTTTTCTTGCTTTCACCATTCTGTGCCTTAGCATATCTCTGATTTCACATCTGGTTTTAAGTCACAGCTACATTTGTGCATTCTCTCGAGACAGCCACAAACAGGAAGAGCTGGGTGTGATATATCTGCCTTCAGCTGCATAGTGATAGGCATCCTGGGCAGGAAGAGGCAGTTCACACTTAGGGCCAGATATAGCAAACTTTTGTGAGTTGCAAATGGCCTGAATCGCAATTTGCGACCCCGCAAAATTGGAAATGGAATGCAGAAACCCCATTTCCGAATCGCAAATTGCGACGCGAGCCATTAACGACTCGCAAAATTTGCAACCCCATTGTGCGACCCGCAAATAGGAAGTTGCAATTTGCGAGTCGCAAACCATATGAAAAAGCCACTTGCAAATTGCGACTAGTCGCAAAAAGACCATTTTGCACACCCAATTTACCACTAACTCAGAGCAGGTGGTAACCAGAACCAAAGTATAAAAGGAGACCCAGAAGGCACCTGGGTTACTCAAGATGGCGGAGATATATGTGATAGCAAGGAGGAGGAGAGTCCACGCCGCACAGCAGAGGAGGAGGAGGAGCCAGAGACAGGAGAGGATATACAGAACCAGGCAGACACTATTCCAACAAACAGAGGAGGAGATATATGATAAATACAGACTCAGCAGTGCAGCAATATTGGAATTAATAGAGCTACTCAATCCGCAGCTGCAACGCCAGACTGTGCGCGGCAGCGCCATCCCCACACATGTGCAAGTGCTATGCTCACTGCACCTCTTGGCCTCGGGTAGCTATCAGGGGGTCATTGCTGTGGCAGGTGGGGTATCCCAAAGTGCACTCTCACGGTTCTTCAGATGTTTCTTAGATGCCATACTCACACACATGTCCAGATACATATACCTACCCAGAAATGAGGCAGTAATCAACAGCACCAAGTTGGAATTCTACAGGATTGCCAACTTCCCTCATGTAATAGGGTGTGTAGACGGGACACATATACAAATATTCCCTCCTGCAAATCTGGAATATCTGTTCCGCAACCGGAAGTGTGCCCATTCACTGAATATCCAGGTGGTATGTGACGCCCATTATGTTATCACTGACATGGTAGCCAAATTTCCAGGGAGTACACATGACTCTTACATTTTCAGGCACAGTGGGATACACCAACACCTAGAACGTGGGGAGTTTGGAGACAGATATCTCTTAGGTATTGCTGAATACACCCTGAAGCCATACACACAGGTCACTGTAGAAACCATCCATGCCCTGCTAACATTGTCCATTTATGCCAAACAGGTGACAGTGCATATGCGCTACGACCATGGATACTCACCCCGTACTTAACACCCAGCAATGAGAATGAGAGGCGATACAACAGTGCACATAGGAGGACCCGAAATGTCATAGAGAGGACCTTTGGACTGTTAAAGGCAAGATTCCGATGCCTCCACAGAAGTGGAGGTGTGCTCCAGTATGCCCCAATAACAGCATTCAAGATAGTTGGCGCATGTGCTATACTGCACAACATTGCCACCAGACGTGGGCTACATTTTACCCCTGAAGAACCAGATTCGGAGGATGACGAGCAAGAGCTACCACATCGCCATCATGGGGATAGATGCATTGCAAATCAAGGCAGACAGAGACGGGACCACATTGCAAACCAATACTTTGGAAGGTACGTGCTAACTGTCACCACACACACTAATGTCACACACAAAGAGCCCAGTTGTGAAGTGGAACAAACAAGAACTTTTATTAAGTGAACGTAAGTAATGATGAACTGAACTTTTGGGAAGGGGCTGTAAATGTCCACCTGCAATGAGGACACATTCACCTCATGTGCCTCAAGTGTCCTGCAGTGCATAGGCTCAACTCCTCCGCCTGGGACGCCCAGCATAGCTAGTGCTTGGTGTGTCAGCAGATCCCTGACGTGCATTGCCACTCCTCAAGAGTCTTGTGTCCGTGGCAGATGCACTGCTGACGGTGGAGCCATCCTCACTATCTTGAGGTGTGTCTGCCGTGCCCCTAGCCACCTGTCTTGCCTCCATCATGTCCACAGCGTGGCTAATCCGACCCAGTCCCCGAGCCACATCCCCTGCAAAGTGGCCCAAGTCAACCTGCAAACGAACTGTACGGCATGACAGCCCTGTGGTGTTGACAGCCAGGCGGACGATTGATGCAGCCATGCGGTCCAACCGGTGTACGAGTTGCCGTTCACGGCACCTTGCACTCTCTCTCTCTGACACTAATTCAGTTACGAGTTGACAGATGGAGAGTGCAAGGTCACCGACATTATTGTTCAGGCGTTGGAACTCTGTGTGCACCTGTGCCAGCCGTGTGGTGAAATTATGCTCCATACGTTGCATTGCCCCTGATATTACTCTCATCTGCCTTGTCTGCAGGCGCTGACCACTTATGAGGGCTGCCTCCACGGCGGACATGGAGGAGTCACCTACATCCTCCTAGGACACTGCAGGGACATGGACTCGGCGTCTGCGATGCGACGCAGAGTACAGCTGTGTGGCACTGTGGCTGGGACCGGGTGCTGTGTCGATCTCCCCAATGTCCATTGGTGCAGCTGGAGGGGACTGTGGTTGGGTGGTGCTGGGCCCTGTAGTGGCTGCTTCTGACTCCTGTGCGCTACCTGTTGGCTGCTCTCTGCACCCTGGACGGAGTGGCTGGTGGGGATGTCTTGTGGGAGACCTGTGGGACATAGGGAACACACTGTCAGTATCTAACATCTGTTGTGTGCCTCCTAATAAACTGTTGCCTATCAGCTGACTACTGAACTACATTGCCCATAATGCACCATTCTGGTGGTTGCAAGTCTGGAATGGAGCTAATTTGGTTGTGCATGCTGCTGTGTACTGGGTGGGGGGGGGGGGTATGGCAGATATGGGTGTACATGCATGTTTCATGGTACTCACTTGTTGATGTTCCTGGCTCTGACGTGTCCAGCACTCCCATTCCAGCCACTGCCTCAGGCTCAAGGGTCTGTTCCACAAGTTCCTCCATGGGTGTGGGTGGTGGGACGGTGGATGGACCTCCTCCTGTGCCCCTCATCTCCCAGAGGCGCTCTGACACCCTCTCCTTGGTCCTGGAGCGCAGGTCATACCATCTCTTTTTTATCTCCTCTATACTCCTGTGGCTCACCCCTATGGAGTTGACCTTCTCCTGGATGTCATTCCAGATCTGCCTTTTTTCAGTCTCTGGCACACTCAGAGCAGCCCTTCCGAATAGCTGGTCATGGTGCTGGCAGCATTCATCTGTCAGCACCTCCAGTTCCTTTTCTGAAAACTTCAGTTTTCTCTTCCTGCCAGAGTCTTCCATTCTTGCTGCTGTCCCTCCAGGTGGTTGCTCAGCAGTTTGAACAGGGTGTGGTCCTCCCTCCTCCCAGGTGTATTTGTAAACTTCCTGGCTGTGATGTCATCAGCAAGAGCCAGGAAGTGTTTTCCAGACTGTTCTGCTGCACCTCCATGCAATTTGCGGCACAGTCGCAATTTGCGACACCCACTCGCAATTTGCGTGTCCGTGTTTAGCGAGGTCGTAGAAAGCGACCTCGCAAACAGCGGACTCGCAATCTGTGGTGTGACTTCATTTGCGAGTCGCAAAATGAAGTTGCTTTTTCTTGTTGGATACCAGTTTGCGAGTCGGAAATCGCAATTTCCGACTCGCTATTTTTTAGCTACCTACAACTGGCCCTTACATCTGAATAGACTGTGTCCTGCCATCACACAAAGGGCTGATTACCCCCACTGGTAGACTGTAGCAAGTGCTGGGTTTAATGGGTTCATTGTGCACTTCAGAGAATTCTTTTGAAGTTACCTCTACATCAAAGGCCTTTTTGGGTATAAGTATTGGGCATCTGACACCATATACTCAGAAAACGTCTGGACTGAGGACATTCTACCAGGAAGAAGGACCGTTGTGCTGTCAAACGGGACTGCCATTTTACTGTTTGCTCTGCTGTGTTGGCTAGCGGCCTGTTGCCTGCTGCTTCTTGCCTGGGAGTGAGGTTTCTCCAAGGACCTGACTGAGCTTGCTTCCTGTTTCCGAAGTCTCAGAGATGTCAGAGACTTCACCTGCATCTAGCTACCAGGACCTGGGCTCCTTTGCTGTGAATCCTGCTCTGCCAAGTGGTGCCAAATATAGTCCTGGGTCCTTGGGGGTGAGTGTGGTGCTGCAACACAAGAAATTATGCAATGACACCGGTGCGTCGCTTGGAACTGATGTATCCCTCTGCAAAAAATGCTGCTTTGACATTTTGGTGCTGCCTACACCGAAGCTGAAGACAACATTCGCGAACTGTGTGATGGAATGACCCCGACTTACAATGCATTGGAACCAGTACACATTGCTTCTGGCCATCGATGCATCAATGACATTGTCTGATCAGGAAACGATGCATCGCTTGCCAGCATGACGTATCCCTTCCTCTGGATGAAGGCATCGTCACCGAGCATTGACACAACAAAATTACTGTCAGCAGGTCGGTGTGACTCCTTTACCTGGCCCACACTCCATCGTGGTCGGATTGCACTTTGGATTTGCCCCGGTCCAGGGCGACCACATAGCTCCAGTTGGAGTTTTTGTCTTGCAAGCACTGCATTTTGATTTAGCCTTTAAAAATTTGTAACTTGACTCGTGTAGATTGGAATTTTGTTGGTTTGGTCTTGGTTGTCTCAGATAAACATTGGATATTTTTCTAAACTGCCTCTTTAGTTTAGCCTGACTGCTCGGTACCAAGCTACCCGAGGGTTAACACCGGTAAACTTTTAGTGCGTATCTTACTTGCCCTGACTCCAATTGTGGTCCGAGCTTGGACAGGTTGCAAACCTTTGACTAAAGACCTCCTAGGGGCTTATTTAAGAAAAGTTGCGCTGCACACATTGCAGGGCCACTTTTCTTGCGCCCCTTAGTGCCCCCTAATGCCACCATGTGTGTACCGTATTTAAAATACGACGCACCATGACAGTAGCTAGGGGACTAGCGTATGAATTTTTTACGCTAGTCCGTCGCTTTGCAGGGTTAGTGTAAAAAGTTCTGATGCTAATCCTGCAAAGCACCCATAGGCCAATTGTAAGCAATGGAAGCCTCCTTTTAACGGCTGCTCTGAGCAGCCATTAAGAGTGCTGAAAGAAATGGTGCAGGAAAATCTCTTAGATTTCCTTGCACCATTTTTTTGCCCCCCCCCCAAAACAGGGGAATGCCCCCTTTGCATACATTATGGCTGGCGCAGGCATAATGTAGCACAAAGGGTTCCCAAGTGGCACAATGCATGCATTGCGCCACTTTGTAAATATGGTGTGGCTTTTCTGGCCTTCTAACACCACATTAGCGTAAAAAAATGACACTAACGTGGCGTGGGAATTGTGCTAGAGGCTGTTAAATATTCCCCTCGATTTCTAACAACAACAAAGAACCACATCCGCTGTCCAGAATGAGAATAGTCCCAGAATTTATCAACAAGAACCTGCTGGTGAGCAGGATGACCAGATGGCCGAAGTGAACACCAGTGAAATCACCTGAAGGCAAGTAGCCTGTGGGTTGACTTAGTGAAGAGCACCCTGAGGTCTGGACTGATAGGCATCAGATGACTGGGCACTCTGGTCACTGTGCTGGCCTGAGCCATTTGGTCACTAAGCTGGCTGACCAGATGAGCAGTTCGTGGTTGGCCAACCAGATGACCAGTCAGTGGCTAGCTTACTAGGTGACCAGTGGGCCAGGCGGTGCAGCTAACTTTGCCTTGTGTCTCCCTCCCATATTCTGAAACTTCTCACTTCACAGTGACTTAATAGTTGAGGAAAAACAGCTTCCCAGGCAGTAGAGAGAGCAGTGGGCTGGGGATTTAACTCTCCTTAGCTCTCAAGGCTTGGGCACCAGGAACAGTGGTGGTACTGACCTGGTGCACCCTTAGCCAATGAATGAGGTGACAATCCCTACTCAAGACATTGTTATGTTGTGTTATGTTATAGGGAACTTCTAAAGCGCTAGTCCATCAAAAGGTTTTATGGTGTTGGAAGCAGAGTGGAGAGGCAATTAATCGTAAGCTTGTCTTAAAAGCTATGTAATTAGGAGGGTTATAAATTGCTCGTAAGAGGTGGCTGCTCTTACATTGTCTGGGAGAGAGTTCCAGACACCTGGAGCCAACACCAAAACATGATACACCCCAGCCTTTTTCTCTTGTATTTAGGAACCTTTAAAAGACTGGCATATGCTGGGCTGAGGTCAGGCCTGGAAATGTAGTTCTATATTTTTGAAGATACATTGGAGGGGCTTTTGCTCAAGTGGATTTTGAAGACTGTGCAGCCTGTGTTAAACAAGGTTCTTTGTGCGAGTGGAAGCCAGTGCAATTTCTTTATTTAGAAGAGGTTTAGTGTGGCAGTATCTTGATTGTTGAAAGACCAGTCCAGCTGCTTGATTTTACACAAGCTTCCATATTTGACTCAGACCTTTATGGAGAACTAGGTGTAGAGCATTGGCATGATGGCACATTGTGACTGCAGATTGGGGACAACCCTATGAAGCCCAGCCTCTGGGCAGATCCCAGGGCAGGATGTCCTCGGACTGAGGAGGAATCTGGGGATAATGCAGGAGGAACAGTTCCAGTAATGGCCATTGTGAGGCAGGCTAACCCATAGCTTTCACCTGGGAGGCCCAGGCCCTGTAGAACAGACCATCATACACCATACAGGGCCACTTTTCCTGTCTTGGGCTGAATGGTGTCAGACCGATGAAAAGCCTGGGACTCCTCCAGGCTCAATCCCTTATGAGAGCTGGATGATGTTGCAACTTTTGCTTTGGATTCTGAGCCCCAAGTAGCTGGTGGTGCCAGCGGGAAGAGCCTGCCTGGGACAAAATGGCACCCCACCCACAAAGGTTTGCCTGTCTTAAAGTTCTCCGCAAGTTTGCTTGTCAGCCTCACAATGGCAAAAAAATCATTAGTGAAGTTTCAATCAATCAGTAATTGTGGAGCACAACTGTCACCCCTGCTGGTATCTGGACATTAGGGTGAGAGGTATCAATCAAATATCCAGATCTTGAGCTCCTTTCAGAAGTCCGCAAGGGAGGGTGTTGTTCTCAGGTGGAGGGGCTGGTTATTCCATGTCTTGCCAGCAATGTAGGAGAAGGAACAGCCACTGCTGCGACTGCGATGGATTCAAGGGGTATGAGGGAGGGCTAATGAGGAGGGGCACAGGTGTCCGGCAGATTGATAGAAGCTCAGTTGGTGGTTGATATAGGCTGGAACTTGATTGTGTAATGCCTTTTAGGCATGCATGAGGATCTTGAACTGGCATCTGTCTTGAATGGGGAGACAGTGGAGGTTTCTGAGGTGGGGGGTGATGTGGGCCCATTTATGGGGGTCAAGGATGATTCTAGCTGCTGCATTCTACATGGTCTGGAGTCTTTCGATGAGTAGAGTGGAGATGCCCGAGTACAGTGTGTTGTCGTAATCAAGACAGCTGGTGACATGGGCCTGAGTGGCGGTTTTTCGGGTACTGACTTGGATCCGTCTGAAGATTCTGTGGAAGATGGAGAACGTATGGAAGCAGGACGCAACAACTCTGTTGATTTGGCACTTCATGGTCACTTCGCTGTCGAGGATGATGCTGAGGTTGCGTGCGTGGTCTGTTGGTGTGCGCATGGGTCTGAGTTCAGCGGGGCACCAGCTCTGGTCCCATTTGGAGGTGTTTTTCCTTAAGATCAGTACTTCTGTTTTGTTGGAGTTGAGTTTGAGGCTTTCATTAAGATGGCTGCATTGGTCATGGCATCACAAAAGTTTATTCTGGTGGTGGCGGTGTCTTCCAAGAGCGAGAGGATGAGCTGTGTGTTGTCTGCATAATATAAAATGCCACATATGATTTTCTTGGGTTTGGAGGGGAAAGGAGGCAGCTGGATGCTCTGCGTACGTCTTGTAAGGAAGGAGGCGATCCATTTGAGGACATTCTCTTGTATGCTAATGTTGTAGAGTCCGTTGATGCGGGTGGGGTGAGATACAGTGTTGAATGCTGATGAGAGGTCAGGGTGGGCCAGGTCAGCATCCATCCTGTGGTCGAGGAGTGTTCTGATGTCGTCTGTGGCTTTAATCAGTGTTGTCTCTGTGCTGTGGTTGGCTGAAAGCCTGATTGGGAGATGTTGGGCAGGTGGTTTTGTTCCAGATATTTGGTGAGCTGTTAGTTGATGGCCTTCTCGAGTATTTTGGCAGGATAAAGAAGCAGAGAGATCAGTTGATAGTGATTGTAGTGGATAGACAACATGATGACCGTGGTGGTTTGTGTGGTGAGCGGTGACCATGCAGTGATCGCTCGGCTGCTTTGTGCTTGTTGATCGAGGCTGTTGAGGTCGAGGACTGGGACTTGGGGGTCAAGGCTATATATGGTGGCAAACTTGCTGTGACAATAGTCCGAGAGGGTGTCTCAGACTACTTGGGCAGAGTGGATGCTGTTCTCTGTGGATGCCAGGCTGAGCTATTCCTTAACCATATTGAATAGTTGTTTCATGCGGTTGGCTGCTAAATCGATGCAGGCTGCGATGGCTGCTCTCCTGGCTTCCATGATTTGCTCAGGGTGGTAGTTGCTGAGGGCTGCTTTGTGGGCAGCTTTGTAGGAAGGATTCCTGGTGGATCGTCATTGTTTCTCGAGTCGGTAGCAGCTGTGCTTGGTGGTTTTGAGCTCTTGAGTGTACCAGCTGGCTTGACTTGAGATGTTGTTGGTTTTTGCAGGCTTCATTGCTGCGACTCCATCGGCACATTCAGTGATTCAGGCGGAAAAGTTCTGGATGACCTGTTCTAGGACTGGTGAGGATTGGGGCTGGGAGGCGCCAAGGGCCTGAGTCCACTATGTCTCTGTTACTTTGCCCTAGCTGCGGTGGGAGGAGCTGTGGTGCCTGGTGATGGTATGCTGTGTGCCTGAGATGGTGAAGTGGATGATGGTGTGGTCGGACCAGGTGAATTCTGTTACATTGCTGAATTTAACTCTGTCACTGAAGGTGAAGATGGGGAAGGTGTGTGTCCAGTTCTGTGAGTGGATTCGGTGACTAGTTGGATTTGGCCTAAGTTATTCATGTTCTCCAAGAGAGTGGTAGAGTTGGCACTGTTGGGGTCATCAATGTAGAATTTGAGTTCGCCGAGTAGGATGCAGTGATTGGAGTCAATAGTAAAGGGGTGATGATGTTGGGGATCGCATCGCAGAAGGCCAGTCTAGGTCCCAAGTGTCTGCATACCTATGTTTCATTCTCATGGCTGATCCAGACAATAGACAAATGTGGGTTTCCGATACGTAAATTTGCCACAAGCCAGGCAGGCCTAATTTAAATTAATATTGGCCTATTTAAAACGATATAACATTTTAAATGCAACCAATTCAGGACTAAAACTAATTTGTTGAACATAAAATATTTTCTTTTTTGATGATGTTTATCTGGCTTACTTGTAAAGTTTGAATACACTATTTTTAAAAATTAAGTTATTTGTTGTTAGACCTGGGGTTTCTGGTTTTAGAGTATGCACCCTCTACAAGCAGGAACCACCACTCTAGTGAGGGCAAACACAATTAGAGATGGCCTGTGCTCACTGTCTGGTAGCTTGGCACAAGGCAGTCAGGCTTATCTAAATAGGCAATGTGTAAAGTATTTGTGCCATACACACACAGAAACACAATGAGAACACCACAAAAATACTCCACGCAGGGTTAGAAAAATAGATTATATTTTTATGAGGGAACCAAGGGCAAAATGACAAAAATACAATAAGTAGAATCAGAGTTACAGATTTTAGAAGAATAAATCAAAAGTAATGCTTAGAAGTTACTAGCGCTTAGAGGTTTCTTGAGGCCACGCTAGACGGGGTGAATCCAAAGTTCAGGACCGCAATGGAGGGCAGAAAGGTTACAGGACACACGCAAGTCCCACTGAGAAAGTACCTTGGATGGAGGCTACTGTTGCTGTCAAAGAGTGATACGTCATCATCGAGCCGCACAGTTGTCGAGGCAATATCATTGAGTTGTGGCATCAAACTCTTTGTGATGAAGGTGATGCATCATCGTCGAGCCACGCAGTCAGCAATGGGAAGTACTCGTCTTCAGCAGCAGCAGCCATGTGTCAGCATCAGAGAGGAATGTGGTGGTTCCGATCAGTACCATGCCGGTGACATATTAGTTTTTGGGGGTTACAGCACAGATACTCACTTCCAAGGGCCGAAAACCAGACTGGCACCACTTGGCAGAGCACGGCTCACAGCAGACAGAGTCCAAGTGCTGATTGCAGGCAGTCTTTGATGTCTGTGAGACTGCAGAAGAACAGGGAGCAATCCAGAAAGCCCTTGGAGTCACTCTGGGTTCAGGCAAGATGGGTCTAGTCCTTGTCCTCAACAGGGCAGAGATCAGCAGGCTACAGGGCTGCTCAGCAAAGCAGAAGGCAGTCCTTCCAGAGCAGCAGTCCAGTAGAGTGGCATTCCTTGTAGCACACCAGTCCTTACTCCTGGAAGAGTTCTTCAAAGGTCCAGTTGTGTACTGTCTTGGTAGGGTCAGAGGCCCGGTACTTATACCCATGTGTGCCTTTGAAGTGGGGGTGTCTTCAAAGAAGAGTCTTCTGAGGCTTGGCGCCAGGTTATCAGTAGGGGATATTCAGCCATTTGTGTGGGTATTTAAGTAGAGTATCTAGCTCCTCCTCCTTCGTCCTGCTCAGGAGAAGCTATCAGAATCCAGATGATGAATGTAGATGAGTTCTCTGTCACACTCAGCCTTTCCATGTTTGTGGCTGTCTAGAGGGAATGCAGTGTAGCTGTCATCCACCCCAGATATGTATTGGAGAGAGCCTGCAGAGACACAGAGCAGTAAGAGCAGAGAAATGCCTACTTTATAAAAGTGGCATTCTAAAATAGTAATGTTAAATCCAAATTTACCAGTACAGAGAATGTATTGCTACCATTCTAAGATATGAAACATGACACAGTCAATCCTGTCTAATCAGGAATTACAGTTTAAGATTGTAGTAAGGAATCCCCAATGCTAACGTATGTGAGGAGCATGCAACACAGTAGTAAAAAACACATTTGGCTGATGTCACTACCAGAACAGGTAAAACTTAAAAGTCTGGTCCTACCTTTTCCTTACACAGCACCCTGCCCGTAGAGCTACCTGGGGCCTACCTTAGGGGAGACATGTGCAATGAAAGAGAAGTTTATGATTTGGCAAGCAGTTTTAAAGGCCAAGTCAAAGTGGCAGGAAACTGCACACACAGACCCTGCAATGGCAGGCCTGAGACAGGTTTGAAAGGATACTTGTGTGGGTGACACTACCAGTGCTGCAGGCCCACTAGTAGCATTTGCTTTACAAACCCCGGGAATATGGAATACCCCTTTACAAGTGACATGCAAGTAGATTAAATATGACAATTGTGTATACACTAATGTTGCCATGTCTAGGGGAGAAGCACATGCATTTTAGCACTAGTCAGCAGTGGTAGCGTTCAGAGTCCTAAGGCCAACAAAAAGATTGAGCAAACATATGAGGTAAGCAGGAAAAATGTTTGGGGTAAGTGCGCCCTTAGGCTGACAGGTCTAACATTTGTTTAAAGCTTTTCATGCAAGATCTCAACCAATAAAGGTCTATCTTTCGTAATTCCTTAAATCATGGACTATAGCAGTTGCTGCTCATTTTATTCAGTTGCTCTACTATCATCATTGGTTTTACAGCCTCAATCTCCAAACACCATTCCTGATGACATAGTTTTAATGATTGCATTTTTTGGGCCTTAATTGCTTGCACAAACCACAAACATAAGGTGATGAGTATAGAACAGAGAAATGTGTGTGATGCATCCTTAAAATCAGAAAGGTGTAATACTTCCAAAATACCGTTCACTAGGCCAACATGATTCAGTCACAATATTAGTTGAAAAAGCATGAATCCTAATTTTCTGTGTTGCGTCTTGTAGATTTCTGACTTCTTTCTCCTCTCCAATTCTACACTGCTGTACAGTTTCTTTCCTCTGCTTCTCCCTCATGGTCTATTGTCTATTCACACCCTTATCTGCCTCTTATAGTTGTGTTTTGTCTCTCTGAGTGCTATCTTCAGCATTATGCATCCTCATGCCTAAGTCTCTCTCACCAGACACCACCTTCTGTATGCATTTTCCACTCCCTTTTTGTGATATTTCCATATGCAGCTTCCTTAGTGGCCCTGGTCCACCTATCAGTATTCTCACTTCCTTTGGCTGTGAGATTCACAGTTCTGCTCTGTCCTTGGTAGCTCAGATATGTCCTACCATGCCCATTAGGGAATGTCTTGCTATGTCACTTTTCCCCTGTAACTCCAAACTCAGTTATCACCATCTCCACATTTCCCTCCATACCTCTCAAAGGTATTCGGTCTCTATCCCTGTTTGTCATCTATTTTTCTCCATGTACTGCTCATTAATCATTCCCAACTTTTCCATCTGTTCAACACCCCCTTTGTATGGTTGTATGTCAGAGTATTAAGTCCAAATGTATTGTGTGATATAAATCTCATGTCCTAAATATTGTTTACAAATACTATCCCATTGGGTGCAGACCACCTATTAATAATTCCAATAGGGCGATATTTTTGTACAGTCTCTTGCTCATATCACGTGTGGCTTTTGTTTTACATGAAGCATGCTCTCACATGAAAAGTTCACGTCACAACGTTCATATCATTTCACAAAACCTTCAGAAAATGTTGCGAAAAAAACCTGTGTGATTTTGAATACCCTGGTTATGAGTTGACTTTACTGTGCTGCCCCCTCATAGCACCTGTTCTCTCCTCAATGTTCAATCCCTTTGCTGCTGCAAGTATCCAATCACTCAGCTGGCTATGCCTTCCCTTTTCTGCTTTGCTGCAGCACCCTATCCTTTCCTCTAATCCCCTGCCCCTCCTGCAGAGCATTCTCCCCACCTTCAGGATATCCTGTTTTCTCATTACTCATATTCTCTCCCTCTGCTTGCTGTCCACTCCTGCTGTGCATTCCTAGCTTGTTTGTTGCTTTCCCTTCACTGCTCCTTGAAAGCCATAATTTTAACCCTTAGTTCTGCAGCTAGTACTCCTGTGCTTTTCCCCATCCCTTCATTATGTGTTTATGTCATTGTACTGTTCATTTGTGGCCACTGAGCTCTTATCCAGGTCTCTTCTCCCAACCACTCTGCATTTTCCTGAAGCTGCATTGTCTTTCCCTGTCGTATCCTCATGCCCCAACATTAACTCTTTGTTCTTTGCCCCCTTGTCTTGTCAATCGTATTTCTTTGGTACCCACATCTATCTTTCTCTGCCACCTCTGCCTGTGTGTTTTCTACCATTGAATGTTTTATTCCCTATGCTTCTTGTCCAAGGCCCCATCCCCCATCTGCTGTGCGTTTCCCACCAAGTGCATTGTTTAAGCCAGTTGTCTAGCTCCTTGCTTAGCATTCAATTTCCCCAGTCTTTTACACTTCCTCCCCCATTGTTTGTTGTCTTCATGCTTCCTTGTGACCCCTAATGTAACCCTCAGTTCCCTGTCCCATCCCTTTGTGCATTACTATCTTAGTTATGCATTCACTTCCTCGTGATGCCTCAGTTATGAGCCCCTCTCTGTGCACAATCTACCGTCACCTACTGCCTGCTGTATTCCCTGTACTTATTTGCTTGTCCCCTAATCCATTGCTTTGTTTTCTGATCTCTTCAGATGTGCTCTTCCCCTCCATTGTGAACAATTTTCTCTTTGCTGTTTCCTTGTGGTGCCCAATCTCAGTCTCAGTTCAGTCAGAGTTAAGCAAATCTTACCAGCAGTGAATATTGGTAGGCAATGGATTTGTTTGGCCACAATATCCAAGCCAGTAGTGTCATGGGCTCTCTTGCACTGTCTCTTTTTCCCTGGCAATTGCTCTATAAATACTTGATTCTGCTGTCCACTAACGTTCTTCCTGGATCTTCCGGTCTAACTCCCTTCTGCCTCTTGTGTGTTGCCTACCCTGTACTGCTCCCTGGTTCCCCCTGATCTCTCTGTAATACTTGACACATCCTTTCAGACTTTTCAGACTTTTCTACCCTCTCTGTGTTCCCTCCTCATGGCCTAAATTGCCAGGGACTCCTTTTGCTACACATATTGCCTCCCAGGTTCATTGTATTTTGACTCCTTCAGACTGTCTGTTTGTGACCTCAAATCACTCTCTCACTTTTCTTTTTACACCCACTGTGTATTCCCCACTACTGTGATGTAGCCTAGTGTCCCCATTCTATCTATCTATGTCCCTAGCTCCTTCATATATGAATTTACTCTCCACTGTATAATAGCATACTGCTCCTTTGCGGCCCACTACTGATCCATTGCATCCCTACATATATGTCCTCATCACTCACTATGTTTTATCTTTCCTGTTATGCTTCTTTTTGGCTACTGGCCGTTTCCTTGGTTTATGTTTCCTCTCTCACTTAGATCTTACCCTGTTGTACGTTGTCTTCCATTTGCTACTCCACCATGGTCACAAATCTTACCCTTATTGCCACTCCTCTGACCGCTTTGTCTTTCAACCAGTTGTGTCTTTTTTTCTCTATGTTTGTTCCTTCAGCCCAAATCTGTTGGTTAGTTTTGCTTTCAACCCCACTGTGTGCTTTGCCATCACAGTGTGTTATTTTCTCTGTACTGCTTCTACTACTATTTTTAACTTGTTTCCTTCTTCTTCTACTGCGCATTTCCCCACCCACAACAATTATACTGATGTCTTTCATATAAGTCTTTGTGGTTCCTGGTTTATTCCTTTTTATCCCTGTTTTCATGTTTTCCCACTCGGTGTTTTACCAAGTTGTGTGCTCTCTTCCCTGCACTACTCTCTGATGGGCCATGATGCCTCTCTGGGTACTCCACCCCACCCCTTGAATAAATGGGAAACTGGACCCACCTGAGCAGTTCTAAAACCTTCTCATTTGTCACAGCATATGGGCACTCACCCACTGAGGTGGCATGCTTTAATATCAGGTTGTGTTTCTTGTTGGGCGGGCGCTGCAATGCCTAACAGGCCCCTCAGAGGGAGTCTTTTCCCAGAGATATTTTTTTTTATGTTTGAATTGACAGACACGTGTCTTTGAAGATTTTTTCAGTGTACAAAATGGTAAATTGGAGAGCAGAGATGATGTTCGGTTAAAATGAATTAAGGACTTTGAAACTAAGTTTAATTTATTTAGTTGTCCCAATTAAGGTTAAAATCAAAGTGCTCGAACCCAACTGTAAATAACGTTCCTTAAGTTCAGAAAGCTGTCAACATGTTTCTTGCCCAGGTGTCCCCCAAGGGATCAGCAGCAATTCATCAGGAACAAAAAAGATACCCCTAATCTTCTTGGAGGGCCCCCTTTTATTAATGTTCTGGTGATCAACCGCTCACGTGTGAATATTCTTGTACCTATTTCTGAGAATTCAATTAGACTCCACCGAGCATGTTAACTGGAGGTGTTACATCTTGTAGCTAGTGCCTCTACTTTGCCTAATTAGATTTTTCACATTTGTTCACCCCTAGAAACATTACTGTGCAAGATGGAAAGTGATCAGTGCGTGGTATAAATGATTTCCCAAGCAATATTGTTTGTCTTTAAAATATTGTTTTATTTATTAACTTCTTAAAGGGTAACTCCACATTACCTGTCACACCACAGATTCTATTTTATACATCAGGTCTTCCTTGGTCGTGTCATTGGGATGCAACCCTTTCAAGCCCTTTTTCCTCACATTTCGGTGATAGAAAGTTCTGGAATCTGAGAAGGGCCACACCTTTCCTTCCACCCAGCATTCCCCTAAGTCTCCTGATAAAAGTGCCCGTGACAGGAAACACCCCAAAACGCAACACAGACACGTCACATTTTCACATTGACAACTGACATGTTTTTCAGAAAGTGTGGATTTTGGTCTTAGCTCAGCCGGCAACTAGGGAAACCTACCAAAACTGTGCATTTTTCAAAACTGGACACCAACAGAAATCCAGGATTGGGTGACTTGTGGGGCTCTCACCAGGTTTGGTTACCCAGAATCCTTTGCAAACCTCAAAATTTAGTTAACAAAATCACTTTTTCCTCACATTTCGGTGCAAGAAAGTTCTGGAATCTGAGAGGAGCCACATATTTCCTTCCACCCAGCATTCCCCAAAGTCTTCCAATAAAAATGGTACCTCACTTGTGTGTGTAGTCCTAGTGCCCGTGACAGCAAATGCCCCAAAACACAACATGGACACTTTACATTTTCCCAAAGAAAACTGACGTATTGTTTGAAAAATACCTAGCTATGGATTTTGGCCTGTAGCTCATCCGGCACCTAGGGAAATCTAGCAAACCTTTTAATTTTCTAAAACTAGAGTCCTTGGGGAATTCAGAATGGGGTGACTTGTGTGGCTCTTACCAGGTTCTGTTTCCCAGAATCCTTAGCAAACCTCAAACGTTGGCAACTAAAACACTTTTTCCTCACATTTCGGATATAGAAAGTTTTGGAATATGAGATGAGCCACACATTTCCTTCCACCCAGCATTCCCCTAAGTCTCACAATAAAAATAATACCACACTTGTGTTGGTAGGCCTGGTGCCCAAAACAGGAAATGCCCCAAAGCATTGTATGCCTGCTGTTCCACTGTTTTCGGGTTGCCAAAAGGAGTCATCACCAGTAACCTTAGTCGGCCGCAAAGGAATGAGAGAACGTGTCAGTCATGCATATTTGTGGTTTTGTATGTGACATGGTAGATGTTTCTTTCAAGTGAAGTGGTGACTCAGACTTGCTTCTGTAATGTGTGCATTCCTATTTTGTGGAATGGTTGCATTGGTGTGTGGTGATGGACATTACTATCATGGGTTGTGGCTAAGGGACCTGGGGCCAGATGTAGCAAAACGCCAATTTGCGACTTGCAAATTGCGAGTCCCTGCGACTCGCAATTTGCAACTCGCAAATTGGTATGCAGTACAGTGTCTCAGACACCGACTGCGAATCGCTATGGGGTCGCAATGACCCACCTCATTAATATTCATGAGGTGGGTCGCTAATTGCGGCCCCATAGCGAGTCTAGGCACTCGCAAACATGGAGGCCTGCTGTCGTCAGCAGACCTCCATGTTCGTGACTGCTTTAAATAAAGTAGTTTTTTTTTTTAAGTGTAGCCCGTTTTCCTTAAAGGAAAACGAGCTGCACTTAAAAAAAAACGAAACCTTTAGTTTCGGTATTTTTTCAGGGCAGGGAGTGGTCCCTTCGACCACTCCCTGCCCTGAAAAAATATTTGTGGGTCCATTCACAAAGTGGAAGGGGTCCCATGGGGACCCCTTCCAATTTGCGAGTGGGTTACCATCCACTTCAAGTGGATGGTAACTGCGACTCCATTTGCGACCGCATATGCGGTCGCAAATGGAATTGCATTCCACTCCGAATCGCAAATAGGAAGGGAACACCCCTTCCTATTTGCGATTCTGAAATGCATATTGCGAGTCGGTCCCGACTCGCAATATGCATTTCTGAATAGCAAAGAGGCTTTTGCGCCTCGCAAACGGCGATTTTCGCCGTTTGCGAGGCGCAAACCCTTTGCTACATCTGGCCCCTGGTGACTGTCAAATTAAATCTTGGCTGACAGTTCGACCATGCCAAATATGTGTTGTGGTGTCCATATTTGACGCTATGTCCTAATGTTAGTGGAACCTACCACCTCCTTGCACCACAATGGTGTCATTTGTATTGACACTATGGTAGCCCTACAAGGCCAAACTAAGGCGTCCATGTTACCATGTGGCACTAAGCATGCAGTGCTTTACTCAGTGACCCCTTGCGGCAGATCATGCCTGTACCAGCCATCATTTGTACAAGGGGGCGATTCACACAATTGGAGGAGTTGTAAAATTGGTGTAGAGGAATCTCCAAGGTTCCTAGACATGATTTATCACAGACACTTTCAACATCTGCACAGAGCAAGCGTTAGGAGGGGCACACCATAGTTTCGAATGGGTCTATATGTACTGTTCATGAGAGGCCAGGTATGTTCTCAATACTCCTAGAGTCCTACTGTGGCATATATTATCTTGACAGCATTGCACCAACTCTGCACCATGGTATGCTGTTTCTTGTATATGGCACACACATGGTGGAGTTAGGGGGCGCTAAGGAGGGTAAGTAAAGTAGCTCTGGACTAGGTGCTGTGCTGCTTTTCATTAATCTGCCCCATGGCCTTTCATGGCTGGTGATGTTGTATTCCTGTGTGTTCGGCACAATGCAGCAAACGGGTGAAGGTGCACACAACAGGTACGTCTGGTATGTTTTGGGTGATATGTAGTTGGTAATGGCAACACTTGGATGGCATTTGATATTGGTGCTGCCAGAAGCTTAGACACCAATGAAAATGTGAAGCTGTGCCAATATGTGACTTTCTTTACATTGACATGGCCAATACCATTCACATGGCTGAGCTATTCATTGTTAGGTGTTATGTATCTGGGATCTGTATTTAGATGTCAACCAGTGGACACTTGTAGTGGTTTGGGTCCAGCTTCTGTATGCTCCACCTGTCCTTCACATGGTGTGCCAGTCAGGTTATGGCTGTATTAAGTACATATGGGTGTATGTGTGTGTGATGTGCAATGAATGCAGTGTAGTGTGGCTTGTGGTATATGTGTCACAGAAAGGATGCAAAGAGCACACTACTGGAAATGTGTCCTACTAGACGAGAAACTCACAGAAACACCACATAGTGCAAGTGCTCCTGACTCCATTTTGACTATCATATGTGAAAGAGAAGTCTCCCTGGAAATAAGACACATAGCATCATGCCACAATCTATGCAAGAGGACCCAGAAGAGGAAAAACAAGTCACACATTCAGACATGCACCCTCAATAAAGCCATTGAAGGTTAAAATGAGGCTTCGGGTGCCTTCATCTGGGCATGTGATTGAGGTAAGTCTTTGCACGTAGGTAGGAGATCTGCTGCAGATCAGCCCAGTGCTTTAGGACATGGCCAACAACAGACAGCTCCCCATCTAAGATGACCACTGAATACTAAGAAAGCGTAGAAAAGCCAGGCACCACACTACATATCTATAGAACAGCCAACAAGCTGTCTCACTAGAACGACCAACTGTAGCCTCTACAAGGCATTATAGTGCATACAGTCAAGACTGATTTATTCCCAACATTCCCACAATGGAATCACACAATCGCTGTTTGTGCTATTATTGTTTGTATTTAGGGGACACATCTGCTCATACCAAAATCTCCCTTTCCTACGAAGATCTACATATGCTGCTGTCATAGCATCACAAAATTCTTCCAATATATCAAGAATTTACCTTTGCACTTCCAGTGTCTTTTCTATCGGAGAATTATGTTAGTATGTATTTTTGTGATGTACCTGTGTGTGTCTGTTGAGTCACTTCTCTCAAGTCTCCCTCATTTTACTTTCTGTGAAATGCTGAGTTATCTAAAGATACTGGCTGTTTATGTGTTTGTACCCCTGCTGATGTCTGTTAGTCATATAGCGCATGTTGCTTTTATTATATCATTAAGAACTCTAACTGAGACATCACTCTTTACTGCTGCCTGTCCCTGTCCACTCTAACTCTCTAGGCAACCCCAACACCCACCATTTAAATTTGGGCATCTCCACCACTTTAGTACCGGCACTGGGGTCCCTTGTTCCCTGGGAATTCTGCCCCCATTCCACAGGTAGAACATTAGATCTGCAATATGCTTAAAAATAAAGTTTTTTTCCCTTTTGTCAACAAAGTGAAAAATATCCTACAATATTGGTTACAATGTAAGAAAAAAAGCAAACGTTCTTGGCATGCATTGCTGTATTCCCCCCTTATGCGTTGTTTAACCACATGGTGTCTATTTTTATGTCCCGTAAAAATAAAACAACAGATGGGTATGCTATTGTACTTCTGCATGGAACAGAAGAAAATAAATATACCCAGTAACAAACATGTCATATCTAGACACGGCATTTTCTCATAACTCCTAATACTGCGCCTGAGCAAGACAAGCAAAACTCATTAAACTAAAACATGAATTCAATCAGTTCAGATTTGCAGTGGCATTTCCACCGTGGTTAATCCCAGCTTCTCAAATTCAAATTCCACTTTGTTGTACAAACTGGTGTAATAGAACATTACTGAAGGTGTGTACAAAATTGAGAATAACTACAGGCACCACACAAAAAAAAACGAAAAACGAAAAGACAATAATGAAAACATATACTGTAAACTTGACAAAAGCGAAATCAACATTTTAAATCTTGTTTTATTAAGGTGGTGAAAGGTGGTGAAATGCATTTTTTTAAAGAAAACTAAGATAGCTATATTAAACAATGTGACCATCATTTAAACGATATAGACACCACTGTGATCCTTCTTATGCCACCATTAATATATTCGCCTTTGGGACCTATTGGTTTGCCAGCTGCTTTTAATGATGCTTTAGAGTGGTGGGATGCAGCATTATCACATAAATACAATAAAAGTGGCACAATGAGGCGACTGCCATAAGTGGTCGCATAATTCCACTGATGCACTCATACATGATGACGTATGTATCAGAATACAGGCATGAAACGGGAATGAGGCAGGCACCATTTGCTTTAGTTTAATATTTATCAATTAAATATTGCGGGGCCACTTGGATATAAACCTTAAGACACATTGAAAAAAGTTCAGCTATTCTGGCGCAGAGATCTGGGGCCATTTTATGCTTTCACAAATCTACTTCTGAGAGAGTGATTACTCCAACTATTAAAATTTACCAAGCAAAGGCACAGAGCGCTGCGGTCTACGGGTCTGAAATTTGGGGGTCCTCGAACACTGGCAAGCTTGCAGTGGGGGAAAACAACTTTGTAAGGTCGACTCTGGCCTGTCCTCGCAATACCCCACTGCTGCCTATGTTCTGGGACCTTGGCCTTTCACGCATCTCTGATGTAATTGCCCTACGACCATTGCTATTCTGGGTCCGTGTATGGACCACCCCAGAGCTATCCACATACAAGGAGTCTATTCAAGACATTCTAGACAGACCAAATGTACTTACCATTCCCTGGTTTAGCCACATATCAAAATGGTTCCACAGATTGGGTCTTAGTGAGTTTTGGAGTCATCCAGAAAGTATAAGGAAGGATCAGAAGAATCATTTAAAAATTGTTTACTGGATATATGTCAGGGAAAACTACTTGCTGTGTTCAACACATGGCAGATTGACTTCACAATTTTTTGATTTTAAATGGTACTCGTATCTGGAACCATTTATGGATACAATTCTTGACCCATTAAGTAAGAGTCTATATATTCAGTTCAGATATGGCTGTCTGCCTCTTAAATCCTATGGCAGCACATGGAGTGCGACCGCAAGTCCTGATACTTGTCCGAGTTGTAATCAAATTTCTGAATCTATTGTACATTTTATGTTTATATGCCCTGTTTATTTGATTGCGCGACGGAAGTGGTTACGACCTGTGTGCAGTAATATGGGGGAAGACATTGTATTGTTGCCTTAAAGATCATGATGAGGGAAACTTCTCTCCCTCTATCCTGTGCGGTTAGTAAGTATATTGTAGCTGCTTGGCATATACGTACTAAATTTCTGGGGAAATAATGATGATGAGGACCCAAAAAAAAAAAAAAAAAAAAAAAAAAGTGTTTTAGTTGCCAAATTTTAACTATACACATAGACTGAAACAAAACCCTTTGTCTATTTAAATGTTAGGTATTAGGGGGTTAGGTGCTTTTTTTTAAGGAAAATAATTTTATGTGTTTTAGGGCTGAAATATATGTTTTTATCTTATTCTTATTCTTTTTAACCTAATTTATATTTCCTTTTTCATTCAATTGTTGGTTGTTTTGCTTTTATGGTTGAAAGTAACCGAATAAAGCTATGTGTTGGAACATAAACCTTAAGACTCCTTTAACATTTAATAAAAATATTTCTTTAGAATGCAATCAAATAGAGGACCACAAGTGTTTCAACACGGAGTGGGTATTGGGAGCTGGGGTTTGGGGGGAGAAACACTAAAGGGAGAGAATAACAGAGGGGGTGGGGAAGAAGTTCACAAAATTGAGAAAACACACATTGTAGGGGGATAGTGAGAGAGGGAAAGTGGAACCATGAGGATCATGGGGGCTGGCAAGAAGCTTACAGGTGAGAGAGTGCAACACAGAGCCCAAGGGTATGGAGAGAAGTACAAGATGCCCCCAAGGGGAAAACACACATTCTTAAAATGTATGATGCATATGCCACATAAATATACCATGTGCAGTTTGTGCAGCAGATGGTAGATTTATGTGACATGTGCTGTAACCTAAACAGATCAATGTGTTTGCACACAGTCACATGCACAAAGGTTGACTAGTCATCTTACAGTTGTTTTATTCTGCATTTTCTTGCTATTATGACACTGACGAGGAGGAGTGTTTGCCCAGACAGTATTATCATGTTTGCAAATCATAAAATAATGAAGTCATACCATAAAAAAAGTGCTCCACTATGGTACATAAGTTTCCTTTTCTTGCCGCATACTTTAGTCTAGCCTTTCTCGTAATTTGGTGCTCTCTTACTGCATAATTCCATTGGCCCTGGTGACAGGACTTTGAGTTGCAGTAGATACTGTGTGAATTGGGCTTCTTCAGATCAAAGGTATATTTGTAGTCCTAGGAAATTGCTTTTATACTGACAATGGCCCAGCAGGTCCCCCATCACTAAAGTTTTACATAAGCCATGTGTAGGAGGCTGGCCTGGCTTGTAGTGGGTACCAAGGGGTACTTACACTTTGTACCAGGTCCAGTTATCCCTTATTAGTGTAGAAGAGGTGTCTAGCAGCTTAGGCTGATAGAAAAGGATAGCTTAGCAGAGCAGCTTAGGCTGAACTAGGAGACATGCAAAGCTCCCACTATACCACTGGTGTCATATGCACAATATCATACGAAAACACAATACACAGATATACTAAAAATAAAGGTACTTTATTTTTATGACAATATGCCAAAAGTATCTCAGTGAGTACCCTCAGTACGAGGATAACAAATATACACAAGATATATGTACACAATACCAAAAATATGCAGTAATAGCAATAGAAAACACTGCAAGCAATGTATAGTCACAATAGATTGCAATGGGAGCACATAGGTATAGGGGCAACACAAACCATATACTCTAGAAGTGGAATGCGAACCACGAATGGACCCCAAACCTATGTGAGCTTGTAGAGGGTCACTGGGACTGTAAGAAAACAGTGAGGGTTAGAAAAATAGCCCACCCCAAGACCCTGAAAAGTAGGTGTAAAGTGCACCTAAGTTCCCCAGAGAGCACAGAAGTCGTGATAGGGGAATTCTGCAAGGAAGACCAACACCAGCAATGAAAAAACGATGGATTTCCTGACGAGACTACCTGTGGAACAAGGGGACCAAGTCCAAGAGTCACGATCAAGTCAGGAGTGGGCAGATGCCCAGGAAATGCCAGCTGTGGGTGCAACAAAGCTGCCACCAGATGGTAGAAGCTGTGGATTCTGCAAGAACGAAGAGGACTAGGAACTTCCCCTTTGGAGGATGAATGTCCCACGTTGTGAAGAAGCTTGCAGAGGTGTTTCCATGCAGAAAGACTGCAAACAAGCCTTGCTAGCTGCAAGGATCACAGTTAGGGTTTTTGGATGCTGCTGTGGCCCAGGAGGGACCAGGATGTTGCCAATTGCGTGAGGAGACAGAGGGGGTCCCAGCAAGACAAGGAGCCCACTCAGAAGCAGGCAGCACCCGCAGGAGTGCCGGAATAGGCACTACAAAGAAGAGTGAACCGGAGCTCACCTGAAGTTACAAAAGAAGGTCCCACAACGCCGGAGGACAACTCAGGAGGTCGTGCACTGCAGGTTAGAGTGTCGGGGACCCAGGCTTGGCTGTGCACAAAGGAAATCCTGGAAGAGTGCACAGGAGCCGGAGCAGCTGCAAATCACGCGGTACCCAGCAATGCAGTCTGGCGTGGGGAGGCAAGGATTTACCTCCACCAAACTTGGACTGAAGAGTCACTGGACTGTGGGAGTCACTTGGACAGAGTTGCTGAGTTCCAGGGACCATGCTCGTAGTGCTGAGAGGGGACCCAGAGGGCCGGTGATGCAGTCTTTTGGTGCCTGCGGTTGCAGAGGGAAGATTCCGTCGACCCACGGGAGATTTCTTCGGAGCTTCTAGTGCAGAGAGGAGGCAGATTACCCCCACAGCATGCACCACCAGGAAAACAGACGAGAAGGCGGCAGGATCAGCGATACAACGTTGCAGTAGTCGTCTTTGCTACTTTGTTGCGGTTTTGCAGGCTTCCAGCGCGGTCAGCGGTCGATTCCTTGGCAGAAGGTGAAGAGAGAGATGCAGAGGAACTCTGATGAGCTCTTGCATTCGTTATCTAAAGAATTCCCCAAAGCAGAGACCCTAAATAGCCAGAAAAGGAGGTTTGGCTACTTAGGAAGGAGGGTAGGCTAGCAACACAGGTAAGAGCCTATCAGGAGGAGTCTCTGACGTCACCTGCTGGCACTGGCCACTCAGAGCAGTCCAGTGTGCCAGCAGCACCTCTGTTTCCAAGATGGCAGAGGTCTGGAGCACACTAGAGGAGCTCTGGGCACCTCCCAGGGGAGGTGCAGGTCAGGGGAGTGGTCACTCCCCTTTTCTTTGTCCAGGTTCGCACCAGAGCAAGGCTGGGGGATCCCTCAACCGGTGTAGACTGGCTTATGCAGAGATGGGCACCATCTGTGCCCATCAAAGCATTTCCAAAGGCTGGGGGAGGATACTCCTCCCCAGCCCTGACACCTTTTTCCAAAGGGAGAGGGTGTAACACCCTCTCTCTGAGGAAGTCCTTTGTTCTGCCTTCCTGGGCCAGGCCTGGCTGGACTCCAGGAGGGCAGAAACCTGTCTGAGGGGTTGGCAGCAGCAGCAGCTGCAGTGAAACCCCGGGAAAGGTAGTTTGGCAGTACCCGGGTCTGTGCTAGAGACTCGGGGGATCATGGAATTGTCTCCCCAGGCATTGGGGTGGCAATTCCATGATCTTAGACATGTTACATGGCCATGTTCGGAGTTTGCATTGTGACGCTGTACATAGGTAGTGACCCATGTACAGTGCACGCGTGTAATGGTGTCCCCGCACTCACAAAGTCCGGGGAATTTGCCCTGAACGATGTGGGGGCACCTTGGCTAGTGCCAGGGTGCCCACACACTAAGTAACTTAGCACCCAACCTTTACCAGGTAAAGGTTAGACATATAGGTGACTTATAAGTTACTTAAGTGCAGTGGTAAATGGCTGTGAAATAACGTGGACGTTATTTCACTCAGGCTGCACTGGCAGGCCTGTGTAAGAATTGTCAGATCTCCCTATGGGTGGCAAAATAAATGCTGCAACCCATAGGGATCTCCTGGAACCCCAATACCCTGGGTACCTCAGTACCATACACTAGGGAATTATAAGGGTGTTCCAGTATGCCAATGTGAATTGGTGAAATTGGTCACTAGCCTGCTAGTGACAATTTGTAAAGAGAGAGCATAACCACTGAGGTTCTGGTTAGCAGAGCCTCAGTGAGACAGTTAGGCATCACAAAGGGAACACATACATATAGGCCACAAACTTATGAGCACTGGGGTCCTGACTAGCAGGGTCCCAGTGACACATAACAAACATATTGAAAACATAGGGTTTTCACTATGAGCACTGGGCCCTGGCTAGCAGGATCCCAGTGAGACACTGAAAACACCCTGACATACACTCACAAACAGGCCAAAAGTGGGGGTAACAAGGCTAGAAAGAGGCTACTTTCTCACACCATGACATACGGATGCTGTGGTATTGGGTAAATAATTGCTGTGTCTTTTTTGTCTTCTTTAGTATCTTTGGAGAACCTGCAGATTCACCACAAAATGTAAGTCTTTATGGTTTATTTACTGTTGCACACATTTTACAAATGCACACACCAACCGACTGATTTAGAAAAATAGTACTGTCTTCTATGTAGGACAGTGTTTTAGAAGGAAGGTTCTAGGCAGTCAGCTGAGATGGCGCCTTGGTGGATGACTGCTGCTAAGGCCCTCGGGTTTTGGAGGACAGCTCCGTGGCAGTATAAGAAAATGGGAAAGCAGACACTGAAACAGCACTTGAGGGAGAGGATAATGGAGCAGAATCTGGAAGTGATTTTTCAGTCAGCACAATTCTATCCGACGACTTGTCTTCTTGCAATTGTGAGGGACATGGTGATGACAGTCATGCTGTTCCTTCACATGCACTGTCAGTGCAGTGGGACAACTGCAGCAGGTTACACCAACCCAGAGAGCAGACACCTGTGGCAACAAGCACAGAGGGAATGCTCTCTTCGCATCCCCCCTGTTTAGTTCGGTCCCATATTCCACTGTTCACTGCTAGCACTGGAAGTAAAGTCCACACAGCCAATTTTTTGCCTATTGACTATGTCCACCTATTTTTGGGTGTTGACTTCCTTGAGCAAATTGTGAAGCAAACAAACTGTGCCAACCATTTCTGAGGGAGCAATCCTAAAAGTCTACTCACACAGTTTGGATAACACCCATATGAGCAGAGATTATTTTTTGCTATTGTAAACTCTGCTGCATTTCAGTGACAATTCCGTTGCATTTCCCCAGCACCATCCAGAGCAACACTGGTTGTTCAAAATACAGCCTGTCGTGGAACGTTTGTCTGGAAGGTTTCCAGAGATGTGTACTCCTGGAAAGAATATAGCCATCGATGAGTGCTTGATCTTGTACAAAGGGTGGCTGCTGTTCAGGCTGTACATTGGGATCAAAAGAGCTTGCGATGGCATCAAGTTGTACATGCGTTGAGAGAGCTCTACTGGCTATGCATGGATCGTGCTAGCGCGCCTGGCCCTTAGTAAGTAAACTTACAAGGGGACGTATATAGGTCGATGAACCTTTTGATTCGCATGGAGTATCCAAGCTATGTAGTAATCGATGCGCATCAATAATCAATACACAAATCAATAACCAATAAGCAAAACATTAATCATGGATGAATAATGTCAACATTTCATGAATAACCACAACTCAATTATACGTTTTATCAATTTTTATTTTCCTATTGTTACAATACTAAGGGCCTGATTCTAACTTTGGAGGACGGTGTTAAACCGTCCCAAAAGTGGCGGATATACCACCTACCGTATTACGAGTTCCATAGGATATAATGGACTCGTAATACGGTAGGTGGTATATCCGCCACTTTTGGGACGGTTTAACACCGTCCTCCAAAGTTAGAATCAGGCCCTAAATCATAAGATTAATTCAAACTTTATTCAATCCACTCAGTATTAATTCATTAGAGACCACCAATAACATAATCTAATCAGAACTTGAGAAAACATATGTACAAATGACTCAACATAAGCCAATAACGAAGAATGTGTTAACATGAATAGCAGAGTTCAGCAAATCAGTCAATCAATTATTTGTCACTGTATATGTCAAAGTCTCAGAATCAGAACCCTACCTAACACAGATTAGCATTGGTATGTGGGACTTCATGCGAAAACAGTTTAGTATATCTATTTGGAAAAAAACATCTAGCTAAGAGAAAAACTATAACACAGCACAGTTGGTACCTAGAAAGAAAAGGCACAAAAGTCAATCAGTAACATTGTCATAGCTACCTATCCACAGTATGGATCAGCAACAAAGTCAGTCTTCGTCTTCAGGTCATCAATCAATCAGCAATGCATCAGGCTCTCAAAAGCTTGAGCCCAATGACAGACTCTTGAATCTCTTTGAACGTCCACGCCTAATCTCGAACATCTATTCTCTCCAACAGTTCTGAAGTTTTTCCCCTTTATCATGACATTATATTAAAGTTACCCAGCCTTCCTAATTAGTCAATTCCTAATTAGTCAATTAATCACCACAGGTGACGCTACCCAATGACTTTTATTTTACAAATCTATGAATTCTAATATTTTGCCGTTCTCAGGGTGTTGATTGGTTCACTGTACGATGTCCTCATCATCCGGCTCATCAGGTATCAAAAATTTTGCATATTCTTCTCCAGTCAGTGTCTCTATTGTTTGAGTCCTGGGAAAGTACATCTCGTCTGCTTTACACCGGGGTTGATACAAATTTGATTCCCATATCTCCTGTCTGTCGGTTCATTGCAGAATATTCTAGCTAAGCAAATTATATTAACACACGTGGTTCAGGGTCAGTTCAACGCATCAGCTTTCTACATTGCATGATTATTCAGCTTCTGGTAAAACTAGGCCACAACTTCGGCTAAGTTAGCTCTACAATATAATGCAAAACATACGTTATTTAGCTCAATATGACATATTACTACATTATTATTATGCATTTTCCATATTTCACATATTTTTTATCATTTTTAGTATAACTAATGTATTCTGTTGGCCAATCTCCGTGGGCACATTTTCAAATGTGCACATTATTTTTCTACTTAAATTTTCCTCTACATTTTATTATTATTATTATTCAAAATTCATAAACACTCATTAATAATTCTAATTAACACTTCTGCGTCAGCAATCTTGAGAGTGAGTACAAAGAAAGCCTCCATTCTAAACCTGTAGGGTGCCCTCCCATGCTAGGAATCACAGGAAAAATTGTATGGGAGCTTTTCCAGCCACTCCTTCACACAGGTTATAACCATTGTGTGAATACCTTCTATATGGGATTAGAGCTGTTCAGTGAGATTTACAAAGCTGACACTGTAGCATACTGTAAGTTTGTTGTTGCTGGACAGGATTCCCGCAGGAGCTTGCTTAAAGAAGCTCCAAAAATCCTGGTGCAATGTGTTGCGTTCCAAAAAACAACTAACAGTCAAGTTCTCTGATAGGAGTGATGTACGTGCTCACTACAATTCATAAGGACAGATGGCTGTAGTTCACAAGCCTTCTTGTATACTTTATTACAGTACAAGAACTTGGGCAAAGTAGATAAGAATGATTAGGTTCTTTAGCCATGCAGTGCAAGTTGTAAAACTCATACTTGGAATAAGAAGCTGCTTACCTATCTGATCCGAATGGCAACATACAATGTGTATATTCTTTTTTGTCAGACCACCACAGAATGAATCCTTGACTTCAGGTTGCCAGTCATTAAAAGTCTTACTGCTAGAGAAGCAGCCGACTCCACTTCATGTGCACTGGAGGAAGTGGCAAGGCTGCAGGATCAACACTCTGTTGACTGCATTCCTGAAACTGCTAAAAAGACTCAACCACGTTGCAGTAGAGTCTGCTCAAAACAAGGAAAGGGGCATAAGAATGTGTTTAAAGTACCCCGTTGACCATCTGAGCCAGTCACATGTTTTTCTACTTGCTTTATGTTGTACCATACAAAGTTAAGTATTGGGAAATGGACAGAAGTGGAGCTCCCCTAAGATAAACCTTTCATTGGCTGTGCATGGATACCTACCCTCCATGGGTCACTACTTCACTATACAAACCAATTTAGATTTTTTTTTCGTCTTGAGGAAATCCTAGACTTGCTTGTGGCCTGCTAGACACCTTTATCTGCTGTCAGAATGTGGTAGGTGTTCTGGTCGCCAATTTACAAGTGCATTATAGTCCCCATGCCGCAAATAATGGTAGATGGAACATAAGTCAAGTTGACAAGGAGTACCCTAGGTGGCAAAAATGTAAAGTCTTAACTAGTTTTTTAAGTGCTTTTTAGGGACCTTATTTAAACAACACAAGCCTCACTATGATTGCTAATGAGAACCAGAGTAAGTGTAATAGGTAAAACAAATGTCCTGTGGGACTCATTCACCAACACTTCTACTTTTGGTTTGAAAGTGTGAAAACTTGATTAGTAACGTATATCATAATCAATGTTATCGAAAAAGGCTACAGCACACAAATTTGTATGATGATAATGTTCACATTTTTAGAATAAAGACAGTACGCATTTCATTTTGTATCAAAATTAGTGCAGAGGAAGCAGTGCCCAGACAATGAACTAATATGTATAAAATAACCTACAAAGAACAAGACACTGAACAGATTCCAAGACCAAGTATGATTTTATATCAAACATAAGTGGTGATCATGTCTCTTCATATTTGATATCTCCTGGCGAACAATAACGTACTTTGAAAGCAACTTAGGGAGGAGATATCAACGTTTCAACCGGTAGATAGTCTGCAGGTCTCACCAGCAGCTAAAGGATTCATAGGAACTTTTACATTGTGTTTGTGTTTAAGCAGTGATGTCCAGTTTGCTTTCATCCATTGACCTCCTCTCCTCAATAAAATGTAGATTTCTACTTCTTCCTCTACAGTTTTACTTAAGACTTGGTACGCACAGCCCTTTGCAGGACTGACAATGCATGCTTCTTAAGACACTTCCCACACTCTCTGCAATGCATATGCCAGATCAATGAAGTATAAATAAAGTGCTCAGATGTGTGTAAGAAATGTATGCCAAGACTTTTGTAAATGTCCGACAAATAGCCAGATTTACGTTGTATTTCCTTGATTGCTGCTTTTCAGTTTGAATGCTAACACTTGCAAACCCAGTCATAGATTACTTTCTACCTCATTCTGTGGTCAGTCTCAATAAGTACTCTACTTCGCCATTTAAGCTGTGCCACAGCACATTAAAGCAAAGTGCAAACCGTATCTGTACATTCCATATTCACTTCAAATTGTTCAGACCTTGAAAATGTTCATGTAATCAAAAGATGCCAGAAAAATATTTCATCTATTTTGTAAGTACTACTTTCCTTTCAACTCTAATTTGTTGTTCTGTCATTTTACACATTAGTTTAACAAAATCTGTTCATGAACATATATTAGGGGACTGCAACGATCACATGTGTGGGTTCACTTTCACTACTGGTATGTGTGAGTGTGGGTGGTTGCTAACTGCATCTGATGCACTTTTATTCGAGCTCGAGGTATACTACATTTTAGGTCTGAGAGGAAGCCAACATTGTAGGTCATTCAGGAATGAAGAATAATACTACCATCTACTTAGCTGTCCATGTTCAAAAGGGTCTTTGATTTGGTTAGTTGGAGTGGAGATCTAGTTCACAAGGGGAATGTGGCAATGGTTACTAGCATGGAAATTGAGTTTCCTAGCTTCTGCCAAGCAAGCACTAGAATAAATGTCATGGACCTGTCTTCATCCCTCTTTTTAGGAACCCTATTACTCCACTGCACTCAGCCTGACAAGAAGGAATGGGCCTAATGGGGATTATTAGCTGAATGGCCAGGTACTAGGCCTGTTCGAGCAACTGTGGGATAAATCGTAAGAATCTGTGCATTAAGTAACCACATGGGTGAGGTCCATGAATTAGCATAAGGTGGAGACAAGGTGCCAAATATGAAGCCACAGCTCTTAGTGGTCAATAAGGCAACACACAGCTAGTCACTACTAAGTGCACAAAACCTTAGTTATTGTGAATTGGAAGAG
The DNA here is from genome assembly GCF_031143425.1 of Pleurodeles waltl. NCBI lineage: Eukaryota > Metazoa > Chordata > Amphibia > Caudata > Salamandridae > Pleurodeles > Pleurodeles waltl. Next base: position 1,018,233,269 of record NC_090444.1, on the reverse strand, counting down.
TTCAGATTTCATAATGGAGCTCATAACAAAAGACAATTTGACTTTTGCACTCACAGTAAAAATGAATATGAGATCCTAAATCCAGCTAACTGCAATTCAACCACATAAACATTAATTTTGAGCTAATAGTGTTGAGCTGAAAAATGAGAAAACAAGAAATTTTGATTGAGCTCGTCATTAATTTATTCTGCAAGTGGTAGGATCTCAGAATTTTTTTAAAAGGATTGAATGTCAAACTTGTGTACAACCTAAGTTGCCAATATTGTGTGTGCACCCGGTGTTGTGGTAATAGACCACATTATAGAACTGTGTGGGAAGGATTGAGGGACTGGAATGAAAAACTGGACATGTGGAAAAGAAGGACTCAAAAGGTGAAAGGAAAACTCAGGTAGACAGACTGGAGGGTGAGACTATACTGCTAAGTACTACAAATTGAGACAGACCCAGGTGTGAAGTAAGTGGGAAGAATAAAGATGGAGCTGAGAAAAAAAATGAAAAGAGAACTGGAAGTGTTGAATATGAGACAACTAATCAGAGGGAAATTTGTATAGATAAAGTAAGTGGAGATCTAGGTCAGAGCTTGGAAGTAACAGAGGACATGGTTGGCAATGGAGCTGAGAGAATGTGGTTGAAGCCTAAAAAGAAGCTGGAAAATATAGGAGTGAGAGAATGACAGAAGCACAGATAATCATGAGAGGGGGTTAGATGTGAGAGGAAACCAACACTGAAAGATACAAAATATTCACAGTGTACATATTGTTAGTTCAGAAAAGAAGTGCAGTGGCCCCAATCACTAGTCTATTGCTTTTGACATGGAGAAGTGGCATATCGGTCAAGTCGACCTCTTGCTGAAAACTTTATATAACAGACTTTGCTGTGATATTGCTGATAGCACATCCTGCTGTCATCTGTCCTAAAAATACAAAATGTGATTAGTTCACTTAATTACTAGTTGTTTGAAAGTGGCAAGTTGAAATGTGCATTCCGCAAAGGATGGCCACAATGTTTCTTATTTTTAAGTTCAGGATTGAAGAGGTCAATCCACATTTCTGTCTCAGAGAGAAACTTAGTCAAATGCATCAAGCGCCAAGACGCCTTTTAGCCTGCAAGCAAGGGACGTTAATTCTCATAATCTATCAGAGGAGGATGGTGTGAGACCAGTAAATGTTCTGTTGGTGCTTCAAGCTAGAAGGTCAGTTTTACTCATCTTTGGCACAATGCAGCGCGGCAACCAAAGCTGCTGCATAGCTTTGCATCAATGGGAAATAAGAAAACAGTGCCATATCTACAAACATGGCACTATTTTTCTCCCCGGTGCACTTCAGGCTTCCATATACCAATCCAGACCCCTTTGGTTGTATTCATTCTATCAAGCATTGTTTATTTACAGGAAAGAGACACAGTAAAAAAAAAAAGCTATGTTTTAATAGTTTGCCACTTCGAGTGTGTTCAGTACAGGGTAGCACACATACAAAGTTAGACAGGTTTGGAAAAAGAAAGCTTTTATCAAACCTTACGCCTGCCTTGAGGAGACATAGGTTTTTGGCACAAATCCTTGTGTACCAGTGTTAGTAGATAGCGATTTATGTCAAAACCCTCGCCACACCAAAAATGCCCTCTTGATGCGGAATAGTGCACACATTGTGTTCCTTTAAGCAAGATTCCAATGCAAATGAAGATTTGCACTGGGTTTAGGTCCCTTTTGTGTTGTGTTAATGAATTCCCCCCTTAGATTGTCTTTCCTGTCATTACTGTTCATACTGAAAGATACACCACACTTTAAGCCTCCATCTGTCCAAAATTGAATCTGTCAGTTTTTGGCTGAGAAGTGTGAATTGTCCCTGTGCTAACTGGTGGACTATGATCCAGGAACCTTTACATGCAAATGTCAAGGTGAATTTCTGCAGAAAAGCATGCTAGCGGGGCAGAAAATGCAGCATTGCTTAATATAGGAATTTATTTTTTGGTTGTGACAATTTTTGGATGATTGGCTATTGCTCCTTCATCAACTATAAATGTATACAGCATTCAAATACCCCCGCAGGGACATTGTTCTTCACAACAATATTGGAAATATACAAATGAAGGAAGAATCTTTGTCCCACGTGCTGACTTGCCCGATTTGTACTAAAGAGGACATGGAAACCTGTAACCTGCTTTAAGCACGGGGCCTGCTAGAGGTGCTGACTCTTTGTAGGAAGCCAGTGTGGCTTTTGGAATGGACTGATTCATTGCAAATGAGGTCCTACCTATCTTGAGGTCCTACTGAGCTGTGGGTGTTAGAGAGGGTATAGTAGTCTATGCATTGTTACAGACCTGTTGAAACTGTTCATCACAAGACCTTTGCACTAAGGAGAATCACCTGAGTACTTTCTACAAGAACTTAAGAATTCCTTGAAATTCTTTCTTCAACAGATTTTTTCCATACCTTGCTTGGGATAACAACAGGTTCAAATAGTTGTGTTAGACCTTCAGTCCATCTTCAATGCTTCAAAACTTCTGGTGGATTGTACAATAAACTTTCAAATCAGACACCAACACTGGATTAATGTGACTCCGGCTCCACTATTACAGTCTAAATGTTCAGTTTCAGGATTCGTGATCACTCTGAGGAATTGAGGAATGAGACAGACTAAAAATGGCCACATTCATCTTTACTATAACTTGACGGGCACCGATGCAGATTCATCTCACTTTCCTGTATCAATTTCCCAGTCAGTTTAAAACTTTGAATCAGTACTATCATGCTAAACCAAAAGCACTCTTCAAACCTATATATATATTTATTTGTTTGTCCAGCTGACGCATGTCTTAGAGTTGCAACGATTGATTAAAACCGCGATGAGATAAGAGCTTTCGTTTCATCAAGTTACCTTTTCCTAGGAACACTAGCCTAGATGCATCCTTTATTTTTATCGGGTCAGTTTCGGAGGACTGATAAACTTTATTGCACTGATCCAATTGTATTTGTTTATGCACCTTAACCTTTGTTAGATGGGTCTACTTATGTATGATTATGCTGGGAGCGTTGATGTTTTTTTTTTCTCGCTGAACTGTTGTTAAAATTGACAAAGACCGTCTGCACACCCTCACATAGAATACAGCGCTGCTGCTAAAGAGACTATAGCAGACATGATACAAGGATACCTTACAGGAACACCAGTCCTACTTTCTGAATCTGTGTGTGTGGGAGTCGAGGAAAACTGGGTTCAGCTCACATGTAGACTGAACCCTACAGAGTAATTTCATACATACTCGATGTAAAAGAACGTTCTGTTCAGAAATGTATAAGGTATACAGTTTTTGTCCTCATGGACTAGGTTGTTCACGACTACTTAGATCACACATCCCTATATCAGATCAAATCCCCAAATACATATTTTAACAGACTCCGCAGTTCTCTAGTTTTTCATTGCATTCAAAGCACTGTTGAAGAACACTATGGGACAAAAAAGATTAATGCCTGTTGCTTAGTTCCTTTTTGCACTCTCAGGTTTCCCACGAATGGAGGGGCACATTTGCCCGGGCCCTACACATTTTACGGCCCAGCAGTTAAGCTTAAAATGTTTGTAGTATTTCACACACAATGTTACTTTAGATCTATTTCTGAACTATAGCTAATTACTGTTCTGAAAATGTTTAGTTTTAAGGATGAAGTTTCCATGTTTCTGAAAATGAACCTGGGGTTTGACACAAGAGCGCTGAGCGTGGCGGTTACATTTATCATATAAATCTGCACCATTTAGACTTTCCTGCTTTCGTACACTACCATTGGTTTTGCCTCAGGATTACTTAGGGATTTCATACACTCCCATTGGTTTTGCGTCTGGATTTCTTCAGGATTTCCTACTATACAGTTGGTTTTGCCTTAAGTGCTTGCAAGGTTGCTGCGGTGCATTTTTCAGTTATTGTTTAGTCAAAATATACACAAATCTTTAGTAGCCATTTTAATTGGTGAAAAGATAAAAGATGAAAATCCAAGGATTTCTAGGTATTTTCATATATTTCCTTAGTATCATTTTACAATTGTTCATATTCAAGGGGATAGGAACACAAGAGCACAGTACCTATTGAGGTTTCATCAAATTGTGTTGTTTTTTTTAAAAAGCAGGTAAATCCAAAGGTTGAGTTTTCTTGAGAAAATGAGCTGCCATGCACAGTGTGCTTGTGTCAAATCATTAGGTTAATTTCACCAGATATGGAACCTTCCTCCTGAAACCTAAACATTCTAAGAACACTAATGAGTCACAGTAGGTTTAAAGTAACATTGTATGTGAAATATTATGCATTTATCTATCGATTTACAAGCAAGCTTGCCCCATTTGTTAATTACAAGGCAATTAACACTGCTAATAGTACTAGATGACTCAAGATTACGGATCTGCCATGTTTTTTGTGTTTCCCAAGGACTTACATTTTTTAACTTTGAAGCAGGTCCTCATTGAATGTGGGATTCCAGATTGTGCTTGTTGAGCAAGGCACCCCAAAACCTTTGACATGCGTGCCCATTCCTACTTAATCCCTGTTGACATGCCTCTCTGAATTAAACAATAAAGAATGAAAATCCCTCCTTGTTTTCTAACTCCATATTCGAAAAAACTGTGCCTTTCGTTGATCAGCACTGCTTGGCAAGCATCACGCCCCTCTCAAACAACACTACTCCTGCTCCTGAGAGACATCATGCTTGTATCTATCAACTACATTAAGAATGATGATGGGCTACAGAGACCAGCGATCTACTGAAAATTAGGCTTAATGACTTTTTAGTTTATGTCGTTTTCCTGGTTGCATCTATCTGTTCTCAGCATTTATTTATCGTGCACAGCTGGCGTCTTTGCGCGCACGTTTTGCAGCGGGCAGGCCAGGGGACAGGCACACAAATCAAAACCTTAATGTGCAGTCACCAATGAGAAGCTGATTTATCAATTACCGAAGCAACAAATACAAAAACACATTCCATTTCTATTATTTAGTTATTAAAACTTGGCAGCGGCCTCAAATTGGTTATTGAAAATAAAGACGAGCCACAGAAATTAATCTCTGTCGAACTCAGAGAACAGCACGCCCCTGCCCTCTCATATGTGTGTTTATATTGCAAGGGAAATAGATATTCGGGCCAGCTTAATAGAAGCATGCACATACTTGTTAATTTAAAACATTCCCCGTGGCTATAAATCATGAGGTGGTTTCGGTCAGATGCTGGAGCCATAACATTATGCATAACTTGTGGTGGGAGACAAGTGGGTGCTGCAGTAAGGTCTTGATTCTGCCGTGCCAAGGAGATTCCTTTTATTATATTACCCGGTACCTACCTCGATTTTATACCCCTGGGCATGTATATAACAGCAAATGCAGTAAAGTATATTGCCCATGTCTATAACTCAATGTTATGTTCTTGATACAGAACCCATGCATTCAAAAGTGGGCGTTAACGTATTTGCCAGGTGACAAATGAGGTAACTGCATTTTTACTGTGTATCCAAACACTGAAGAAGCATAGACGACGGAGAATAGACTTCCTTATTGTTTGATACCGCAAGACTTTGGTAACAGTTATGGATGGTCTTAGAGAATTTCCAGCTCTTTCCTGTCTTGGGTGTTACAGTCATGGACCACACTACGCAGTGAAAGGGTGGCACCTATGAGCCTTTTTACAGCTGACAATTTAGGGCGGCTGGGATTGTGCTGATAGTATTTCCCCACGTGTGCCCTGCCCCTGTTAACTAAGAGGGTGCCCGAGGAGCACCAAGGAAGCGTCTGCAGGGTGGGGCTGCTCTCAGCTTTGACCGTTTCATAGAAATTGCATTTAAGATGTCTCTACAATTTTTTTGTTTGGGCAGACAGATGTTGATCTGCTGCCCTATGGAGGGCAGTTGGGAAGTCCATGCAATCAAGTCTGGTCCTCAAGTCATAGGTCTAGGCACATGCAAGACTCATCATGCAGAAAGTCGCAGGGTAAACTTCCTCTCACTGTCATGCCCGGTTGGCCTTCACCCCCACAAATGTGCCACTGTATAACATGGTTAAATTAACACTGATGACATGGAAAGTCCATTGCATGAGTTCTGCCAAGAAACGATATGACATACATACATTCTGTAAATGCAGAGGCACCCACATCACTTTTTACAGGAAACTTACCTTGCCAAAGATGAGGAATCTAAACTTCAAAAACTCTGGGGAGGTCAGTGCTAATGCACTGGCCATCCCAACTACACTAGGCGAGTGCTTATATGGTTAAGACTAATGGTTCTCTTTAAATGCATAACTATGGTGACAGACGCTGAGGGCAGATATGTTTTAGTTGAAGACATTTTAGATGGTACTTCAAACCTGATGGGTAGCATCTACTCTCCGAACACATGGCAGTCTTAGTACCTAGCACAGCTGTCATTGCAGCTCACTCACTGGTACTACCTCCCCTAGATCATAGGAGTTGATTTCAACTGTGTGTTGGACATACTCATAGATAGATCATACCCTCCTTTGCCTTGTACACCCATGACCCACAACGCTAGATATTTTACAAAGTGGATACCACACTGGTCCCTTGGTTATGTCTGAAGGGCCCTTCACCTTGACTATGAGGTGAGATTTCCTTTTACTTTACCCAACATGATCTTCATGTTCAATTAGATAATTTATAGTGGCAGCCAACCATACAACTCACAGTTTACACCACAGAATACATTGGCAAGACCCGCCCATTATAACTACAACTTACTTTGGGAGGACATATATCTCCAGTCACGATCTGGGGCTTCAACCCTCTGCATTAGAGGATCTGCTTTTCCATGAAAACATCCGAGAAACTATAATCCACTACCTTGTTAAGTGAAACATTATCAAGATCATAGCAAGAAGGCCAGAAATATGCTAAGTGACTGAGGTTCACAAAACAGTGGAACAGGAATTCTGACTCACTGAGAGTTCCCTCGTTTACCTAGAGTGGGTTGCAGTGACATACGGCGTAGCTAAACAGGACCTACTTGTCACCAGGGAACAACATTAATACAACTAATTATATGCCTGCGTTATATGGATTACAAACCACATCTTGCAAAGATTAAAATTTGATAGATTATTAGCCTGGCTGATTGAAAAGACATTGCCAATGCCCTCATCACTCACATTTGAAAAATCCTAAAATAGCATGGCACACTCCCAGGCGGCCATTCACATAGCCTTCTTTACCCACTACCAGGCATTCTATTGCCCAGAGAGCTCCCTCTCAGGTGCTATATTACTGAATTGCTGGATGAGCTGACCTTGCTGGTAATACTTGCTGATGGAATCAAATCCCTGAAAAGTCTGATCATGGAACAGGAGATCTGTCATGCAAAATGTGGCTCTGCAACATGAAGAACCACCAGTTTGGATGGCTTATCCATGAATTTTTATAACACATATATAGGGACCTATGGACCCTGAAACTGACTAATTATATAATGTGACATGAGCTTAAGGAATGCTGCCTCCCTCCATGTGGGAATATTTCCTGGTTTCTCTACCAAAGCTGAAATCTGACTCACTGGATGTCATTTGCTACAGACCCTTGGCCATGCTCGATAGTGAATACACAATTTTGAACATGGTCCTAGCAACACAAATAATTGAAGTCAGGCCCGAGCTGGTCCACCCAGAAAGAATGGCTTTTTACCTGGAAAGTCTGTGTCCCTAAACATACACTGGCTGCACAGATTTTCAGAAGAGGCACCACTACAATGGCTTCAATTCCACCTGCCTAGTGTTAGATTTAGAAAAGGCCTTCAACATGATCAACTGGGTCTATATGTTTGCGGTATTATATAAGGTGGGGATAGGCCGCAAGATGCTGCCATTGATCAAACTGTGTATTCAGAGCCATTTTCCAGAGTCAGAAATGGCAAGCTCACTTCTAACCCCCACCTCATAAAAAGAGGCATGCAATAGGGGCCTGCTCTCACCCCTCCTTTTCATGTTGGCAATTGAACCCTGTTAGAAATGGGGTTTCTGGTTGGCTAGGGTATGCACCTCAGCCAGGCAGCACTTACCCACTCTAGTCAGGGCAAGGGAGTTACACGTCCAAGATAACCCCTGCTCACCCCCTTGGTAGCTTGGCACGAGCAGTCAGGCTTAACCTGGAGGCAATGTGTAAAGCGTTTGCACAACACACACAACACACGTGACGCAATATCCCCACCACAAAGGAAACACAACACCAGATTATATGAAAATATACTGTATTGTACACAACGTAATTATCAGACCAAACATCACATATCAGTACTATCCTACTACCTTAGCAGTTGTCAGAACGTTATACATTAGTTACTCTGCAAATTAGCAGTAGTCACACATAACACACAGGTTACTCAGTATTCTGCAACATAAGCAGTAGTCAGGAAACACGTTATCACATTAGAACACTTGTCATAAGAATATTGTAGGAAAGTCCTTTTTTTTGCCTGATCACCCCCACTCTTTCTGGATAGGTACTGGTGGTTACTGACTCTTGGCTGTGCCCTGGGTACTGCTTACCAGTCCCAGGGCCAGTGCTCTGTGTAAAATGGATATGCAAATTAGGCTAATTATAATTGGCTAAGTTAACCTACCTATAAGTCCCTAGTATATGGTAGGGCATGTAGGTTTAGGGACCACAGCATAGGTGGTGCACACCTAGGTGCATTGCTGAGGTGCCCAGTGTCATTTTAAAAGCAAGCCTGCCTTGCTGGCTGCTTTTAAATTAAAGTTATATGCAAATTCGACTTTGGAATTAAAGGTACTTCCAAAGTTTTAAACTACCTTATTTTTACATATAAGTCACCCCTAAGGTGTGCCCTATGTGCCCCTAGGGCTGGGTGCCATGTAACTATAAGCAGGGACTTTATAAAAATAGATTTATAAGCCCTGGTGAGGTAAAAACAGCCAAATTCGTTTTTCCCTCATTGAAGTAAATGGCCTTCATAGGCTAGAATGGGCAGACTTTATTTTAAATTTTAAAGTCTCCTTAAATGTTACATACCAAAATTTGGTATCAAATTGATTGTTATAATAAATCCCACAACTTCCAGTTGTTGGATTTAATATAACTAGTGCAGGTAAAAAGTTTAGACTTTACCTAAAAAGTTGCCAATTTCAGCTCTGCATTGTTTTTGCTGCTGTGCTCTGATTGGCCAGCCTGCAGCAGCTTCTGCCAGGCCACTTTAATGAGGTGTGAAGTGGCCTGGCTTTACACAAAGGAATGTGCTTGGGGGAGAGAATCTCCCCTCAGCAGATGGGGAAGCAGGAAGGGGGAGGGCTGCCAAACTGGTCTTCAAAGGCAGAGAAGGACATCTGGAGCACTCAGCAACACCCCCACATCCTGCAACCCCAGACAGCTAGGTGCCCCCTTGATTAGATTAGGAGAGGGCAGGAGAGGGGTGTGTTTATGATTTTTAGCCACACCAATGGGTGGGCTCAGCCAGATCTCTCCTCTAAAAATCAGATTCATCCATTTTGGATTTTTAGAGACTGTTGCCTTCTGGGATGGATTTTTGCCACACTTCCCAGGAAGTGGTCATCACAGGGGGACGACCCTGTCCCTGATTGGAGGACCAGGGCCCCCCTGCTTTTCACCCAGGAGCAAGGATAAAACTGGCAGACCTGCACCCACGCCTCAGATCCCCACCAAATTTCAAGAAGAAAGAACTACAAGAAGAAGAAGGACTGCCCTGCTGGACCCCTGGCCTGCACCTGGACCCTGCACTCAGAAAGACTGCACCAGCTGCACACTTGGGCTTCACCACAAGAAGGACTTTGCCTGGCTTCCACAGGTTCAAGGAGGGACTCCCTGTTTGCTACAGGTGAAAAATTGCTAACCAGAGTCCCCTGCACCAACTCCTGAAAAAGTGACCAGCTGACCACTGTCCAGTGGCCAAAAAGGAGTTTGCGCCAGGTGAATTCTGGGAGTTGAAGTCCGCACTTCCCAAGGACCATCACAGAACTTCTGGACCCTTGGGGTGAGCTGTGGACCCCAAAAGAACCTTAAAAGAACATCTGGGTGAAGCCCCAGAAGTTTGGAAAAGATTGGAGAAATTTTAGAAAAAAGCTCCATAAAGTGACCGACTCGACGCGGAAATTCTAGCCGGCTTGCCTCAACCGCGACCCGGCCTGACTTCGTGGTTCGTCCCGGTCAAGAAAAACATCCGAAAAAGAGACTAAGTCCGAACGTAAAAAGTTGACCGGGACCTTCCAGCCATCGTATCCGAGAAGGGCTCCACGGACGTCGGATCAAGATCCAGGTTTACCCCGGTCGAAGGATTTTCATCTCGAAAAAACGACTAAGTCCGAAGGTAGAAATCACCACCGAGGAAACCGACTTCGCGTATCCGGACAAGGGCTCCAGGAGGTCGGATCCAACTGGCAGGTTCGTCCCGGTGAAGAAAAACTTCAAAATAAAGACTAAGTCAGAAGGTAACTTTTTAACCGAGGCTTCCCGCGACCTGTAGCCGAGCAGGGCTCCATCGCGGTCGGCCTGAAAGTCTGACTTTGTCCCGGTCCTGGTGCAACCAGATGACCCGATTGGCGCTTTTTGTTTCTATGCGCTAGAAAATAATAATACTTTAAAAATTCATATCTCCGGTTCCCCTGAACCGATTTTAATCGTTTTTGTGTCATTTTAAAGATAAAAATATAAGCTATTTTTATAAATTGGTTTTGGATTTTTAAACTGTTTCCTGTGTTTTATTTAAATACTGTTTTGTGATATTTGAATGCTTTACACTTTGTCTCCTAAGTTAAGCCTTGACGCTCGATGCCAAGCTACCAAGGGTAGAGCTGGGATTAATTTACTGAGACCTAACTGTACTTTTGTGGAGGTTTGTGGCTTGTTGCTAGGTGTAGGTACCTACCTGCCCTACCAATAACCCATTTTCCAACAAATATCATTAGAAAACATATGGCAAGTTAGGGAAACATATTAGCAAGTCATGCCCATAAAAGGAAAATTTGCATATGCCTATGAAACACCATCAAAAACAGGTAGGCAACATATAAATCAGAAGAAGTCTCTAGTAAGAACTTATGTTCTATATATTGTTCCTTTAACAGTACCTGGCTTGATGAAGGCACCTCCAGTGCCTAGAAGATGAACAATGGGGCCCCCAGCGCTCCTATGTGCAAAATGGGGGCCTCTGACATCCTTTTGAGTAGAAGAGGGCGGTACGCTCCTCCTCTAGACCATTGACGGGCCCCTCCGGGGACCTGGATTACTGGGGGCCATCCAGGAAGCGCTTTTCAAAGTGCTAAGGCCATACTTATAGCCCGGGTTGCGGCGGTGATTCCAGCATGAAACAGGTGCCTCGAAGTGCCTGAGGGCACAGAAGAGCGCTCTCTCAGCGCAAAGGGGATATCAAGGCAGCACTCCTTGTGCAGGGAAAAGTTACAGGGGTCAGGGGCCACGGCACCCTGCCCCTGGGAACAATGAAGCAGGAAGGAGCACAAGGCTGGTGGGTCCAGCTACAGGCCAGCACAAGGGGTGCAGATGATGGCAGTTCCTCCTAGTGACCAGGCAGGTCACAGGTTAGCACAGCAGCAGCAGTCCAAGGCGGTTTCCTGGTGAGTCCATTCAGCAGCGTCTTGTGTCCAGGTTCAATTTCCAAGAGTGTTCAAATTGTGGGGAAAATTCCCCTGTACTTATAGTCAGTTCTTACAGTGTTTTACAATGGTAGGGAGAGGAGGTTCCAGACAGTTACAACTGGTTCTGGGAGTGCCCCCTCTCTCCTTTCAGCACAGGCTCCAAACGTCAGTGGGGGGTTAACGACCCTATTGTGTGAGGCCAGGGCACAGTCTTTACAAATGCAGGTGTGCCCCTCCTCTCCCTTCTCTCAGCCCAGGAAGACTATTCAGTATGCAGATGCACCTCTGTGACACCTCCACCCTCCCTGTGTACAGGCTGTCTGAAAAGTATGCACAAAGCCCCAACTGTCACTCTGCTCAGACGTGGATTGGAGTCAAGCTGCAAAACACCAGTCATAAGAACAGATAAATGCGCACTTTCTAGAAGTGGCATTTCTGTAATAGTAATAAAAAATACACCCACACCAATAAGCAGTATTTAATATCACCATCACAACCATACCAAACACGCCTATGCTACCTCTCATAAATCAGACAATACCCCTTTCACATAAGGCAGGGCATTTCTAATGCAATCCTATGAGAAGGCAGCACTCACAGCAGTGAGACACCAAGTTAGGCTGTTTCTCACTACCAGGACAGGCCATGCAATACGGCACATGTCCTGCCTTTCTACATACATGGCACCCTGCCCATAAGGCTAGCTAGGGCGTACCTTAGGGGTGACTTACATGTAGTAAAAGGGGAGTCCTGGGCCTGGCAAGTAAGTTTAGATGACAGGTCCCTGTGGCAGAAAACTGCGCACACAGGCCCTGCACTAGCAGGCCTGAGACAGGTTTAAAAGTCTACTTCAGTGGGTGGCGCAAGCAGCGCTGCAGGCCCACTAGTAGTATTTAATTTACAGGCCCTGGGTATAGAGATACCACTGAACAAGGGACTTATAGGTAAATTAAATATGCCAATTAGGTATAAGCCAATCATACCAACTTTAGATGGGAGAGCACCTGCACTTTAGCACTGGTCAGCAGTGATGAAGTGCTCAGAGTCCTAGAGCCAACAGTGAGAGGTCAGAAAAACCAGGAGAAAGGAGGCAAAAAGACTGGGGATGACCCTGCGTAAGGCTAAAAGTCCAACAAACCCTTACCCTTCTACCTTCACCAGAGGGGAGGATATGGGACATACCTATTGGTGGTGGCACACACTTTGGCCCATACTTAGGAAAAAGCGGCAAATCAAAGCTGATGCACTGCTTTTGCAGCACCCCCTCCAACCCCTACGGCAAATAACGACACCACGGTTATGCCATATTTATAATATGGTGCACCATGGTGGTCATTAGCACAATAGCTTCAACATTTTTACGTTATTGTGGCACTTTGCTACACAAGAGACAAAAATGTTTACGCTAGTGTAGCAAAGTGAAAGGAAGCCCATAGGTTTTTATGTTCTGAGCAGGCATTAAAAATGACACCAAAAATGATGCAGTGACATCTGTAACATTTCCCTGCACCATTTTAGTGGGTCTGCTAGCACCAGAACGTCTCCTTTGCATACATTATACCTGGTGCAGGCATAATGTGGCACAAGGGTTTACAAAGTGGCACAATGCATGCATTGCACCACTTTGTAAATATGGCACTGAAAAAAACCAATTTAGCGCTGCCATAGCGTAAAAACAAATTACACTATGGCTGCACTAAGGTGGCTCTAGGGGCTCTTTAATATGCCTATTTGTGTCCTTCTACACAGACAACGTAGTTATCTATTTTAAAGGTATCTGCATGGGGGTTAAAGAAGTACTACGCACCCTGAAAACCTTTAAAGTAGCTTCAGGTCTAGGGGTTAACTGTAAAAAGTCGTCCCTCTTTCTGTTAAACCCAATTTGTGCTATGCACAACATACCAATGAGGTCGCATGGAAAGATTCACCCTTCCGATATCTCACCATTAATATATATAATTCCCGTAAAGATTTGCTCAATGGGAAACTAATGAGGGCTGTGCTTTCCCTTTGAGTGCAGATTATGTCCTGACGCTCTTTTCCCCTGACAGGGCAGGGTTGTGTTGCATTTGCCAAATGGTAATGCAGCCAATATTACTTTATCACTCCTGTGGCTTACCAATCCCTTATCCAAGAGTCTTTTCTGTAACCTAGATGCCATGCTAGGAGAACTAATTTGGAACAATGGAAGACATTGAGAGGCTTTGGCCAAATTAGAGCTCCCCACAGAGCAAGGAGGCCTACAGGCTCTCAGTGTTTAGCAGTATTTAGAGGCGCAACTACAGTGGCCTCCTGAAATTATGCTAAGTGGGCTATTTGAAACACTATTTGAGAACTCTTCATTTCCATCTGGTAATGCCTAAAACCCTTAATAAATTGCTGCATATTGCTGCCAACAATTATCTTAGGGACCTGAAGGTTTCCCCTATAGTAAATTAAGGTACGTAAAAAATCTCTCTTACAGTTTAGCATTATTTAGAGGCGCAACTATGGTGGCCTCCTGACATTATGCTAAGTAGGCTATTTGAAACACTATTTGAGAACTCTTCATTTCCATCTGGTAATGCCTAAAACCCTTAATAAATTGGTTCATTTTGCTGGCAACAATTATCTTAGGGACCTGAACTTTTCCCCTATAGTAAATTAAGGTACGCAAAAACTCCCTCTTATCAGCATTATTAGTGTTTGGCAGGCCACCAGGGGTGATTCAGCAGTGGCGTGGGAGAAATGTGGGATCAGCTCTGTGGGTGACCTGTTCCAAAATGGGACACTAATACCCCTTGGCTTGCTGATGGAGCAATTTGATCTCCTGGTGAGTCAGTTCTTTATCCAAAGGCATCTCACAGCAGAACAGGAATCTCTTCAGGACGGAACCACCCATACACCTGCGATCTCAAACATTATACACAATCAGAACAGGTTGGAGATTGATTTTCTGGTTAGTCAGAGCCATCACTAATCGGTTGATGGACCCCTTGTCTAAGCTTCGCACTAAATGGGAAGTGGACATTGGATGCGCTTTCACACAGGATGAGTAGGAAAGGCCACACAAAACCTCTTGAAACACCAGGTTCCAAAATATCAAATACAATATAATTCACAGAGCTTACCTTACCCAGAGTGGGTCAGTAAAATCTACATCACTGCGGCTTCTGACTTTCCACGGTGCCTCTCCCAAAGTGCAGACATCAAAAATATGTTCTGGGTCTGTCAATTTCTTCAAACTGTCTGGAGCACAGTTTTCACCACCCTTTCGGCTGCCACTTGCAGCCAAGTCTTGAACAAACATGTGTGCTGTATTCTGGGGCTTTACAAGCATCCAAAAGCTGAAACAGTAAGTAGCAACTAGACTTGGCTCTTCTCGTTGGCTGACGTTCAATCACAATGAGATGAAAGGCATCATTAACGACTGGAATAGCCCGCTGTCACACTAAAGTAATTTGATGAGCTTAATTGGAAACAGCAGCTCTGAAATGAGAAGAGACAGAGGAACTTTGTAGGGGTCATACCACATCTTCAAGGTATGAGATAATCTTCTCCTTCAAAAGCTGCATCAAGGATGACACAAGACCACCATAGATAGCCTCACCCTAACTGACTCACACTAGCTCTGAACCCAACATCACGTTGTAGTGCCCACACTGTAATTTCACTCTTGGGTGTGCTTTCTAGCCATGCAGTGAATAGACCAACATGTGTTCTCTCCTTAGCCCTACACTATGACTTGTCCTCACTCATATTAACCACATTACATGACCAAGCCTGCAGTTATAGTTTTAATATGTTCTGTTTTTCCTTTCTTTCCATTCCGATGCCAAAACTTACGATTTTGTAAAGTTACACATTAGCACAACAGTGTTATTTGCTGTTTACACGGTGATATTGAAGTTTCATCATTATAATTTATTAATACATATTCAGAACTATGTATTGGGACAATGCCTTAATGCTTAAAAGATGTGTTGATATACTGTGCTTTTGTATATTGTAGTATAAAGAAAAAAACAATAAAACATGTTTGTTGGAAATTGGGTTACTGGATGAGAGGGGTAAAATGCAATTCAAGCAGAAACCACAATCTCTGTCAGACTGAAACAAAGTAAACCCCAAATTATTCTGCACTTAACCCTCTGGGAGCTTAGCACAAAGCAGTCAGGCTTCACTTATACTCAAGAGTAGGGAACATTCTACCCTTTACCATAGGGAGATAATAAGCACAATAAAAAATTACAACAAATAAAAATAGACACAATAATTGGGCTTCTGGGGAGGCCAAATTCACCAGATGCACTTCACAATAAGCAACAGCAGGCAAATCATCAAAATCTGGAGGCTTCCGATGTGCAATTGCCACTCCAACATGAGCAACAGAAGGAAATGTGCTGGATTCTGAATGTCAGATTTTTACTATTAAAGAAAGTGTTGGACTTCAGAGGATCGGATTTACTATTCATACTGGGGTGGGGAGTGGGGAGGTGTCACATTTACATTCCCAGTCCAATCCAGGTAGCCATAGGGAAAAAAGTGGACTTTGGAGGGGTCAGGTTTAACATTCTCAGTATAAACTATCTAATAGAAGAGAAAAAGAATGTACAGTTATTATTAAAATATCAATGAAGGTATTTTTATAATTATTTAAAAACTCATTTCTGTGACACCCAAACAATCTAAAAATGTACTTAAATATAATGTGAAAATATATATTTACATAAAAAAATATGTAAATCTTGAAAAAATAGCAAATTGAAATAAAATATGAAATCAATCAAAAAATCAACATATTTAATAACTTTTAGAGAATTACCAATTTCCTTCAAAAACATAATGAATGAGTTAAAATATGTACATAACTAATAATTTAATTTACCAATTAATAAAAAATATGTTAAAATTTTCGTAAATAGTAATGAGTGTAACAATTATTTACATAGTTATTAATGTAATTTAGCAATTACAGTTAGCAAGCTGTAAAACAGTATGAAGCATTAAAATATTTAAAATATCCTCCCGCCCTAATCTCCTACAAACCTTACAACCTGATAAGAAATTAAAAAATCTCAAAAACAAAACTGAAAAAAGGTATCAAAATTATGAAATAATTATTAAATAAGCTACAGACAGCTTAAATTAGTATGTTATTTAAAAGACACAAAATCACAAAATATTACAAAATAATACAAAATAACTTTTATATACATCCATATTCAAATAAATATTTATACAAGAATGTATATATATATATATATATATATATATATATATATATATATATGAAGCACCAACGTTGCCAGACATACGAGGCTGCTACTTCAGTAGCGGTCCAGGCGTGGACCTAGCCATCCACATATTATTGCCAACAATCCTCCTGTTACATGCAGAGAGTTCCCGGACACCAAGTGGAGGTCCAAAAACTTTATTCACCAATGCTTCCTCCCATAACAACGCGTTTCAGCCGTAGCCTTGATTACGTGATCAAGGCTACTGCTGAAACGCGTTTTTCTGGGAGGAAGCATCGGTGAATAAAGTTTTTGGACCTCCACTTGGTGTCCGGGAACTCTCAGCATGTAACAGGAGGATTGTTGGCAAATATATATATATATAGGTGTATTTCTAATCACCTACAAGCCCAACAACCTGATAATAATTAAAAAAAATCTCAAAAACAAAACTTAAAAAAGCTACCAAAATTATAAAACAATTATTAAAAAAGTTACAGACAACTAAAATGAGTATGCTATTTATAAGACACAAAGGGCCATATGTACCAACACAATTTCCCATAGACACAGAATGGGTAAAACCCTTTGCTACATCTGGCCCAAAATCATAAAACTTTACAAAATGATGCAAAATCAGTTTTATATGTAGCCACATGTAAATAAAAACACTATTAAGTAATTAAAAACACAATTGTTTTCCTGCAATATTCTGTACCACAATGTTCTTGGCACCATAATATTTATGCAGGAATACACAAACACACACACACACACATATATATATATATATATATAGAGAGAAAGATTAGATATAGGTATAGATTAGATATATATAGATATAGATATATAGATATAGGTGTGTATATATATATATATATATATATATATATATATATATATATATATATATATTTATATATATTTATCAGGTGATATTTCTGGCACAATATTAATGTCATGCATCACCTGTAAATTGTTTAGCTATAGTTCAAATTGGTAATTGAAACACTATGGCCCTCATAATGACTTTGGTGGTCTTTTCAGTGTGGCGGTCTTCTGCCCACCATATTACGAGTACTGATGGATTTCCGCCACAATTTGGGCAGACATCCTCCTGTATTCATGCTGGCGGTCAGAGGCGCAGGGGGGGTTCCACCACTGGTGCCACCCTGCCAAAAGGACTCCACCAGCCGTATTACGACGTGTAATACGACCTGGCGGTGTCCTGATGACCGGGCACTGCCGACGGTGGAAGTGCCTGTCCCCGTTCCTTGCTGGACGACCTCCTCGCTGGACAAGGTAAGTCGATCATCTCACAAGGGAGGGGGGTGGTTGGGTGGAGGATGTTGTGTGTGCGTGTTTCTCAGTGGGTCTTGTCTGCGTGTGTGAATGTAAGTGTGTATGCGTGTGTATGCATGTGTGTATGAGTGTTTGAATGCATGTGTGTATGAGTGTTTGAATGCATGTGTGTATGGGTGTTTGAATGAATGTTTGAATGTGTGTGTGTATGGGTGTTTAAATGCGTGTATGATTGTTGAATTTAGCGCGTGTTGGAATGTTGTGTGAATGCGAATAAGGCTGTGTGTGAGTGAATGCGAGTATGGATGCATGTGAGTGAATGCATTTATGGATGCGTGTGGGGGAATGCGTATATGTAAGTGTTGGTGAATGAGTGTATGTGGGGTGCATGTGGGTGTGTGTGTGTGAGTGCCTGTATGCGTGGAGGGGGTGCTGTACTGAAAGGGGATCTAGGGGGTAGGGGAGGGGGGTGCTGTTCTGGAAGGGGTAGTGCGGGAGGAGGGTGCTGTACTGGAAGTGGGGACAAAGGGGGTATTGGGATTGCAGGGGGGGTTGGGGGGGTAGGGTGAGTCATCTGCCGGTGACAGGAAAGACATTTCCTGTCACCAGTAGCCTTTCTGCCAGGGGTTACGTGGCGGTGCTATCACCTCGGAAACCCTTGTGGAAAGCCGACTCGTGATACCGCTGGCAGTATTCAGTGGACCACTGGGTCGGAGATGCTAATCTCTGGCCCGGCTCTCCACCTGCCCTGGTGGTACAGGCAGGGATGTGGCGGGTTGGCAGAGGCCAACCCACCACACTCATAATGTGGCGGTCTTCACCGCCGGCCCATCGTGCTGAGATCGCCACTGTGCCCCCGGTGGTCTTCGGACCGCCAGGGTCATAATGAGGGCCTATGTGTCAGATTCTTTCACAAATCTTTATAATGTTCTGAATGTGAAGGTGTATGCACGTATATGAGGGCATGCCATAGGACTGACAATTTGTTTTTAATATTGAATTTTTAAAATGTTTTATTTTCAGGGTAAAACACAAGCAAAACCCAAAGTAACCTGTGCTCAACCCTCTGTAGCTTGGCATAAAATCACTCAGGATTAATTTAGAAGCAATGTGTTACTCAAGACAAATCGCACACCAATTTAGAAAAATAGAGTAAACTTTAATAAATTATTAGACAGCAAAACAACAAAAAGACAATTAGTAGAACCGGAGATTTGCACTTTTAAACGTTTATGTAAAAATAGTGCTAAAAAGCACAAAGCACCAACTGTGGGTATTTGGTTGCACTGAGCCAGGGTAAAGTCATAAGTTCAGTGTGACCACGATGGAGCATAATCCAGATACAGGGACCAAATGAGTCCCTCTGATAAATGTACCTTATATCCTGGCCGGGAGTGTTGCACCACGCAGCTGCGGTCAATGGAAGTGATGTGAGGTCCCCCTCGAAGATGTGTTATGTCGCAGTGGTTTTAATGAGCTACTTGGGCTGTGATGCAGGCAGCAAGGCTATGCCTTACTGTTTTGGTTCCAATGAGAAGTTGCGAGGACCACATTGAGGATTTATCAAGGCTGCGTTGTGCAGCAGCAGTTCTGATGAGCTGTGCCGGCTGTGACATCTACTTGAGTCAAAGTCGCATCCGATGAGGTGCTGTGAAAAGGCTTGTCTCGTTTGTGTCACACTGTGTCTGTTCTAACAAAACCCGAGCTGGTCGGGCAGAGCACCTTTAGGTCCACTTCAAAGAGTCCAAGACTGGAAGGCCAATACTTAGGGAGTTAGGACTCGCAGCAGACGGCAGGGTCCTGGAACAGGGTTCAGGAGGGTTGGAACCTTTTTTGTCCCAGAGGCTCTCATCAGGAGGCCAGCCAAGTAGCCTTTATAGTTACTCTGGTAGACATAGGTTCAAGGTGATGGTCCAGGCCTTCTTATTCAGGCAGCAGGGCAGACCTTCTTGCAGCAGAGCAGCACACCAGCCCTTCTTCCAAGTCTTCCATCGGTCTAGAATTGTGCTGAAGAGTTGGGTCTAAGGGTCCACTATTTGTACTTAATTTTCACTTTGAAATGGGAGAAGCTTCTAAAGTCCGACCCCTTCAGAGGTGTCTCGATTTTCATACCCCCCCCCACTCTAGCCCCAGCTTGTCTGGGGGTACATATGACTAGTGTAAAACCATTTGTAAATGTGGTAAGGCAGAGTTTTTGTGATGTGCAAGTGCGGTAGGTGACAGCTCTGCCTCCCATCACCTCAGGGATGGGCCATCCTGACAACACCTACTTTCCCTTTGTCTCACTGTATGGGAGTAATACACAAAGACCAATTGCCAGGTGACTTATATGTATTAAAAAGGAAGGGCTATGCCTGGAGAAAGGTCCATTTTGCCAGGCAGAAATGGCAGTTTACAGCTACACACACAGGCTGCAATGGGAAGCCTGATACATGATTGAGGAGCTACTTAAGTGGGTGGCACAGTCAGCACTGTAGGCCCACTAGTGGAATTTAAGTTACAGCCTCTGGGTATATGTAGTACCACATTACTAGGGACGTATAGGCAAATCAAATGTGTCAATTTCACCACGTTTAAAGGAAAAAGCACAAGCATGTTACCTCTGGTTAGCAGTGGTAAAGTGTGTAGAGTCCTAAGAGCCAACAAAAACAGATTTAAAAAACAGGAGGGTCAAGGCAAAACATCTGAGGATGACTGCAGAGAAGGCTAAGTCCAACAGCACCTTTTAGTAATACAGTTTTGGATATCAGTAGTATAGAAAAGACAATGCATTTCTAGTAAAATACGGCTAATCATGAGTCGTGTGAATGTCTGCAGTTTTCTGTGGTTACGGGAGGAAATACATTCTAAAATTATAAAATACAGGGAAATTAAAATCTAAAATGTTGAGCACCCATGCAAATCACAAATCTTTTTCCAGGACTATTAATTT
Source organism: Pleurodeles waltl (assembly GCF_031143425.1). Classification (NCBI taxonomy): domain Eukaryota; kingdom Metazoa; phylum Chordata; class Amphibia; order Caudata; family Salamandridae; genus Pleurodeles; species Pleurodeles waltl. The sequence goes on along the minus strand of NC_090444.1, from coordinate 1,018,212,221 downwards.
TCCATCTGTCAGCAGCTACAGCTTATACCGGTGCAGTGCCTTGCATAAAGCAGTCCTCATTTTGAATGTTCAGACTCAGCACACTGCAACCCACCAGGTGGTGCTGGCTACAGTGAAAAAAATGGAAACTCAACTTAACTTTTCTTTCTTGGCCTTTGATTAGAATTTTAAATCAGTAAGACACAATGTCTCATGGTTTAATGCAGAACTCTCCCTTCCTCTAGGCCATATTGTAGAAATTGCAACTCTGTAAAAAGCATTAGATTGTATATTTTATTCACTGATTTACAAAAGATGACCACAAATGATACATAATGTCATTCTCTTACCTATCCCTATTGGAACTGCAGGGGGCTACAGGAAATGCAGGGGGAAATAGGGGGTGTGAGAAAAGCTTTTCTCAGTGCGAAAATCAGTTGTTACATCAATGTGTTTTAAATTGGAAGTCATTACGTTGCAGTAACCGTATCTTGATTATCTTTGCATCATGGTAATTTTAATTTTCATCAGGGGAGCTTTACTTTGAATTAAAATGTTAAGTAGCACTTCTAATCCATAAAGATATGGCTTCTTTTGGGTATATGACATTTGTGTATGTATATATATATGTGTATGTGTATGTGTGTTTGTGTGTATATATGGTCACTAAACAAATGCTAAACTGATGTTGTTGTTAAGATTTGAAATCAGATAACAACTAAAATTTTAAAACAAAACAAAACACTGAAACTCCACAGGTATAGTATAGTGAACTAACCATAACCTTGGTCCCCATCATCACTTCTTATGATCTCACATACTACATCACTAATGACTTGTTAAATTACATCATTGATGACATATCAAACTGATTGATGGCTCTGGCAGGGCCATGTGGCCATTCCTTGTGTATGCAACAGAGGGTTGCCAAGGGGCCTGGTCTCCAGCCATGCCCTGCACTCAGCACAGCCCCCAGCAATGTGATAAAGTATGTTATCAGTTGGGAAGGATGTGAGTCCTTCTCAAGTTTTAAGTTGGCAGCCTTCTGTCTACGGGAAACTAAGGTCTATATTGACAAGCGCTGTGCGCCTCCGTTGCTTCACTTTTGTGACACACAGGCGACACAGGCTGCTGACCCATGTCTACAAGGCAATTCAAAGCCAGTCTGTGTAGTTTTTCATGGCCTTGTAGATATGAGGTAAGGCACTGCAGCGCAAGTCACTGTGTTGCCTTACTTTGCTTCTGGGAGGCATTTCCATGGGTGTTGCATAGGTGTGCCTGTGCCACCCCGGGGTGGTGTAAGAGTGACACAATGGAGAAAAATATCTTTATTTCTCACTGTATATTCCACTTTCTATGACTGCTGCATTCTGCAGCACAAATAGGAGGAAATCATCTCATTGATTGTTTTTATACAGGAAGGTGTTCCTTACTGCACAAAAGCAAACACCCCCACAATGCAGGCACCCTTGCTCCATGGGGCTAGGGAGCCTGTGTTGGAGCATGGGAGCAATTTTTGCACCAGTGCAAGGGGAGAGGACAGAAAAGCACTGTATCTTGTAGATATGGCACATTTCTGCCCTATCCTGGTGGTGCAGGGCGGCGCAGCAAGGCACTTGCTGCTCCTCCCTGCACCACGGGCCTTGCAAATATGGCCCTAAGTACCCCGTTGTAGAACTTAGCCCTCTCTTGTCCGGCCAGTGCTTTTATTTATAAAATAGGATTAGTACTTTTTTATTCACATTTCTGAATACTGTGATTTAATTTACAAACTTTAACAAATAGGCAGGTAATAAATATCTATAGTGACACCCTCCTAACAGTCTACACTCTGAGCTTTATGTTCAGAGCATCTCTTTCCTACTTCACACTTTCGGGGGTTGCCCACTGTCCAGACCTTAAACTCAAGTGAAATCTGTTCTGTGCACTAACCAGGCATGGCTGTGTATATCTGCACCATACTTCTCTGCTCATATTAAGTTTTTATTATTGGATTACTGTAGTAATCCAGTGTCATCAGAACCTAAAGAATGTCTTCAATTCAATGAAAGTGGAAATTGTTATTGGAGAAAATTCTAAATGATCAGGAAAATGCCTTCTAATGTAATTTAGAAAGAACAAGAGACTCTAGGATCCAAGAAAAGTATTGGGCTCACAAGGAGGGATAAGGACAGCAGAGTAACACAAGGTAGGTTGATTCGCTCTTGCACTGTCAGTGCAACAACTTACCAAGTCCTCCTTATCTCACCTTTGCATTTGCAGGATGACAGTCTGCCTGAAGTCTAAGATGGTGCATGACTACAGTTCATGTAACTGATTCCCATTCTCGCCCTTTTAGTATCCCCATTCATTCAACAGGATATCTGCTTGGCTTCTGTCAACATGATGATTATTGGGCCATACACTAGACAGAATATGAGGGAGTGTAGTTATCAAATGGCAAGCCAGCTAACTTTTTGAGGGTGTCATCACATTCATAAAAGCAGGTGGGGTAAGATGAGAGGCTATCAATTTTATTAGAACAAATTACTACCAAGCTATCTCTCTTCCTGACTACTCCCAAGAGTCCCAGGCCCATGAGCAATAACAGCCAAGATGGTGACTGGTCCAACCAGGAATGCAAGATTATGAAAAAGAAGTTGTTGTTTGCCTTGGCAAGAGTACCACAAGAATATTGATTTAGAGTTAATATTGACTAGAGTCAGACAATCTCAGACAATCTTAGTATTGTGTTCTAAGATGTGGGAATGTATAAGGCAGGCTGCTATTGAAAGAAACTCCGGAAGATACTGGCCATTTCTTACATGGGGTATTATGGACCCAGGAGTAGACAGTGCTCATGTATAGGTGCTTCCACTCTATTAGGTTTTATGCCTCTGATACAACCAGAGACAACCCCAAATACTATATAATCCAGCAATTGTTCACAATAAATGAAAGAGTGGAGTTTATAAATGTAGAAGTAGAAGAAGCCATTCTATGATAAAAATCAGACAAAGCCTCTGATTCTGATTATGTACCAGCAGATCTTTATAAAGCTGCTCTAATTTTATCAGCTGCAGTCCTCACTGGGCTGTAAAAACTCCTAGATCATGGCGCACAGAGACAATTGTCCAAATACCTAAGAAAGGAACAAATATGACCCCTCCAACTAACCCCCACATGGTTATTGGATGGGGATCGTAAGATGTATGGATGATTTCTTTCATCGTATGCCAATTGCGGATGGCAGGCAGTAGATCTGGCTCCAACTGGGTACAGAGCTCCATAATGGTGACACAACTTAGACAATAGGTCTGGATGATGTGTCTCTCTTCCAAGGTAGCGAAGTCAACTAGCAGACGGTACACCGGTGCATTTCTCATTCTCCTCATTACATGGTATCTAGGGTCGAGAGGAGAGAATGTAGATTGTGATGATGTGAGATGTACAAATATGTTGTGCCACACACCAAACTATGCATACATGCTTGCACATGTGACACACACTACATTGTGAATGGAGGATGGCCATTTCTACCATCCGTGCTAGCCTTCACATGTGTGATGTCCCATGTTGTCTGCACATATGGGTCCCGCATGGGCCATGTATGTAGATGTTACACTGATCTATGGTGCAACAACGCCTAAGAGGCAGCTAGTAGGTGAACATGCAGTTCATGTGACCTCCGCTCAAATAACAGCATTGTGTGTAGAATGTGACATGTATGTGCCAATACATGATGGTACAACATGTCTCTGCACAGTATTCTGGATATATAAGTGCAATGACACACTATATTTTTTCGACAACAAGCCATTTACTGTACATAAAATGGTAGGCGCCTGTCCTGCATCACAGGAAGATGGAAGCGATGCAATTCCTGCAGCGTATGCTGTAATGGCGGATAGGCAGTCACAACTGCTGCGCAACTTCTCATTGGTTAACATTGCTGCCTATAGAGGACTGGGGCCAGTGATGATCACTGCCAGTGGTGACGGTCATGTATGTGGCGGCCGTGACCACCACTCTTTACTGCTTAGATCGCTTGACTCCTGACACTCCTACAAGAAACACCTTCACTACGTGAGCTGCTGTGTACTGTCTCTAGGAGCCATCATGCCATGTCTTGCAGGTGATAGGGCCCCGTCCGTCACCCAAGAAGAATTGGAGAAGCTGGTCGAAGGGGTCCTACCCCAGTATAGATAGCTGTATTGGGCCCCAGAGGAGGAGGTGAGCCCCATGCTATTGTCATGTGTGGTAGGGGTGTTTGTCATTATGAATGGCTAGGCAAACCGCCCACGGAGTACGTGCATGTTGGAGGCATGGATATAAGGAGTGTGACCCGCTACAATGGATGTTAATGACGATGTGGTGTGTCTGATGTGTACAGGCTAATGCTGTCTACTTTGTGCTAGTCCTGATCTATTTCTCCTCCTATCTGTGTCACCCATCCAGGTCAGCGCCCATTATAGGAAAGGTATTTGGCGTGCCATTGCCAAGCAAGTGTGGACCCTGGGGTCCATAGCTGGCGGAGCACCCAATGTCAGAAGCGGTGGGAGGACCTGAGATGCTGGGCCAAGAACACCGCGGAGACCCAGCTGAGATATTACATGAGGGCAGATTGAACAGCAACTGCTGTTATTGTAGTTATCATTGTGTGGAGATGGGCTTACAGTTATGTGTTGGTACATTTTGTATTCATGACAGTGTTTAAGGTGTCCCTTCCAATTCCTCTGCTGCAATGGCGAGCCAACGCCTTCTACATGTCCATATCTGTATTTGTGTTACATCTGATGTCAACTGTCCAATACAGCTTTCCATGGGCAATAGGTATTATCAGACTTGGATTGCAATTGCAACGGATGCCCGGCCATGAGATGTTATGTGAGATATGCACATGTTCATATGTGATTATGGAACTTAGATGTTGACCCTTTTCCACACTTTCTTCTCTCTCCCTCTCTCTCTTTCTCTCCTTTTGTGTGCATCAGCATTATTTGACGAAGGAGAAGAGGCACAGGTGAGAGGGGAAGCAGCAGCCCACAGGAGGCTAAATCAAGAGAGTCCGAGGGACCCAGTGGGACGGTGGGTGAAGGCAGTGGCACGGGTAAGACCAAATCATCTACATCATCCTCGGAATCCTCCTTCTGTGGACACTCACTGGTGGTGACAGATCCATCTGGGACCACCCCAGCACTATCATTGTCCACTACCCCCCTTACTAACACCGCCCTCCCTTTAGCTCCCCACCCAGTTGCCTGCTTACCCAGGAGGGTGGGCATATCCTTCGCTGTAGGCACCTCTGCCCCAGCCCCACTCAGCCTTGCTGCCCTCAGTGAGGAGGCTATTGACCTCGTGAGGTCCATCTCTGTGGGTCAGACCACAATTGTGAATGCCATCCAGGGACTGACAGCTCAAGTGCAACGTAGCAATGCATTCCTGGAAGCCATTCACAGTGCCATGGCTGCCATCCAGAGATCCTTTCAGGCTCTGGCCTCCTCCCTGACAGTAGCCTGTGTTCCTTTGTCTACCGTCCCCCTCCACCTACCCCTTCCCAATCCCAATCTCCTCTCCCCACACCCATCCAGAGCACATCTTCACAAATGTATGCATCCACTACAATAGACACAGTGCGCACTCTAGGACCGAGCTGATCAATCAGTACTTCCAGTGACATACAGGTATGTTGTGTTTGTTATAGCAGGTGATATACTTGCACTTGGATAATTTACTAAGCCCCTCCTGGCCATTAACATCAGTGCAGATGTACCATTTCCCCATTCCTCTCTGTGTGGTGCTGACAGACGTCTGATTGTGTGTCAGGAGCAGTGTAATTGTTCCCAACTCTGCTATATGTCCCCTATGTAGGATGCTAGGTAAACATCTTCTAATGACATGCCTGTAGTGTGATATGTGTCCTGTCATCTCATGTCCAGATGTGAGTCCAGCCATGGACTGTGTACAGTGTATTCTTTCCTCTCTTAGCAGTTGCTGGAGCCATTCATGTCAAGTTGCCTTTGCTAACAGTTGAATTTGTTGAGTTGAGCCCATTACAGCTGTCAGCCACAGCTATTTAGTCATGTACTTATTGTGTTTGTTACTGTAGTAGTGTAATCAGTTGTGCCATGTTGCCTTGCCAATCCACAATGGCCAACACATTTATGAACTGCATATGTGCTTAGGGTGCTACCATGCCTCATATCCTGATTAGTGTTCCTGTGTTGTGCATTTTTCAGATTTGATTACCTGATCTACTCTGGTGTGTGCCTGGACTACTGTCTCTCATTCAACTGACTATTGTGACATCTCTGTTGTACTGTGTCCCCTGCAGAGGATGCCTCCCTTTACAGTAATTTGCACTGGCTGTTGGTTGTGGGGTATTGCTACACTTTACATTTTGCTGAACACACATTTGTACGTCACATAAAAATAACCCAAATTCATTTGCTATGAGATATAGTTTTTTTGTGCATAATTTGTCCAATCGTTGATGAGTGGGGTCATGGTGGAAGAAATCATCAGAGGAGATGGCGTAGCTGTAGGAGGTACAGTCCAGTGTCCAAAGGCCAGAGATAAAATGGAGTAACAACATCGAACAGTCAACAGGGTGTGTCAGTAGCACACAAGGGGATGTTCAGGAGAGGATCACTTCCTGGCAGTGGGTTTGGTCTTTGCATCTGCTTCAGCCGGATGCCTGGATGGACGACCATGTTTGCAGGGGGAGTTCCTCAACTAGAGGGGTAGAGGTGTCAGTGGCCTGTGGCTGCACTGGCAGGGACTCCAGTCCACTGGCTGCAGCTGATGTAGAGGCTCAGACAAGGGGTTGCCATTGGAAGGAGCCTGCTGGTGGGTGGAGGTGGGCCACAGGATGTTGGGGAGGTCCCTGAGCACCCCTGCAATGATGGCCATGGAGACATTGAGTGCCTGCTACTGCTGCATGGCCTCCTGGTAGTATACCCTCTGCAGCCTTTGGTTTTCCCAAAGATGGCGAATATTTGGCCCATCTTGTCCTGCTATTGCTGGTATGCTCCCAGGACTTAGGAGATGGACTCTTGGTCAGTTGGCTCCCTTGCCTGCCCTCCCATTCCCCCTGCCACCCTGTGCCTGTGCCACTGGCACAGTGTGCTCACTCCCAGTGTCACCAGGACTGTGGGGCACACTACTGATTGATCAGTCCTTGTAAGACAGGTTTGGGGATGAGGGGTTGGATGGGCTGTTATTGCCACAAGGTGGAGTCGGATGTGGGCAGGGTGAGGCTGGGAGTGGTGGACTGACTGGGTGTCCCCGATGAGCAAGGTAAGTCGTCAATGTCCAGACATCCTGAACTGTAGTCGTCACCGGGGCCTTCATCCTGGGGAGAGCTAGAATTTTCTGGCACTGTCTCCATGGTGACAGTGGCAGGGGTACCTGAGGATGGAGTGGAAAAGTGTTGCCTGGTGGAGGTGTGATTGGTTGTCTCTTTGTCCTATGCATACAGTGGTTTGACTTAATTCCCAGTAATGGCAATGACTGATGCAGCACTGCAGGCATTGTTTGTGAATTGTGGATTGTGGGGTAGGTTCCTTGTTCCATTGGGGTTAGAGGTATGGAGATTGCATTTCTGTCATTGCCATGTGTTGGTCCTCAGTTGAAGCATCCAGTCGGTGTGACAGGTACAATAGTTATACATGCAGGAGTTGCATTGTGCAGTGGACATAGCAGATTTATTTGTACATGAGCTGCTGCATTGCAGGAATTATAGTGATTGTAGTTGGCAGTGCTATCCAAGCACTTGGGAGGTACTGTGTGGGCATTGTGGCTGGGTGGTGGTTTGGCATACAGGGGAATGGTGTGAGAGGTTTAGGTGTAAGGTGGAGTAGTAGATAGGGTGACTTGGGAAGTGATAGGGTGGTGAGGAAACACGCTGGGGAATAGTACTTGTGTTACTTACCAGACTCCAGTCCTCTGGGTATTGCAGTCAGGCCCTCAGGATGCAGTACTGCCAAGACCTTCTCCTCTCACGTTGCAAACTCTGGGGGAGGAGGTGGGGGCCCACCTCCAGTCTTCTGTATGGCTATTTGGTGTCATGATGCCATGGAATGGACCTTCCCCCACAGTTCGTTCTACCTCTTTCGGATGTCCTCCCTTGTGCGTGTATGGTTGCCCACTGAGTTGAACCTGTCAACGATTCTCTGCCATAACTCCATTTTCCTGGCTATGGATGATTGCTGGACCTGTGCTCCGAACAGTTGTGGTTCTACCCTGAACATGTAATCGACCATGACCGTCAGCTCTTCGTCTGTGAAGAGTGGTTGCTTTTAATGTGACATGGTGGTTATGTAGTGGCTGGTAGTGTGTGTTGTGTGCAAGGGTGCAGTAAAGGGTGGCTGGTGGGGTGGGGGTGTTTGGTTGTCTGTGCTGGTGGTATCTGGTGTTTGTGTGCAGTGGCGAGGTGGTATCTGGTGTTTGTACGCAGTGGCAATGTGTTTATTGTATTTCTGGTGCAGTTGTGTGGTGAGTGATGCATGGAAAGTGTGTTGGTCCCTATTGTATAGACGTGCAGTGTCCTCTGTTGTTGTGCTGCTTGTTGTCTGTGTTAGAAGTTGTGGTTGCAAAGGATTGTGGAGGGTGTGAGGGTGTGTTATATGGTGCAGTAAGCAGGTGTGTGTGGTGTGTGTATGTTTCACAGGTGCAGGGTATTTGTACTGTCCGATGTGGGGCTGTGTTCTGGTGGAAGTGAGTTTTTGACCGCAGCAGGTGGCACTGCCAATGGTTTTCCACCATGCAATGACCACAGTGCTGATTTGTGGGCCGTAATCTGGAGGGCAAATTGTGTTCGGCATGGCACTGTTTATCGTGGGACCGCCTCTATCTCGCTCTTGGTTATTCTGGTGGTGTCGGATTTGTGGCTGTATTTTGTCTGCCTTCATTGTGGACTCTTAATAAAATCTTGGCAAAAGACCACCAAACACGTAATGAGGGCCTTTTGTAATGCAAGGATACCAGTAATATTGTTCGTGGGTGACGAGGTCCTGCTGTCAAATTTCCATGCACTAGTTGATCAATGGTCTTGTTAGATATTGTTTGCAAAAGCATTTGACCATTAACATAACAAAAATAAATGTTATTATAATGAACGCTAAGACTTCTTTAAGATGCTCCTTGTTTGTTAATGAAGAACCCTTGGAACAGATGAACAAATTTGATTATCTTGACACCAGATTCACTTGGAGCCAACACAGGGATAAGGCAGCGGCTATATTAAAACAAGCAGCAGCTCCATTCTACAGAAGTACACCAATTTTGGCAGAAAGCTAGATCCTTACCAAGAAACTGTGCTTTTTGCAATTTGGTGTCATTTCGTTCAGTAGTTTTGGAGAATTTAAGATTAAGAATGTATAGATATCTGTTGCCTTGGGTCTCCCGTTGGACTGTCAGATCAAAAGGTAATGATCTGATTGACTGGCCTCAACGTCAGCAGAGATGTTGGTTGGTCATTTTAGACCTCAAGGGCTCAGTGCCTGTGTCATCCGGAAAACAAAAAAACATATGGGGAGGAACATAGAGATGCTCTTAAACTCAGCTCATGCATTTTGTTTCTGTGCCACAGGTTCAAAGTACCACGGGGCATTTGATTTTTCTCTTTTTTTTCAGTGATGTACTATTATTTTTTAACATTCTCCAGGGATGGACCAGGGCCCAGGGGATTGGCACACATTTTAAAAAAAAATTATTTTGGAGAGAGAATGTGAGGGGGCCTCATACTGAAATTGTTAGATACTCCCTGTGATGGACACATCCTCACATGTGGATTAGGATGGTTATGGGAAGGGGGCATGCATGGGGGCCTAGATGTCCCTGGGTGTTGTGTAAACTACAACTTTAGAGTAATCATTCAAAGTTTGCTTTCCCGCCCACGGGTGACACAAGTGAACTTGATTGAGTGCACCAACACTGAATATGAAAGGCAGGTTTTTGTAGCCCCATCGTACACCACCCAATACACTGTTGAAGTAGAGTTTTTGCTTTTGGGTTAATATCAATCCCTGAATAAGGATTAAGGGGCACAGTGGCAGCAGACACAATCCTATTTTGTTATTCACAGTATTGCACACACACACACACAAACACGCATGTGTATACACACACTGCACTAAGAAGACTAGATACTTCTACCTAAAAGCATTTATTGAAAGAGGATGAACTGTTTCTCAGCATCTAAAACAACTACACATGATATCATAAAAACAGCAAGAACGCACATAGTAAGTAACAAGAAGAAAATAAACATTTTTAACATGGTTAAAATGTCATCTAAAAAATCTTAACACCTTAAAACCTACATCCATGCTCTACATTAAGAGAGCACAGAAAGTAGAGTTTCTTAGATTGAAGAGATAAGTAAGAACTGGCATTTTCAGTGGACATGTGAAGGCAGCGTTCCCTGTGAAGGGCCAACATTCTCTGCCATAGGGGCCTTCCTCCAAGACTTGGCTTTATTAGCACCAGGCAAGATTTAGCATCTTTGAGGTGCCCTGGCAGTAGGTTAGACCTCTCTGGCAGAATGTTGTGCGATAATCTGGACAAAGGACCTCTTCTGACAAGTGGTGCAAGGGCAGTTCTTGGATACTAAGAGGCATATTTATGAAAACTGCTCTGCACCTAGTGCAACGCTACTTTTCTTGCGCCCTTTAGTGCCCCCTTAATTCCACCATGGTGTCATGGAGGTATTTAGGGTGACTAGCTTCATAATTTGTGTCACCAGTCCGGCGCTTTGCAGGAACAGCGTCACAAATGATGACACTAATCCTGCAAAGCACCCAGAAGCTCATTGTAATCAATGGGAGCCTCTTTTTAATGCCTGCACTCAGCAGGCGTTAAAAAATGCAGATGAAAATGGTGCAAAGGAATCTCAGAGATTCCTTTGCACCACTTTTACGGCCCCCAAGCGCTGGAACACCCCCCTTGAATACATTACACCTGGTGCAGGCATAATGTGGAGCATGGGGTTACAAAGTGGTGCAATGCTTGCATTGTGCCACTTTGTAAATATGGCGTGTGGGAAATGCAACCTTAACGCCACATTTGCATCAAAATAAATGCGGCAAATGTGCCGCAAGGTGGCACTAGGGGTCTGTAAATATGCCCCTAAATCTTATAAGAGATTGGCATTTCTGACAGAAGTTTAGAATATCTGGCATAGATTGTGTGTATCAAGGTGTGTGTCCCAAACGTTTCCTTATAAACATAATGTTAGAGGACGCCAAATCAGGCTAGACTATTTTGGCTATGTGTCTGTTTTTGGGTTTATTTGACAATGACATGGTGATTAGTTTGCACTTCCCCAGACTGATGATGCATTAGGGGTTATATCTCTGTCATTAACCGAATGACTTGAAACTTTCACATTTCTTAGAAAGATAAGGTTAGAAAACATCTGTGTCAAATGGCAGACATGACAATGATTCTACAGAAATTGGGAAAGATGGCAACTCCGATTTACTAAAATCGAGAAAATTGTGACTTTGGTTTACCTAAGATTGAATCGGGGCCTACTTAAAATGGAATTGGACCTTAGGATCTTTGTGTCAAGTGACAGAACCGTTTAGCTAACTGTCATACTCATTGGATAACACCATCAGTGATGTCATCAATAATGTCATTTGAGATGTCATCATTGATGTCATCAATGATGTCACTGAACATACCTTGAGTGATCCGAATGGAAGGGCACAGGCACTGCACACTGGGGTCACAAATGTATCTCTGTAATCTATAACTGGCTAATATATATATAATTGTATGTGATGCAGACACAGTTTGTTGAAGGACGGAGCATCTCTTTCCTGCTTCACACTTTCAGGGGTTAACAACTGTCCAGACCTTGAAATCAAGTGAAATTTGTTCTGTGCACTAACCGAGCATGGCACTGTATTGCTGTTTACATCTGTACTATACTTCTCTGCTCATTAAGTTTTTATTACTGGATTACTCTAGTAACCCACTGTCATCAGAACCTAAAGCATGTCTTCAATTCAATGAAAGTGGAAATTGTTCTGGAAGGAAATTCTGAAAGGTCAGGAAAATGCCTTCTAATGTAATTTAGAGAGAACAAGAGACTTTTGGATGTAAGAAAAGTATTGGGCTCACATGGAGGGATGCAGAGTTACCCAAGACAGGTTGATTCGCTCTTGCGCTGTCAGTGCAACAGCTTACCAAGTCCTCCTTATCTCACTTTTGCATTTGCAGGATGCCAGTCTGCCTAAAGTCTAAAATGGTGTATGACCACTGTTTATGTAACTGATTCCCATTCTTGCCCTTTTAGTGTCCCTATTCATTCAACAGGATATCTGCTTGGCTTCTGTCAACATGATGATTATTGGGCTTTTTCTAATTACCCACCTTTTTAGTGTAGAGGCACACAGTAGTCTGGTTCCCAAGCCGCTCAGCTGGTTGGTTGCCCTTGCCATCTCACTGCGAGGCACTGCATCCCACAACACAAAAACTGAATATCAGTGGTCATCACACATGACATGAATCGACTTCCCACCTAGGTGAAAAAAGAACTTTCCAACCACATACCCTACGTGTAGTTTGCTATCCATCTGGGTAAGTGCTTAATTGCCCCACATAGGGCTGTAAGATCTTTATAAATACTACAATACACCACAATACCACTTTTTTAATTTGGATTTATTCACATGAGAGATATTTACTATGGGGTGGGGCAGGCGTTTTCCTAACGCTATCACAATTTAAAACACACAGACCTTTTCCTATGTGTCCTAATCTTTGATACTTTGCAGGCTGGCATTTCTACATACCTGGCAAAGCCTCAGGCACAACCCACACTTTTGCAGATGATTAATAGCTCTGACTATTTTATACCAATACTATGCAGAACACACCCTGATAATGGTATATTTCGATGAAAGACTCAATCAGCTTTACATGCTACACACTTGCATATATAATATTACTCGATAAAAGCTTTATAATTAGCTCAACTGGTGAAAAACAGGGTTATTCTTTTGTTATTCTATCCAATACACAAGGTCTCTAGAGGTACTAAAGCAGTGTTTGGGAAGCAATCTACCTATATTTAAGTAGTGACCCTTGAACTAAAATTAATAATCTAGTCATATTCCTTAAAGAGAATCTATCAATGAAAGTATATGTGTTCTGCATGTCTAAGAATATATTTTACCATCTGCACAGGTGAAGTTGTACAGAATCTTTGGTGACTCAACGCGCTCTATGGTGGTTTTCGTCTTGCCTAAATTACATTTGATATAAGTCAACTGCTTACATCTGGGAATGGCCAAGATACTAATCCAGAAACTCTAGACTGGCCAAATGCTAGGCATAAGCTGATTTCAGGACTTCCACAGGAGATCCAAGTGCTACATGGGATATGCATTGGCACAGTATTAAGGATCGGATAGCTTTCCCGCACATGTACCTATCAACCCATAAGTTATCCCCCTCCATTTGGAGGTTGAATTTCCCCATATTAATGAGGGAGCTGAGATTGATTCTTTAACAAATGCTTACACTACCTCTTTCCTTCTTTCTGACATGCGGGGTTGGGGGATTCTTCAGTCTAGAACCACAAAAATGGAATTCTTTACCTAAGTTAATTTAGAAACGTGACCTCACTGCCTGCTTCAAAACAAATCAATTATTGTTCTCTTAGCTTAACTAATGACTCTGACACCTAACATATTTCTCCTCTTCTTGAGTAATGCAGCCTAAGCTCCCAGTGTTTCTTCTGCAGTAGTGCACTACATAAGAGTCATATGTCTATCAATACTTCTCCAACTAGTTAGCGGCATATGAAACACCTACTGTAACACTGAATCTCTGTTCAGAGGCCAAAGGTCAACTTTGTAGAGGTTTTCCGAAGAGGTCTAAAACGTGTTCTGGAAAAATATGTCAGCAATGCCAAAGGCAGTTTGGGAACTTCTTCTTCTGAAATGGCACAGACAGAGAGACAGGAATGTTAATAGAACAAAGCTCTTCATTTGCATCACCAGAAAAATAACATCAAGTAATGATTTTGGGTGAGTTGCACAGGAATAATGGAAGAACCCAAACGGAGGAGTAAGAGGACAGCTGACAAGTTGAAAAGGCCACAAACAAGTGGCACAGTTCATAAACAAATGTATGAGGACAGAAACATGTATTTACTAGGTCCATGAAAATATTTTGAATATGTAGAGAAACAGTTTTCAGCTGGCATGTGATAAGATAGCACAGAGATACACTGTAGCACTAGAAAATAGTTACTGTACCTCCATGCTCTTAATTGATGAAACAATGAGATGCAACAGTTAAACAAATGAACATATTAACGCGTATAGTTGCGGTATTCAGTAGGACTGGGCATTTTTGTTTTAAAATCCTCAAGATGGCAGATGCGAATACAGGGGAAACTTCAAATTTGCCACTGGATTTGCACGTAATTCCCACCATTCAAAAAAGAAGAGGAAGATGGCAGGGTTGGGTGGCTGGCTGAAATAGTGATCCTCTGGCCTGTGATTTCTTTTTCTCTGCCCGATATGAGTCACTGCTCATTGGTGTCTATCAAACAGAGCCCTACTATGCTTCCCATCTGCAGACTTTTCAAATGCATCTGCTAGGGGAGGATATGCTGCTGTCTTCAGTCCCAAGGGGGACAGCTACTAAGTACAGCACCCAGCATGCAAAGACAGTGAACAAGGCATCAGATCATCAGACTTCTGTCAGCATTGCCCCCATTGGCTCTGTTGATGGAAGGCATACACAGATGAACTGACTGAGTGCCTGCCATTGGAATAAGGTCTTCTCACTGACCCTCCCATTTATGATAAACTGTCTAATGTCCTTCTTTTGGTCCATCACCCCCAGGGCAAACTTGATGGTGACAACAGAAAAATTTAAATAATGACCCCACTTCCAGGGAACTTCAAAGGTGTGGGTGTCATTAGTTGGCTTTCAAAAACAAACTCCTGTCCCAACAACTGACAGCGACTGTCCACCAAACATTTAGGGGCATATTTAAGAGCCCCTAGTGCCACCAGAACGTCACCTTTCGTGAGGTTCCGGTGTCGCTAAGCACTGCTCCATATTTAAAAGGAGACGTAATGCTACTTTTTTTGTGGTGATAGGCCTCCTTGTAAATATGGGCCCCTCTGATGCATTTTTCTGTGTCAGAAGGGCGTGCAATGGGTGTTGCGGTGGGCGTTCCACCGCAACACCCATTGCTTTTGATGCTGCCTCATATTTACAAGTTGTACACCCGGCGCAGCACCAAAAACTAACGCTACCCCAGGAGCAGCATTAGCATGGCAAAACGAGGGGGAAATGCTTTTATTCCTCCTTGTTTTTTGCTTTTTCTATGTGTGCTGCAATATGCAGCACACATAGAAGAAGCAATATGCTGTGGATGATTGTTTATGTGGAGGAAGGGACACCTTCCAGCACATTCACAATCTAACTCCTCAACGCAAACACCCTTGCACTATGGTGCAAGGATGCCTGCGTTGGTGATAGATAGTTTAATTCAAGGCCAGCGCAGGGGGAAACACAGGGGTGTGCCGTATTCCTATAAATACGGCACACCTCTGCATTTCTAAAGTGGCACAGTATGGGGCTGCTATTCTTGGCGCAGCACCGCACTGCATCACTTTAACAGAAATCTGGGTCTTACTACCTTCAGAGGAATTGCTGTGACATTGGTTCCAGACGTCACCAGCAGTGATTTCTAAATATGGAGGTCCACTGCACATCAGAGTATTATCCTATGCTCTAATGATGAACAGAGATAAAACCAGCAAACTATGTTTCATGTCTTAAGTTTCCTTTTGTTCATTAATCATAAAACCAAATCCTCAGATTGCCCTCAAAGCTCTTTTATTTAAAAAAAAATGCCCTTATGGTTGGAGACTGTAATGGGGAAGTTATTTGAAATTTATGTTCTCGTATCACTACTCGTGGTACAGTAAACATAATGCTGAAGTTCACTTTTGGGGCTTGTTTGAAACCAGATTTCATTCTGCAGGCGAATTGTGAGGCTAGATTTCCGGCCTTTTTTTCTGGCTTTATTTTTGCCCAGACCCAGTAGACAGAATCTCTACCAATAATAATTACTTGAGGGTCTTCTGGCAAACAAATATTAAAGGTCTTTAATGGTCAAATTACAATAACTTTAGAAGAACATGGATTCATAAAAATTGACACCTCGTCTGCTGAAACTTGAAAGTATTGGTATGGTTGGACTTGCCAATTATTCCGTTGGGCGTTTCCCCAGGGGTCTGGCTTGTGATGGGGAATAGCTACTGCCCCTGTGTAGTCCCTGGGATTTAAGGCAACAGAAAGAGCTTAGGCTTTAGGAGAGCGAGAGAGAGTAAAAAAGAGAGAGAACGAAGGAGAGAGGGAGAGAAAGAGAGAGAGAGAAGAGAAGAATTAATGGATGAATAGAAGGAAAGGGTGAGGGAAAGGGAAGGGGCTGGTTTAATCATTGTCTGAGCTGCTGTTGGTCCAATCAGGACCTGAATATTAGAGTATTTCCCTAAAGTAACATTTCACAATTTTATTTTTCCAGTATAAAACAGACAGATACAGTTTGTCTTTGAAATTGCATGAGCTTTTAAAAATTGCATGGAAGCCTGGCAGAGGGTAACTTGAATCTCAATGTGATTTTACCAATTTAGGGAACATGTATGTTAGAAATGGGGTTTTTGGTTGGCAGTCAGGTTACCCCCTGTCCAAGCAAAAGCCCTCACTCTAGTCAGGGTAAGTCACACACAATCCAAAATCAGCCTGTGCTCACCCTCCGGTAGCTTGGCACGAGCAGTCAGGCTTAACTTAGAAGGCAATGTGTAAAGCATTTGTGCAATAAATCATACAACACCATAGTATAACACCACAAAAATACACCACACAGTGTTTAGAAAAATATAGAATATTTATCTGGATAATTGTAGGTCAAAACGATCAAAGTTGCAATACGAATTTGTAAAGATATCACTGAAAAGTGATATTAAGAGTCTTTAAGTCTTTAAAAAGCAATAAAGTGTCTTTCAAGCACAGGGTACCTGGTTTCTGGTGGGAAATCTCCTCAGAGGGCCACAGGAGAAGAGATGCGTGGAAAAAGGGGTGTGTGCGTCGTTTTCCGCTCAGCACACACAGACTTGCGTCGTTCTTTTCCACGCGGGGAAGTCGGGCGTCGTTTTCCGGCGCGCAGACAGTCTCTTTTTGTGGATCGCGAGGATTACCAGATGTCCCGGGTCTGTGCGTGGATTCTCCTGCTTATTTTCCGGCTGCGCGTCGTTCTGCGGGGCTGCGCGTCGAAGTTTCGATCTCACGGTAGGCGTCGCGTCGATTTCTCCTTGGAAGTCGGGCGGCGTTGTCCTTGCGAGGCCGTGCGTCGAAATTTTGGTCTCACGGCAGGCGTCGCGTCGATTTCTCCTTGGAAGTCGGGCGGCGTTGTCCTTGCGAGGTTGTGCGTCGAAGTCTCGATCGTCCCGAGGGCGTCGCGTTGATCAGCGTCGGTGTGCGGCGTTTTTCTCGCCGCGAAACAAGCTGTGCGTCGAAATTTTCGGCGCACGGAGCGTCCACGTGAAAGGAAGAAGTCTTTTTGGTCCTGAGACTTCAAGGAACAGGAGGCAAGCTCTATCCAAGCCCTTGGAGAGCACTTTCACAGCCAGACAAGAGTTCAGCAAGGCAGCAGGGCAACAGCAAGACAGCAGTCCTTTGGAGAAAGCAGACAGGTGAGTCCTTTGAGCAGCCAGGCAGTTCTTCTTGGCAGGATGTAGTTTCTGGTTCAGGTTTCTTCTCCAGCAAGTGTCTGATGAGGTAGGGCAGAGGCCCTGTTTTATACTAAGTTGTGCCTTTGAAGTGGGGGTGACTTCAAAGAGTCTCTAAGAAAGGCACCAAGTTCCCTTTCAGTTCAATCCTGTCTGCCAGAGTCCCAGTAGGGGGTGTGGCAGTCCTTTGTGTGAGGGCAGGCCCCCCACCCTCCCAGCACAGGAAGACCCATTCAAAATGCAGATGTATGCAAGTGAGGCTGAGTACCCTGTGTTTGGGGTGTGTCTGAGTGAATGCACAAGGAGCTGTCAACTAAACCTAGCCAGACGTGGATTGAAGGGCACAACAAGTTTTTAGTGCAAAGAAATGCTCACTTTCTAAAAGTGGCATTTCTAGAATAGTAATATTAAATCCGACTTCACCAGTCAGCAGGATTTTATATTACCATTCTGGCCATACCAAATATGACCTTCCTGCTCCTTTCAGATCAGCAGCTGCCACTTCAACAGTGTATGAGGGCAGCCCCAATGTTAGCCTATGAAGGGAGCAGGCCTCACAGTAGTGTAAAAACGAACTTAGGAGTTTTACACTACCAGGACATATAACTACACAGGTACATGTCCTGCCTTTTACCTACACAGTACCCTGCTCTAGGGGTTACCTAGGGCACACATTAGGGATGACTTATATGTAGAAAAAGGGGAGTTCTAGGCTTGGCAAGTACTTTTAAATGCCAAGTCGAAGTGGCAGTGAAACTGCACACACAGGCCTGGCAATGGCAGGCCTGAGACAAGGTTAAGGGGCTACTGAGGTGGGTGGCACAACCAGTGCTGCAGGCCCACTAGTAGCATTTAATCTACATGCCCTAGGCACATGTAGTGCACTCTAATAGGGACTTACAGGTAAATTAAATAGTCAATCATGGATAAACCAATCAATAGTACAATTTACACAGAGAGCATATGCACTTTAGCACTGGTTAGCAGTGGTAAAGTGCTCAGAGGTCAAAAGCCAACAACAACAGGTCAGAAAAAATAGGAGGAAGGAGGCAAAAAGTTTGGGGATGTCCCTGTCAAAAAGCCAGGTCCAACATGACCCCCCACCAGCCTAAAGCCAGGGGAGAACAATCACTATCCTGATGTACTTCCCTGTTTGAGGCGACAGAACAAGGACCCAGGCCCACAACAGCAGGGGCATGCTCCAGTTCTTCGCCTTCCTGACTCCAATTGGATCCCTCTGTCCATACTCTCAGGGCCCACTAAGCCCATCCATGGGGAACCTTTCTCCTTTCCTGCGGATCCCATCTGTGCAGCACCTAACCTTACATTGCTCACAGATGTATCCCAGGAGCAGGATAGTACCACCAGGACCAACACAGTGGTGTTGCCCATTCTATCCCCGGGGTGGGACACTTGTCCCCTCCCCAGGGATAACTCTGTCCACCCGGACAGCAAGCCACTGTGGTTACTGACAGTTGTCAGGGATGAGAGCCAGGCCCCAGGCCTCTCAAAGCTCTCCCACCACTGTGGCTGTGGAGAGAGGGGGGCGGTAGCCCCAGGTGCTGGGCACCCTTTAACCACTCTCCCTTCCACCAGGTCAGGGATGACAGCCTGAACCTGGTCCTCCCCTCTGGGGCTCTGTACCCTCCCTCCTGGAGCGGTACCCCCAGAGTCCACCATGGTCAGGGTGCTTATAGAAGTCGCCCTGTACCATTCCTCCACCAGTGCAGGGCTGTTAACCTGCAACTGGCCCTCCAACCTGGGGTCTGTACCTTCAGGTTGGACTAGGGCCCGGGGTGAGGCTTCCCTCCCCCTGCCCTCCCTTCTGGGGTCCAGCACTCTCCAACTAGGAGTGGCCTCCTCAGAAGACAATAGGGTAGGGGCACTGTTATCAGTAGCCCCTCTCTCCAGGTCCGGGGGGACACCCTGAACCTGGTCTTCCAGCCCAGGGTCTGTACCCTCAGACTGGATCACTGCCTGGCAAACCAGGACTTTCTGGGAGGCACACCTACCCCCCACCAGGTCAGAGTTTAACCTCTGCACCTGACCATTCAACTCAGAGTCGCCACCCTGAAGTTGAACAATTGCCTGGCACGCCAGGACTTCCTGGAGGGCACACTGACCCTCCACCAGGTCAGAGTTTAACCTCTGAACTGGGCCATTCAACTCAGAGTCACCACCCTGAAGTTGAACAATTGCCTGGCACGCCAGGACTTCCTGGGGGGCACACTGACCCTCCACCAGGTCAGAGTTTAACCTCTGAACTGGGCCATTCAACTCAGAGTCACCACCCTGAAGTTGAACAATTGCCTGGCGCACCAGGGCTTTCTGGGAGGCACACCTACCTCCCACCAGGTCAGAGTTTAACCTCTGAGCCTGGTTCTCCAACCCAGGGTCACCACCCTGAGGTTGGGCAATTGCCTGGCACGCCAGGACTTTCTGGGGGGCACACCTACCCCCCACCAGGTCAGAGTTTAACCTCTGAACCTGGTCATCCAACCCAGAGTCAACACCCTGAGGTTGGACAATTGCCTGGCACAGCAGGGCTTCTTGGGAGGCACACCTACCCCCCACCAGGTCAGAGTTTAACCTCTGAACCTGGGTATCCAACCCAGAGTCACCACCCTGAGGTTGAACAATTGCCTGGCACGCCAGGACTTTCTGGGGGGCACACCTACCCCCCACCAGGTCAGAGTTTAACCTCTGAACCTGGATATCCAACCCAGAGTCACCACCCTGAGGTTGAACCATTGCCTGGCAGGCCAGGACTTTCAGGGAGGCACACCTACCTCCCACCAGGTCAGAGTTTAACCTCTGAGCCTGGTTCTCCAACCCAGGGTCACCACCCTGAGGTTGAACCATTGCCTGGTATACCAGGACTTTCTGGGGGGCAAACCTACCCCCCACCAGGTCAGAGTTTGACCTCTGAACCGGGTTAGCCAACCCAGAGTCACCACCCTGAGGTTGGGCAATTGCCTGGCATCCCAGGACTTTCTGGGAGGCACACCTACCTCCCACCAGGTCAGAGTTTAACCTCTGAACCTGGCCATCCAACCCAGAGTCGACGCCCTGAGGTTGGACAACTGCCTGGCACGCCAGGACTTTCTGGGGGGCACACCTACCCCCCACCAGGTCAGAGTTTGACCTCTTCACCTGGTAAGCCAACCCAGAGTCACCACCCTGAGGTTGAGCCATTGCCTGGCATTCCAGGACTTTCTGGGGGGCACATCTACCCCCCACCAGGTCAAAGTTTAACCTCTGAACCCGGTTATCCAACCCAGAGTCACCACCCTGAGGTTGAATCTTTGCCTGGCATGCCAGGACTTCCTGGGGGGCACTCTCACCCCCCACAAGGGACACGCCGTCCCCAAGGGCCACACAAGAGTCTGGTTGGCGCAGGTCTCCCGACCTCTGCCCATCCGGCAGAGTCTGGGTTTCCCCCAAACCAGAAACGGTCTCACCTGGGTCATTCCTGGGGGGCTCTGCTCTCAGAGCTGACCCCTGACTTTCAAGATCCTCCACTGGGGTCTGCCACCCCCTCTCAACCCTATGTCTGGACTTCTGCACCCCCTCACTAGGAGTGGTACTGCCAGACACCAGAACTGTTGGGATTCTGTCTACAGTCATCCCCCCAAGTTCTTCTGACACTGCAGGGCTTCCCTCAAAAGGTGGCCCTACGGTACAGGTTAGGCTCTGAGACCTACCTGGGACACTACAATCCTCTCCCACCACACTTGGTCGGGAACCACCTAGACCACTCCCTTCAGGAGCACCCCCAAATGCCTCTTCAGACTCTCTGGTACTCACCCAAAAGTCTGCCTCCACTGTAAGTTCCCTTGGGTCAGAGAACTCACACTCCACCTGGTGTTGGCGTAGCTCTGGAAAATAAGGACTAGACATATGCTCTCCAGCAATTACCTCACTCTGCCCTTCACATGTATTAACCACAGTACCCTTCACCCAACCACCCAGTAACTCAGCCTTGGAAAAGCACTCTATGTCACCCTCTTGAGACTGGTGAGACAGTATCTGCCTGTCCCTGACACTCAACCCATACTCTTCTGGGATGTCTCTACACTCTATATCCAGGACGTCCACCAGGGGGGAACCCTTTTCTCTGTCACTCTCTGCTAGAGTCAGTAAAGTGTCCCTCCCCCCAGTAGGAATATGACTCCCTGTGCCAGTTCCCCAATCCTTCTCAGGGACCCTGTGCATAACGGGAACTACCTCATACCCTTGAACTACCTGGGGTGTGTCAACTCCCTTCTTCAAGTTGGGCACCACATCTCTGGGCTTGTGCCCTTCTTCAGCAGTACTAGATGCAAGATTTTTGCTGCCACCATCTGAACTGGACTCAGCCCTTCCGGCCTCCAGTTTCAGCTCTTTACCGCTCAGCTCTTGAGCTGCAATCTTTTCTTCTTCCAGGGCTAAAAGTCTTTTTGCCTCAACCTCTGCAAGATACTCCTCTAATTGTTGCTCCTGTCGCCTTTGACTTCGGAGCCATTCATCTATTTCTGGGTCACTTTCCAACTCTGAGTAGCCCTCCTCCTCATCTGAGTAGTCTTCCTCCTCATCTGAGGGGTACATAGTCATTTGGTTTCTTGCTGCCTCTCTCTCTGCCCATCTTTCCTCCCCCCAGACTATGTAGTGATGGAGCATCTCCGCTTTAGTAGATCTCCTTGCTACAGGAAGGCCCCATTGTCTGCAAAGCTTCCTTAGGTCAGCCTTAGTGAGGTGGTCAGTACGAACAAAGCATGAGTTGGTAAGCAATCCCATTCTGATAAGATCTTACTAGCAAAAACCAAAATCCAAAGTCCAAAATATCAATAGTATATCCAGGAGGACATCAGAGAACCAAAGCCAAAAAAGATGAAAAATCAAGTTGACCTTCAACTGTGGGTAGGTAGTGAAATACTTAGCTACTGTATGTCACTGCACAAACACAAGTCCTATCCTCACCGCTGATCACCAATGTTAGAAATGGGGTTTTTGGTTGGCAGTCAGGTTACCCCCTGTCCAAGCAAAAGCCCTCACTCTAGTCAGGGTAAGTCACACACAATCCAAAATCAGCCTGTGCTCACCCTCCGGTAGCTTGGCACGAGCAGTCAGGCTTAACTTAGAAGGCAATGTGTAAAGCATTTGTGCAATAAATCATACAACACCATAGTATAACACCACAAAAATACACCACACAGTGTTTAGAAAAATATAGAATATTTATCTGGATAATTGTAGGTCAAAACGATCAAAGTTGCAATACGAATTTGTAAAGATATCACTGAAAAGTGATATTAAGAGTCTTTAAGTCTTTAAAAAGCAATAAAGTGTCTTTCAAGCACAGGGTACCTGGTTTCTGGTGGGAAATCTCCTCAGAGGGCCACAGGAGAAGAGATGCGTGGAAAAAGGGGTGTGTGCGTCGTTTTCCGCTCAGCACACACAGACTTGCGTCGTTCTTTTCCACGCGGGGAAGTCGGGCGTCGTTTTCCGGCGCGCAGACAGTCTCTTTTTGTGGATCGCGAGGATTACCAGATGTCCCGGGTCTGTGCGTGGATTCTCCTGCTTATTTTCCGGCTGCGCGTCGTTCTGCGGGGCTGCGCGTCGAAGTTTCGATCTCACGGTAGGCGTCGCGTCGATTTCTCCTTGGAAGTCGGGCGGCGTTGTCCTTGCGAGGCCGTGCGTCGAAATTTTGGTCTCACGGCAGGCGTTGCGTCGATTTCTCCTTGGAAGTCGGGCGGCGTTGTCCTTGCGAGGTTGTGCGTCGAAGTCTCGATCGTCCCGAGTGCGTCGCGTTGATCAGCGTCGGTGTGCGGCGTTTTTCTCGCTGCGAAACAAGCTGTGCGTCGAAATTTTCGGCGCACGGAGCGTCCACGTGAAAGGAAGAAGTCTTTTTGGTCCTGAGACTTCAAGGAACAGGAGGCAAGCTCTATCCAAGCCCTTGGAGAGCACTTTCACAGCCAGACAAGAGTTCAGCAAGGCAGCAGGGCAACAGCAAGACAGCAGTCCTTTGGAGAAAGCAGACAGGTGAGTCCTTTGAGCAGCCAGGCAGTTCTTCTTGGCAGGATGTAGTTTCTGGTTCAGGTTTCTTCTCCAGCAAGTGTCTGATGAGGTAGGGCAGAGGCCCTGTTTTATACTAAGTTGTGCCTTTGAAGTGGGGGTGACTTCAAAGAGTCTCTAAGAAAGGCACCAAGTTCCCTTTCAGTTCAATCCTGTCTGCCAGAGTCCCAGTAGGGGGTGTGGCAGTCCTTTGTGTGAGGGCAGGCCCTCCACCCTCCCAGCCCAGGAAGACCCATTCAAAATGCAGATGTATGCAAGTGAGGCTGAGTACCCTGTGTTTGGGGTGTGTCTGAGTGAATGCACAAGGAGCTGTCAACTAAACCTAGCCAGACGTGGATTGAAGGGCACAACAAGTTTTTAGTGCAAAGAAATGCTCACTTTCTAAAAGTGGCATTTCTAGAATAGTAATATTAAATCCGACTTCACCAGTCAGCAGGATTTTATATTACCATTCTGGCCATACCAAATATGACCTTCCTGCTCCTTTCAGATCAGCAGCTGCCACTTCAACAGTGTATGAGGGCAGCCCCAATGTTAGCCTATGAAGGGAGCAGGCCTCACAGTAGTGTAAAAACGAACTTAGGAGTTTTACACTACCAGGACATATAACTACACAGGTACATGTCCTGCCTTTTACCTACACAGTACCCTGCTCTAGGGGTTACCTAGGGCACACATTAGGGATGACTTATATGTAGAAAAAGGGGAGTTCTAGGCTTGGCAAGTACTTTTAAATGCCAAGTCGAAGTGGCAGTGAAACTGCACACACAGGCCTGGCAATGGCAGGCCTGAGACAAGGTTAAGGGGCTACTGAGGTGGGTGGCACAACCAGTGCTGCAGGCCCACTAGTAGCATTTAATCTACATGCCCTAGGCACATGTAGTGCACTCTAATAGGGACTTACAGGTAAATTAAATAGTCAATCATGGATAAACCAATCAATAGTACAATTTACACAGAGAGCATATGCACTTTAGCACTGGTTAGCAGTGGTAAAGTGCTCAGAGGTCAAAAGCCAACAACAACAGGTCAGAAAAAATAGGAGGAAGGAGGCAAAAAGTTTGGGGATGTCCCTGTCAAAAAGCCAGGTCCAACAATGTACAAGTAGGAGTTAAAGCAAAGACTTAATGAACAAAACATTACAGGTCTCTCTATGTGAAGTAGCTTCTTTACTAGTGTCTTTGCACTGTCATTTGCTGCTGGAATATTTAAAAGATTGAGGAAAAATAAGGGTTGTGCAAAATAAAGAAGGTTTATGTTAAAATCTTGACTTTCGCTGGACTTTTACGTTTTTTGTTTAAAAAGGTCGCCAACATCTTCCAGTATTAAAATCAAAAGAAAACTGTTTTAAAGATAACTTGTGAGAAATTGAACTTATTTTTACAGTGGCAAATAGCTCTTAGAGGTAATGTTGCCTGTTTGTGTAGAAAAAAAACAAAGGAGTAACCATAAGAAACAGGAGTTAGCAGCACACTCATCAAACGCAGGGTCTCATTTAGTAGAAACTGGTGCACCCTGACCAATGCACCAGTTTTCTTGCGCCACCCTGTGCCCCCTAACAACGCCATGGGAGTGTTGCATTTATAGTACAGTGTTCTCTATAGCGCACAGTGTTCACAACTGCATCAGAAATGCTGATGCAGTTGTGGCGCTAAACCTTGGCATTGCTGAACTAGCATATACAAATTGAACGCCTGTCCAGCATTGCTAAGGGGGCCCCATAGAAAAAAGCACAGAGTCACTTTAACGCCTGCCCTGAGCAGTGAAAAAAATGATGCTGTGATGGTGCAGAATGGCGCAATGAAATCTTGTAGATTTCACTGCTCCATTCCTGCAGGGATTTTAGCGGGGTAATGCCTACCTTGCATACATTATACCTGGTGCAGGTATAATGTGGAGCAAGGCTTCACAAACGGGTCAAATGGTATCATTGCGCTAGTTTGTAAATTCAGCACTGTGTGGGGGACTGTTTGTGCCACCATAGCATAAAAAAAGAAATGATGCTACGGCAGTGCAAAATCCTTGTAAATGTGGCCCTGAAGGTAGACCAATAATTGACCCAGACTTAAGAACTCACTCTAGAGTAAAAACTTTGCACATCCCTAGTAAACAATACACAGGTCAAACTCACACGATGTCAAAATGCTAGGTACATTAATCATCACATACTATTTTTATTAGAACAGTAGGGGTACTTCCTAATGGGCAGGTGTACGTAAATCACAGATAGAAACACTTTTTCCTTTTAATGCAAATCACACGAAGATGTGATTCTTATTGGTGCAAACATAGAAAAAAATGTTTGTCTTTTAATAACTGTAATCTGAAGACGTAAATGAAATACATAACAGTAATAAAAATAGTAAAAAAAGAACAGGAAGAAAACATATTTTGAAAGTATAGAATTAGCCCACCCGCCCTGGCACTGAAGCGTATTTCTTGTTAGGTGAATATGCTTTTGTGATGACTAAAACAGAGCCAGTCACAGTACATATGAGCCAATGGCCGAAGCGGGATGGCTCACTGCCCAATGCTATATGCTTAGGTGGACTGAAGTAACATGTGAATAACACTTCAATAGACCAGTGAATGAACAAGTCTAACTCAAATCCCCCGTACGTAAGTATATATGCATGAAGTCTTATTTACAAATATTTTGAGGCTGACAAATACTAAAGCTGTCTGTAGACCAGAACTAAAAACACTGAATAGGCTAAACAGATTTCCTACAACCTTCCTTCACTGAGCTTTCTTTGAATAAAACTATGTTTCTGAACTCTAAAGATCCTGCACTGATTTAGCAAGTTTTCATGCAATGCAGCACAGCAACCAAAGTTGCTGAGATGTGTTCCATGAAAGGGAGAGAGCATAACAGTGCCATACGTACCAAAATATGGTGCTTTTTTTCCTCTCTCCCGGCGCAGACAAACTCTAGTCTGCCATGTGCCAAAACATACACCTTTGCATTAAAGTGCAAGCGTGTCTGCATTCTGTGAAACATGGACAAGCCTTCCAGTATCAAAACTATGCTTTAAAATGTTTACTACTTTTTAGGTCAAGCATAGCAGCGCGCAAGCTCTGCTTTTCTGACATGTTGGTATGTATCTGGGCTTTTAACCACACCCACCGCACGCCCATAACGATCACTTGTTCATGGGCTTGCCCTTCAAAAATCCTTTGTTTTCGTTGGTAATTTCTTTATGTTTGTCTCTCCCAAGGGCTGCTTTGTTGCCGCTTTGGCCATGGACCCTGTTACATGGATAATTATACTATTGCTGATAACTTTGACTCCAAACAAACTTTTTTCCTCTTGTCTCTCTCTTCGTGCTCATGGCGGCACTTTGAATCGTCTCGCTTATGCCAACTGTTTTACTTTTCAATTTCAGTTTGTGTAGCAAGAAAGTTCCAATTAGAAATTTACTACGCTAATAGCTCTAAATCAAACAAACAAGAGACCGATTGCATTGAAAATGCTTGTTTTCTTATGTGTCTCTCCTTTGCGCTCATGCTCATGGCAGCTGTGATTGATCAAGCTTGTGTGCAGTGATTCTGAGGGCAGTGATGCTGGGGGTGCACTTCACTCCTTTCTGAGCAGGGTTGAAGCGATGTGATTGCAGTGGACAGGTGCAGTGGCACTGAGGGCGCTCCTCACTACCTTCTGAGCAGAGCTTGAAGCACAGTGCATGCAGTGGATGGTTGCAGTGACAGAGGCCGCTGCTCACTCCCCTCTGAGCAGGGCCTGGAGTGCAGTGCGTTCAGTGTGTGCTTTCTTCTTGACGGTATCTCTAGTCTCATGTTCTGCCCCGGCTCCCTGTATATAGGCAGCTATCAGATCTGCTGTCCTCCCCGTGGCTGTTGGGCAGGAAGGGGCAGGGCCAGGGAGTCTGGCGTTGGATTGACATAAACCCTTCAGTACTTCACACCCAGTGTAAGTGCATCACAGCCCTCTCACTCTCACCACTGTCAAAATCACTGCTTTACTGCACCAAAACTTTAGCTTTGCAACTGGTGAATCAGGGAATGAAACAATCAACACCGGGCACGCCTTGGGCACTGCCAGTTAGACGGGCACTGCTGTAATACACACAGCTGCCACTACTGATGTTACACAAGCTGATGTTGTGTAGGTACATAGAACGGAAGTCCAGGTTTACGCCCCAGAAATGAGCAAGTCCTCCAGCGCTGTCCCCCCTCGCCCCACCCACAACAGCCCTTTTCTGAGCCCCAGAGTGTGCAACCTCTGCACAGCATTGCGCTTCAAGGGGGCCTGCTTAATTTGCCAATAGAAGAATACCAGAAAGGACAGCACTTTCAAGAGACTTTGTCGTAAAGGGTGTTTGTTACCTCATACATTGGCATGTCACTTTGTCTCCACCTGGTTAGTAGGGCCACGAGGTAGCATGAAAGACATAAAGCACTATAAATCACAATGGGACATAAACTTTATTTTGCTGCTTCCTAAAGGTGATTAACATCCGATAGTTATGAGTTCCTTACAAAAATATCAATCGGGTTGGGAGAGCCAGTTACATATCAGGTTAGTTCTGCTGGAAGGCTGGTTGAAGGGGGCAAAGTCAGTGATCATTCATTTGAGTTTCTCTGAACGGCTCAGAGGACTGGGGAAATGTTGGTCAGGCTATTAAAGTAATGTCTGTAAATGGCTAGTGAGATAGAGAAGTCAGTCACATGCGGACTGATGCATTTCAAAGACAGATGAGACTTGGGTGGAGTCGGTCGCGTGCCACACGTTGAATTGAATGCCAGTAAAGCTGGGGAAGTGTCAGTGTCATTGAAGACTGTCTCCGGGTTTGGGTAGAGTCAGTCCCATGCAGGAGAATGCTTATGAGGAAGAGTCAGGCAAGTGCCTTTGTAATGTTGGAAGGATTGGGCGGGCGAAAGTCACCTTGCAGATAAGTTCTTCAAATAGATTTTCGGGGGCGAGGAAGAGTCAGTCACTCACAGAACTGTACCTGAACTTCCGAGTCCACCATGTTTTTTAGAGACAGTGGCTTGTTTCTCGCACATCAGGCGGCACCCTTAGTTCTATTCCAATACTAGTTACAGGCATTAATCAATGGAGAATTAGGCCTCAACATTAGGTGCATTCTTTGGAAATGAGAGACGCTGTGGCACCTCCCACAAGTCCTAAAGTTTCCTATTGATGTCTGCCTGTCCCTACCACCGCTTCCACGCCATTGCTTGATTTCTTTGTGCCCTTGGTCTGAATTTTGGCAGTGGTGAGACTTTAAGCAAGGTGCAGTCCGCAGGTGTGCAGCAGTTTGTTGTACAATATGTAATCATAACACTGAGACTGTCCCAGCCAGCTTCTTCCTGCAGCCACCTGTCTTCCATCCGGTGGGTGCTGTGAGCTCTTTTTTGTTTGGGCACAGCCACTGATAATCCTAGCTCATACATCATGTCATTTTTTAGCACATTTCATCTCAGGAGAAAAAAACTTGCGATGTCCGGTGTATTTCAAAATAAATTGAATGACAGGTTTCAAAATGACTTTGAAACAAAAATACAGAAGTATTCAGTAATCCACTTTACCTCCTACATAGGCTGAGTGCCAGGAGTTGTTTCATGGTCTATGTTACTTAGTTGCCCGCCCAAAGCGTTTCCCACCCCTTGGAAACTGGTTTACGACATCTGGTGTCGCCTCCATATGTTGGTAAATTTTTGCATTTTTGCAGAGTTGTTTTACTCTTTCCTTTCATACTACTATGACACTGTCAGGATAAGGAGAACCTCTCGACCCTCTGGGCACCCAACCTACCTGTTTCTTCTTTTATTCTCAACCCCGGGCACCTCTGCATAGCTGCAAGCTGATTTATATTCACCACCTGTCTACGATCATTCGCGATTTAGAATTTTCTCATTGTCAGTTGAGGTTTTTTTTCATGTTTGATTTTTTTAAAGTCTAAGACCCTCATTACAACCCCGGCGGACGGCGGTATAATGGAGAAACGTATTGCCAACAGGCTGGTGGTACTTTTCCCCATAATATGACATTGGCGGTTTGGCTCAAGTCAAACCACCAATGTACCACTCCGTCCTCCACAGCAGTAACAGCCGTCGGGCTGGAGACTTCAGTCTCCAGCCAGGTGGCCATCACTAGCCCACCCGCCAGATTATGACCATGGTTTTCGTGGCTTCCTGACCGTCGTGAAAACCATGGCAGTAGGCACTATCAGCAACAGGGAATTCCTTCCATGCCAGTGATAGGGGTCTTCCCCGCCACCTCCCCAGGTCCCCCCCACTCCAGACTCACCCCCCAACATACATGCACCTTCACGCACCATCGTACACACTCATACACACACTCATACCCACATGCACCAAACGCATGCATACATCCATTCACACACACATCCCAACAGACTGACATGCATACAAGCACACACGCATTCAAATAACACAACATACACGCACTCACACATCCACACATGTACACACATACAACACGCAACACACACCAGCATTCACACACTCACAAATATACACACACCTCCCCCCCCCCACACACACAACACCCCCTCCCCTATCAGGGAACCCAACTTACCTGATTTCAGTACCGGCAGTAGACGGGACGGGGCGCTGCTGCCAGCAGCAGCGTCCGCCAGCAGAACACCGTCAGGCTGTATCATGTCATGATGCAGTCTGCGGCAGTCTACCGGCGTGGCGCTGCTGCTGGCAGCAGCACCACCTTACCGCCGTCTGCCACCATGGCCGCAGCTGGAATTCCATCATCCTTCTGGAGGAATTCCGGCTATGGTCATAATATGGTGGACGGCTGGTAGACGCTGCGACGGTCTTTTGGCGGCCGTTGACGCGGCAGTAGGTGGTTTTTACCACCAATGTTATAATGAGGGCCATAGTATTCTGTATTTAACATTTTCTTACTTTCTATAAGCAGATTTTTTTGTTTCATAGGCCCAAGAGCCTTAGTTAGAAATGGATGTTCAAGAAGGTTCTATTCTCGTGTTAATAAATATCACAGAGTGTGGAAAATTCTAACATTGCATGCGAACAGCTCCACTCGCCTTTAGATAAAGTAAATGTTATTATCTGCTTACATGTAGAATTGATTTTCCTGTTGCTTAAATTTATTGCATTAATTTGTTTTCTGAGGCAATAGTTTCATTTTTTGCATAACTATATAGAGGAAGAAGGTAAATGGAAGTGCTTTAGTTGTATGCAGGGCCTGGAATTATGTGGCAGAGAAGACAAAATTATGCAGCAGGGTTGACCAATTTCTGTGGCAAAAAAAGCCCAGTTATGCATTTAGAACCCCAATAGCTCAAATTATGAGACCTATTGCATTGCAAATGCTTGTTATATTTGTTGTACAGTTCAGCGCACATGATAAACTGGAAAAATGTGGAGGGTTTAAAACTTGCTCCATTGTTATGCCTGCCTTGAGGAAGCATATTGTTAGAAATGGGGTCTTTGGTTGACAGTCAGGTTACCCCCTGTTCAAGCAAGGACCCTCACTCTAGTCAGGGTAAAAGAGAATGACCCTCAGCTAACCCCTGCTTACCCCCTTGGTAGCATGGCAGAGCAGTAGGCTTAACTTCAGAGTGCTAGGTGTAAAGTATTTGTACCAACACACACAGTAACTTAATGAAAACACTACAAAAAGACACAACACCAGTTTAGAAACAAAACAAGACCAAAACGAAAAAAATCCAACATACACAAGTCAAGTTATGAATTTTTAAAGATTAAACTCAAAAATAGCGCTTAGAAACAAAAATGCTTCGATGAGGTGTTAACACGGCGTCGTGACGGAGCCGCTCCCAACAAGCCTACACCAGCAGCGCCGGACACTGAGTCGCGTAGACTCCCAAGTACAGTACCTTTGGTGAAGAGTGAAAACAAGTCGATGCGCGAAGTCGGGGATCGCGGCGTCTGTGTGAAGCATTGAATCCGCGCACTTCGAGCGGCATCGGTCACGATGTGATGCGACGACTTCCACGGAGTCGCGGACTTCAGCGGGGCTGCAGTGGCGTCGGGCCTGCGAAGAGCGTCGCGTTCCAGCGAAGGTCACGGCATTGGGTGCAGGTGGTGTCACCGGATTCAGCAGCGGCGTCGGTCCGAAGTTGTCCGAAGTCGATTTCCTTGGATTTCCACCAGCTTTCCTTTCAAGGGCCCAGGGACTGGATAGGGCACCACTTGTCAGAGCAGGAGTCTCTCCAGAGACTCCAGGTGCTGGCAGAGAGAAGTCAAACAACAGGAGGCAAGCTCTAAATCAAGCCCTTGGAGATTTCTTCACAAGATGGAGGGCACACAAAGTCCAGTCTTTGCCCTCTTACTCTGGCAGAAGCAGCACTGCAGGAAAGCTCCACAAAGCACAGTCACAGGCAGGGCAGCACTTCTTCCTCAGCTATTTAGCTCTTCTCCAGGCAGAGGTTCCTCTTGGTTCCAGAAGTGTTTCTAAAGTCTGTGGTTTTGGGTGCCCTTCTTATACCCAATTTCTCCTTTGAGGTAGGCCTTCTTCAAAGTAAAGTCTCTTTTGAATGTGAAATCCTGCCTTGCCCATGCCAGGCCCCAGACACTCACCAGGGGGTCGGAGACTGCATTGTGTGAGGACAGGCACAGCCCTCTCAGGTGCGAGTGACCACTCCTCCCCTCCCTCCTAGCACAGATGGCTCATCAGGATAT
This sequence comes from Pleurodeles waltl, assembly GCF_031143425.1. NCBI lineage: Eukaryota > Metazoa > Chordata > Amphibia > Caudata > Salamandridae > Pleurodeles > Pleurodeles waltl. The sequence goes on along the minus strand of NC_090444.1, from coordinate 1,018,179,774 downwards.
GCGGGCTACACCCCAGCTCCCTTTGTGTCACTGTCTAGTGTGAGGTGCAACCAGCCCAACTGTCAAACTGACCCTGACAGGGAATCCACAAATAGGCAGAGTCACAGAAATGGTATAAGCAAGAAAATGCTCACTTTCTAAAAGTGGCATTTTCAAACGCACAATCTTAAAATCAACTTTACTAAAAGATGTATTTTTAAATTGTGAGCTCAGAGACCCCAAACTCCACATGTCCATCCGCTCCCAAAGGGAATCTACACTTTAATCAGATTTAAAGGTAGCCCCCATGTTAACCTACGAGTGGGACAGGCCTTGCAACAGTGAAAAACGAATTTAGCAATATTTCACTGTCAGGACATATAAAACACATTACTATATGTCCTACCTTAACCATACACTGCACCCTGCCCTTCTGGCTACCTAGGGCCTTCCTTAGGGGTGCCTTACATGTAAGAAAAGGGAAGGTTTAGGCCTGGCAAGTGGGTACACTTGCCAAGTCGAATTTACAGTGCACATTTACACACACAGACACTGCAGTGGCAGGTCTGAGACATGATTACAGGGTTACTTGTGTGGGTGACACAACCAGTGCTGCAGGCCCACTAGTAACATTTGATTTACAGGCCCTAGGCACCTCTAGTGCACTTTACTAGGGACTTAACAGTAAAACAAATATGCCAATCATGGAGAACCAATTGCATACACATTTTAAACAGGAGCACTTGCACTTTAGCACTGGTTAGTAGTGGTAAAGTGCCCAGAGTAATAAAAACAGCAAAATCAGAGTCCAGCACACATCAATAACCTGGGGCACAGAGGCAAAAAGTTAAGGGAGACCACGCCAAGGATGAAAAGTCTAACACATATTATTTGTTGTAGATTTCTGTCTACAGATGTTATCCCCCCATGACACACACCCAGTGCAAAGTAGTGCAGCACTTCTTTGCAATACAAAGTCCATCGCGATTTGAGTTGGAAATCAAATCTACCACAATCCTTTGTGCCCCTTTTGTGAAGCAAACCCTGTGCATAGCGTTAGTAAATCTGGGTCTCTGTGTCATTTCAACAAAACTGTAATTTTCATAGTTATGTTATAGGTGCCATGATTTTGCCATCAAAAGCACATCAAACTAAACACTTTCTCTTATTACGGCGAAATACTTTCTGTTTCAGTCACCACACTTCTTCAACCCAGCATTTAAAGGAGATACAAACATTAGTCTTGTGAAACATATTTATCCATTTGCAGATTCTTCCATTGCAGGTCCTTTCCGTCATCAGGCTTTTGAAGAAAAGATGACCACATTCTGATGTTAAAAATACAGCAATGACAGCCAATCACACCTAAGTGTTTCCATGAGGGGCCTTCTGCTGAAGCCTTCACAGTCTGTTGCCTACGCAGGATATCTCAGCTGGGTTTAATAATAAGAATGACGGGGTGTTGACAATGTGAGCTCACATTGGATGGAAGAATATGATTTATTAAAGTTGGATTAGAATGATGTTATGACTGCTTCTTAGCACAGAATTGTAAACTTTTTGTGCTCTCTCACCTCGTTTTTGCCTTCTCTCTGCATTGCAGCTCTCCAGTGTTAATTGTGGAGACCATGGACGTGGCTACTTGAATTATGAGATTGCTTGGCCGCAACGTTTTTTCTGCATAATTATGGATCTACCGCATTTGTCACATAGTGCTTCATCTGCTGAATAATCTGCAGATTTTCAACAAAACTTTTTTTCTAGCTCAAACAGTTCAAAAGTTATTAAAATTACAGGAACACATGTTGCTTTGCAGTGGAACGTCCTTTGCACAGGTTAGCTGCTCACCTTTCTGTTGCTTATTGCTATTTTTGGTGTTAAACTGAGTTCCAACCTATGTCCAGACAGTGTCAACTAGTGTAACACGCATTTGCAATGCAACGGGTCACGCATTTCTCTGAGTTAGAGCTATTAGCAGTTGTAAACTCCCAACCGGACTTTTCTCGCCACATTAAATGGAAAAAAAAGAGCGCGATCGCGCTGCTACAGTTCACTCGTAGTGAAACCTATCGGCAAAAGTGCAATTATCTACGTAACAGGCAAAAGTGCAATTAACTGTGTAACAGTGTCGATGTCATGCAAAGCGCTCGACTTCTGCCAAGCCAGATCGTGCTGGGAAAAAAGATAAAAAGTAGTCCACAAACCGGACGGAAAACAGGGAGCCTTGCATGTTTTCAGTACTTGGTCGCTGCGCTCGAGGAGGGCTGACCACCGGAAAAGGCATGACGTATGCATGCCACTAATGAAAGCAATCAGATTTTAAAAGGCAAGCCCACGAACCAATGAAAGACACTGACGTGACATGGACGGGGCTCTGAGCCCTTTTCTAACTACTAAAGCGTCTCGCAAGCAATACTCATGCACAAGAGCATGCGACTCTGGCTCAACCCTAAAAATGACAAAATAATGAAGTAATACTATTAGAAAATGTGTCTCATTATGATACATAATTTGCCTTTTCTTGCATAATTTACTCAACCCTGCAGCATAATTTGGCCCTCTCCTGCCACATGATTCTAGTGGCTCTGGCTATTGGTGACTCGGACCTGTGTGCGGAACACCCTTGCCTTCTTGTACTCACCTCTACCTCGCTTGTTCGTCAAGTAAAAGATTTGTTTTGCTTTAAGCATATTGTAAACTCCTTGTCTGCATATTTCAAACTCCTTGTTTACATACTTTGCATATACGGCATATTGCGGAACAAAGCAAATGTTTTTATTTCCTTCCTCACATGTGGCAATTTAAAAAATCTTTGAGACAGGGGCTGATGTCTGTGTTATAGAAAATGGCTAGGGTGACGTTTTGGACCATTTTTGCACACCCGGAGCACTTTGAGCTCATGAAGACGTTTGTACATGGCATGCCCTTTTGTAATACTGCTTTTGTGGATGCAAAGTTGGCAGCCACAATAGCTAAGTTCCCTTATTTGCAAAGGGATGTGATCACATGCAAGAAATCGAATCCCTTTGCTTATGTTCATTCTACATACTATTCAAGGATATACATACATAACAGACACAGTGAGAACATGCCAAATGTGTGCAACTCGGTAGATGACACAAATTTATCACAATCTTCCACAGGGTCCATAGTGAATTAGTAAAAGTGTGTCAGAATGCGCACCACACCGTCCCTTCTTCATGGTGTGCTCCCAGACTGCATCTCCTCTAGTCTGGGGGTCTTTGTCATCTTTCAAAGGAAGGCTATTGGTCCCCCTTGCACAGACACTAACATTGCATCAGGACCCACACTGTCAGCATCTGCTCATTTATGAAAGTAAAACACAGCTATATTCCATCACTTTTGATTTGTATGAGATATTTACGCTCACCAAGGTCTATGTCTAGTCAGATCTCACATATATTTATCATGGACGCACTTAGGCCAAGATTTATACTTTTTGCGGCAAAAATGTCCAAACACAGTTTTGAGGCAAAAAGTATGGTGCTGGCTTGCGTCATTCCAATGCGCCAGCCAGGCGCCAAATTTATGGAATGCTGCAAGCTGGCACTAAGCTTCGGCTGCGTCAGAAAAAAATGATGTTAGCCGGCTGGGAGTGGTGGTACGGGTGAAGGGGATTTTGCCTCAAAAAATGACACTAGTTTGGTTAGAGGCAAAAAAAATGCTGTTAACCAGCCTAGCATAATTTCCTGATGCACAATCATCCATAACACAACTCCTGTCTTATAAAAGACAAGAGTCATGCCCACCACCCACCCCAATGGCCAGCAAAGGGGACCAGTGTTCCCTGAGCATGGCCATTGCACCCAGTAAAATGCATGTGGGCCCATATAAGGGACCCCAATGGGAATTTGTTTTTTTAATATACTTACCCATACTTACCCTATTTAAATGAGATGGGGTCCCCCATCCTCTTGTGTCCCTATGGTGTGGGTAGGGGTGTTCCTGGGGCTTGGGGTGGCCACCTGTGGGCCCATTCCATGGTGTTTGACCATGGGAATGGGTCCACAGGTTCCTTAACGCCTGCTCTGACCCAGGCATTAAATAATGGCACTAATCAGGCTTAGCGCCATTATTTAGGCCCGCCTCGCACCATTTTTGCACAGGAGGATAAATAAGGCGCTTAGAGTCATTTTTTGAACGAGAACACCTACCTTGCATCTCATTGACCCAAGGTGGGTTCAGGCATCCCAAAAATTATGATAAGTCCTATATTTTGACGCTAGATGGGTCTAGCATCAAAATATAAATATGGAGTTAAGTTTGCGCTGAATTTGTGAAAAAATAAAGCAAATTCGACACAAATAGAGCATAAATATGCCCTTTGGTAAGCTTTAACCTGTTGGGTGCCTAGGGTGAGGTGGTCTCGTCCTCCAGCGCCACGGACGTAACCACCGCGTCCGGTATGGGCCCTTGAGGGAAGTGCTAGCGCTCCCACAAGGGCCTCACACCCCCCTCCCATGGGCAGGGTGGAATCGCTTCCCCTTTCATACCTGCCCCCCAACATCCCCAGTGACGTCTGATGACATCAGCGCACGATCGCGTGCTGACCTCATCAGAGGTCGCCCCCACCATGCTGGAAGGTCAGCTTCCAGTGCAGATCGGAAGAGAAATGCAAAACCATTTCTCTTCTGATCACTGGTTGGGGGCAGAAGAACAGGCCTTTTCTTTCCTTTGATGTCTCTCTGAGCATTTCTGCAGCCTGATCGTGAAGCGATGGGGCTGCAGAAACACCCACTAGACCCCAGGGATTTTTTTTATGTTTTTTATATTGTGTTTATTATAAGGGGAGCGGCCCATTAGGCAAGTTCCGCTCCCCATGGGGGCAATTTATTATTAGGCCTTTTCCGCCCCCCTTGGGGACAGATCGCCACATTTTGTTTAGGCCAATATGGACCCAGGGGGGCAGAAACCACTAGACACCAGGGTTTTTTTTTTTTTTGCACCAATTTCACTCAAGGGGAGCGATTACTTTGGCAAGGGGCACACCCCTGGGGGGCAAATTTGTTTTAGGCCATTTCTTCTTCCCCTCGGGGCAGATCGGCCTATATTTATTAGGCCAATCTGCCCCCCACAGGGGGCAGAAACCACTAGACACCAGGGATTTTTTTTTTGTGCCAATTTTACGCAAGGGGAGCGACCCCTTTGGCAAAGGTTGCTCCCCTTGGGCCAGATCAGCCTATTTTTGTAAGGCCCATTTGGTGCAAGCCCACTAGAGACCAGGGAAGATTTTGTTTTTTTTTAAAAGAGGGTGGATGTATGACCATGCCTCCACGCCAAAAAATGGGAACAAAGTTGTTCTACCCACCGCTGGGCAGATGGGGCAATTACCCCCGATCTACTCCCTTAGAGGGGGGGGGGTGCAGAAAGCCTACTAAATGCAAGGGAATTAAAAAAAAATCAAAATAGTCGGTGGTGGCTACCAGCCAGTATGGGCATGGCTATGCCCCCACCCCAACTGAAGGGGGTAACAGTCTTTCAACTCTCGCCCGCACACTAAAACATCTTATCCCCCTGCAAGAAAGAGGACATTTGATTATTTTGGGTTTTGGGTTTTGGTTTGACATTTGGGCCATGAGACCTTGTCTAACTCTCAAAATTGTCCCACTCGTAATGGTGAGGGCTGAACTTTTGGGACTTTGGGACTCTGCCATGTAGAAAAATCTACGAGACACATCTGAAAACTAAATATCTGGAAAACTGAGTCCAGGGTGGTGTGCTTCACATGCACCCCACACCATTTTCTTAACCACAATGCCCTGCAAACCTCCTACTTTGCTTGAAATCACATATATTTCCCACATTTTTGTGATGGAACCTTCCAGAATCTGCAGGAATCCACAACATTCCTACCACCCAGCATTGTTGCATCTGTACCGATAAAAATCTGCCCCACTTGTCAGCCTAAAAATGTTTTTTTACAAACTGTCCTTTTGGACTCACTTTGGTTCACCCTCATTTATTTACATGTTTTTGGCTCTCCCCCATCATAGGCACTTGGCCCACCTACACAAGTGAAGTATAATTTTTACCAGGAGACTGAGGGGAACGTTGAGTAGTAGAAAATTTGATCCAATGTGGTGATCCCACACAGAAATATGGGGAAAAATGTGATTTTTTTTAGCTAAATTTGAGGTTTGCTAAGGATTCTGGGTAAGAAAACACTGGGAAATCCACTCAAGTAACACCTCCCTGGACTCTCTTGGGTGTCTAGTTTTCAGAAATGTTTGGGTTTGATAGGTGTACCTAGATGGCTGCTGAGCCACAGACCAAAAATGCAGGTGCCCCCGCAAAAACATGTAGTTTTGTATTTGATCATTTTGATGTGTACACGTATTGTTTTAGAGCATTTCCTGTCGCGGGGTCTAGGCCTAACCACACAAGTGAGGTACAATTGTTTTTCAGAGATGTGGGGGAATGATTGGTAGAAGGAAGTGTGTGGCTCCCCTCAGATTCCAGAGCTTTGCAGCATCCAAAACCTGAGGATAAAATGTTTTTTTGGCCAAATTTTGAGGTTTGGTAAGGATTCTGGGTAACAGAACCTAGTGGGAGCACCACAAGTTACCCCATCCTGGGTTCCCCTAGGTGTCTAGTTTTTAGAAATGTCCAGATTTGCTAGGTTTTCCAGGTGCCGGATGAGTTAGGGGCCAAAATCAACAGCTAGGCACATTAACAAATAACAGGTCATTTTTCTTTGGGAAAATTGGATGTGTCCATGTTGTGTTTTGGGGCATTTCCTGTCTCAGGCACTAGGCCTACCCACACAAGTGAGGTACCATTTTTTTCGGAGACTTAGGGGAATGCTGGGTGGGAGGGAATTTGTGGCTTCTCTCAGATTCCAGAACTTCACCGAAATGTGAATAAAAAGTGTTTTTTAGCCAAGTTTTGAGGTTTAACAAGGATTTTGGGTAACAGAAGCTAGCGAGAGCACCACAAGTCACCCCATCCTGGATTCCCCTAGGTGTCTAGTTTTAAAAAATGCACAGGTTTGGTAGGTTTCCCTAGATGCAGACAGGGCTGGAGGTCAAAATCCACAGCTAGGCACTTTCCAAAAACACATAGGATTTCAATGTAAAAATGTGATGTGTCCATGTTGCATTTCCTGTCGCTGACATTACGCCTACCCACACAAATGAGGTGCCATTTTTATCAGGAGACTTGGGGGAATACAGAATAGAAGAACAAGTGTTACTGCCCCTTGTCTTCCTCTACATTTTTTCCTTTCAAATTTAATACAGTGTGTAAAAAAGACATCTATTTGAGAGATGTCCTGAAATTCACATGCTAGTTTGGGAACCCCGGAATGCAGAGATGTGCAAATAACCACTGCTTCTCAACACCTTATTTTGTGCCCATTTTGGAAATACAAAGGTTTCTTTTATACCTATTTTTCATTCTTTTTATTTCACCAAATTACTTGCTGTATACCCGGGATACAATGAAAAACCCATTGCAGGGTACAGCTCATTTATAGGCTCTGGGTACCTACGGTTCTTAATGAACCTGCATAAGGGGGGGTGTTAGACAGTGGAGAATTTTGGTGCTCAAAGTCCCAGTCGGCGCACATAAAGTTGCATAAATATCAATAAAGCGGCGCTCTCATAAGGGAAAACACGCTCATCCCTTAACCTGAAAAACCATGTTAATCAGACAAAAGTACAACATAGAGGCATACGCTCAAGTAAATTTGTGCATATCTTTCGTTGGTGGTTTATAGTCCATATATATGTATATATATCTTGATCATGTGAAGATGAAATATCAAAGTCCAAAATACATTGTCATGAAGAGAATCTGATCACATGGCTAGCAGATACAAAAACGTCTCAGTTCTTCTGTGTGGTTCAACCGGTCTGTAGTTTATTTGCTTCAAGCACAATTCTTGTCCTTCTATGTATGTACATGTTGGATTCAAAATATACCACAGCCTCCTGAATCTCGCTCTCAAGGGTGGCAATTTCCGATTGCGTGCTGAAGTCATCAGAGATTACTGGGGGGTTGGGGCTGGAAAGATTCCCCTTCTATCCCTGCCCTGGGACTGGTTAGGGAGGCACATAGGGGGGAGGGAGGCACCTAGGGGGGAGCACTAGCGCTCCCCTCATGGGCCTGGTGCAGGATGTAACGGTTACATAATGGGCACCCGAGCGGTAACCATTACATCCAAGGCACCCAAGGGGTTAAAAAAGTAGCACAGAGTCACCAAGCCCTCTAATACAAAATTAATACAATTAAGAATTCCACAGGGGCATACTCTCCTCTTTTGATAAAGTGGTATGTTTAGCCTCAAGGTTGCTTTAGAGCAAAATGGAGGTAGAATTGTAGCAACGTATGACAGGAAGACTTCAACCAAATGCGAGATAAAAGCTCTTCCTTGACTAATCAGTACTGCTCCCTTATTCAGCATACTCCACAGCATTGGACCTGAGTTCTGCCTCAGTGGATTAGTCTTGTGAAGGTTTGTTTACTGGTGGCTCCTTGTTGTGACCTAAAAAGGGGCAAGATGGTGCTTGAACTACTGACTTTTCTGCCCATACACTTTATGAAAACTAGATAGAACTTTGAATGTAATTCTCTCTTGTACCAGCAGCCTGTGAAGAATTTTCAATTCTGGTTTTATGTGGTCAGGTTATCAGAGATTCAGGCTTAGTGAAGATGCTTGAATTGCAGTGTTTGCATACTTTCCATCAATTATTTCAGAATTTCAGTATATACTAATAATCCATGTCTACATTTCCCAATAGTTGCACCTGACAGCCTTAGGGTGGTCATCCCCCCAGTTTTTACTTGCCTCCCTCCATTTGTTGGACACTTTTTGCTGGTTCTAGGACTCTGCACATTTTACCACTGCTAACCAATGCTAAAGTGAGTGTGCTCTCTCCTCTAAACATGGTAACGTTAGTTCCTACCCAATTGACGTATAGAATTTACTTGTCAGTCCCTAGTAAAGTGCACTACATGTGCCCAGGGCCTGTAAATTAAATGCTACTAGCGGTCCTGCAGCACTGAGTGTACCACCCACATAAGTAGCCCCTTAACCATGTCTCAGGACTGTCATTGCAAGGCCTGTGTGTGCAGTTTCACTGCCACTTCGACTTGACATTTAAAGCTACTTGCCAAGCCTTAAACTCCCTTTTTTGCATATAATTCACCCCTAAGATAGGCCCTAGGTAGCACATAGGGCAGGGTGCTATGTAGGTAAAATGAGGACATGTACTTTTGTGTTTTACATTTCCTGATTTATTCACTACTGTGAGGCCTGCCCCTCTCATAGACTAGCATTAGAACTGCCCTCATATACTTTTAAGTGGTAGATTCTGATCTGGACGGAGTAGCCATGTCATAGCCTGAATGGTAATAGAAAATCCTGCTTACTAGTGAAGTTGGATTTAATATTACTTTTTTAGAAATGCCACTTTTGGAAAGTGGGCATTTCTCTGCACTCACCACCATCTGTGCCTTACAGCCTATCTCCAATCCACGTGTGATCTGTGCTAGTTGACAGCTCCCCTTGTGCATTTCTCTCAGACAACCACAAACACAGGACACTCAGTCACATCTGCTTTCATCTGCATACTGAATGGGTCTTCCTAGGCAGGAAGGTTGGAGGAGATCACACTTACATTTCAAAGGCCAGTGGCCTGCCCTCACAGAAAGGACTGTTAACCCCCACAAGGATCTTGGCAGACAGGACGGAGCTGAAAGGGGAATGTGTGCACTTCAAAACCACTCTTTGAAGTTTACCCCACTTCAAAGGCATTTTTGGGTCTATAAATTGGCTCTCTGACCCCAACAAAGAACACTTCTGGACCTATACCTGCGCTCTGTCAGAGGAACTGCTTGGCTGCCCAAAGGACTCATCTGGACTGTTTTGCATAGAAGGAATGCTGCCCTACTCGTGCCCTGCTGTCCTGCTGGCCTCTGACTCTGCTGGAAGGACTCTGTCTTCCTCCTGAAGTGCTCTCCAGAGGGTTGGGTTGAGATTGCCTCTTTATTAGAAATGGGGTTTTTGGTTGGCAGTCAGGTTACCCCCTGTCCAAGCAAAAGCCCTCACTCTAGTCAGGGTAAGTCACACACAATCCAAGATTATCCTGTGCCCACCCTCTGATAGCTTGGCACGAGCAGTCAGGCTTAACTTAGAAGGCAATGTGTAAAGTATTTGTGCAATAATCATACCATACCACCATATAGCACCACAAAAATACACCACACAGTGTTTAGAAAAATATATAATATTTATCAGGATAATTGTAGGTCAAAACGAATAAAGTTGCAATGTGAATTTGTAGAGATATCACTGAAAAGTGATATAAAGGCCCATATTTATACTTTTTTAGCGCCGCATTTGCGTCATTTTTTGACCCAAAAGAGGCGCAAACTTACAAAATACAATTGTATTTTGTACGTTTGTGCCGCTTTTGCGTTAAAAAGTGGCGCAAATGCGGCGCTAAAAAAGTAGAACTATGGGCCAAAGTGTCTTAAGTCTTTAAAAAGCAAACAAAGTCCCTTTCAAGCACAAAGTACCTGGTTTGGAGTGGAAAATCTCCTCAGAGGGCCACAGAAGAAGAGATGCGTGGATAAAGGGTGTGTGCGTCGATTTCTCCCCAGCACACACGGACTTGCGTCATTATTTTTCACGCGGGGAAGCCGTGCGTCATTTTCTGGCGCGCGGACAGTCTCTTTCTGTGGATCGCGGTGATTACCAGATGTCCCGGGTCTGTGCGTGGATTTTCCTGCTTGTTTTCCGGCTGCGCGTCGTTCTGCGGGGCTGTGCGTCGAAATTACGATCTCACGGCAGGCGTTGCGTCGATTTCTCCTCTGGAGGTCGGGCGGCGTTGTCCTTGCGAAGCCGTGCGTCGAAGTTCCGGTCGTCTCTAAGGCGTCGCGTCGATCAGCGTCGGTGTGCGGCGTTTTTCTCGCCACGGAACAAGCTGTGCGTCGAAAATTTCGACGCATGGAGCGTCCAAGTGAAAAAGAGAAGTCTTTTTGGTCCTGAGACTTCAGGGAACAGGAGGCAAGCTCTATCCAAGCCCTTGGAGAGCACTTTCACAGCCAGACAAGAGTTCAGCAAGGCAGCAGGCCAACAGCAAGGCAGTAGTCCTTTGTAGAAAGCAGACAGGTGAGTCCTTTGAGCAGCCAGGCAGTTCTTCTTGGCAGGATGTAGTTTCTGGTTCAGGTTTGTTCTCCAGCAAGTGTCTGATGAGGGAGGGCAGAGGCCCTCTTTTATACTAAGTTGTGCCTTTGAAGTGGGGGTGACTTCAAAGAGTGTCTAAGAAATGCACCAAGCCCCCTTTTAGTTCAATCCTGTCTGCCAGAGTCCCAGTAGGGTGTGTGGCAGTCCTTTGTGTGAGGGCAGGCCCTCCACCCTCCCAGCCCAGGAAGACCCATTCAAAATGCAGATGTATGCAAGTGAGGCTGAGTACCCTGTGTTTGGGGTGTGTCTGAGTGAATGCACAAGGAGCTGTCAACTAAACGTAGCCAGACGTGGATTGAAGGGCACAACAAGATTTTAGTGCAAAGAAATGCTTACTTTCTAAAAGTGGCATTTCTAGAATAGTAATATTAAATCCGACTTCACCAGTCAGCAGGATTTTATATTACCATTCTGGCCATACTAAATATGACCTTCCTGCTCCTTTCAGATCAGCAGCTGCCACTTCAACAGTGTATGAGGGCAGCCCCAATGTTAGCCTATGAAGGGAGCAGGCCTCACAGTAGTGTAAAAACGAATTTAGGAGTTTTACACTACCAGAACATATAACTACACAGGTACATGTCCTGCCTTTTACCCACACAGCACCCTGCTCTAGGGGTTACCTCGGGCGCACATTAGGGGTGACCTATATGTAGAAAAAGGGGAGTTCTAAGCTTGGCAAGTACTTTTAAATGCCAAGTCGAAGTGGCAGTGAAACTGCACACACAGGCCTTGCAATGGCAGGCCTGAGACAAGGTTAAGGGGCTACTGAAGTGGGTGGCACAACCAGTGCTGCAGGCCCACTAGTAGCATTTAATCTACAGGCCCTAGGCACATATAGTGCACTCTACTAGGGACTTATAAGTAAATTAAATAGCCAATCATGGATAAACCAATCAATAGTACAATTTACACAGAGAGCATATGCACTTTAGCACTGGTTAGCAGTGGTAAAGTGCCCAGAGGTCAAAAGCCAACAACAACAGGTCAGAAAAAATAGGAGGAAGGAGGCAAAAAGTTTGGGGATGACCCCGTCAAAAAGCCAGGTCCAACACTCTTGTTTCTGAAGTCTCAGGGCCAACAACGATTTCACCTCTCAAGAAAATCCTAGTGCATAGAAAATCGATGCAACGCCTGCAGAAATCGACACAAAGCCTGCATCGTGGCTGGAAATCGATGCACCACCGACTGGAACGATGTAGCACTGACTTCCAGACACAAAATTTGATACAGCGCCTGGCTTGCGACGGAAAATTTGCCACGTTGCCTACCGGATCGACGCAGCACCTGCTCCTTCTACCAGCGCATCAAGGATTTTCAATGCATCTTCCCTGGGCATCAAAATATCCTCCCATCGCAGTGAGGAACCAAGACTGCATGCCGAAAAAACAACGCAATGCAGTATGGTAAGAAATGACGCATCATCTGTGCCGCGCCAGAAAATCTGACACAGCACTTTATTTTTCCATGCATCTCCTCCTCTTCTGAGGTCTCCATGTATCATTATTTTTGACACATCCCAGGTACTGTGTGTTACAAAGAAACAACTATTTATATCTGAGGATTGAGACTCTTAAACCTTTTAAAAGTGATATTTCAACTTGTGCTTATTGGATCCCTGTCGTTTTGACTTTATTTTATTCAGATAAACATCATCCATGTTTTTAAACCTGTGTGGTGTATTATTGTGGTGTTTTCATGTGTTACTGTATGATTTATTGCACAAATACTTTACACATTGCCTTCTTAGTTAAGCATGACTGCTCAGTGCAAAGCTACCAGAGGGAGGGCACAGGATAATTTGGACTGTGTTGTGACTTACTCTGATGAGAACTGTGGTCCCTACTTGGACAAGGGGGTATACATCTGCCAACTAGAGACCCCATTTCTAACACCAATGATCTTGTAATTTCTACATGGTGGCTTGTATAGAGTAAAGGAAAGATGAGAAAGTCCAACCAAGGGCAAGACTGATGCCCTTTACAATGGCAATGATTTGGGATAAGAATGAAAATTTTACATCGAACATAACTCAAAAGACTGTTCCCAGACTTCTTGTCTCTTCCACTAAACACAAGGATATCAGTCATGAACAATGACATTTAGCTCTTTCACTGTACTAATGTGCACCCACCCGTTTTGTTGGTGGTTGTGCAGCAGATGTCTTTACAAAAGAAGCTTTTTAAGGACATGCATTTTGTAACTGTAGTTGTTGTAAATGCATGTATGCAGGAGAATTCCTGCACACTGCAAGATCAAAAGAGGTCATTAGTTTGAAAGACCTTAGCCTATTAGATTTTTCCCAAACCACCAATCTATTGCATGGAACTCACTGTCTGCCCGGAAATCTAAACGAAGGTTGATGAAAGTGTTTTGTCTCCAGTAAACACCATGGGCCAGATTTATGAGAGGCTTGTGCCACCACTTTTAGTGATGCAGCAGCAGCACAGACCTCTCAACTATATCTATGAGGCCACGCAAAGCCACTTCATATGGCATGAATGCCCTGATAGATGTGGAGTAAGGCAAGGCAGCACAAGCTGCTGCGCTGCTTTAATCTATGCAAGAGAGTCAGTCTATGGGCATTGGGGTAGGTTTTCCCACACGATACCCATGGATTTTGACTCATCCCCAAATTTATGAGAGGCTGCAAACCTGGGGATGCGCCAAAACCTTTTTCCTTGTTTTTTCCTCTTTCTATGTGTGCTGCAGAATACAGCACACATAGAAAGAGAAAAAGCCTCCCAGGATTGCTTTTGTGCAGAAAGGTGCCCCTTCTTGCACAAAAACAATCATTCTGACAACGCAGACACTCTTGCACCACGGTGCAAGGGTGCCTGCGTTGGAGCTAGTCATCCAAAACGGTGCCAGCTCACTTGAAAGGGACAGGAATCTGCTGTATCGCATAGATACAGCTCATTTTTGTCCCCTTCCTTTTGATGCAGGACAGTGCAGCAAGAAGACTTGCTGCGCTGCCCAGGGGCAAAAACATTTAAATTTGGCCCCATGATTTTGTCTTTGGAGTTTACTTAACAGATCAATGCATTCATGAATAATAGTATTTGTCTGATTCATTTGAAAATCACTCATAATAAAATGATTTGTCAAGTTCAGGGGTGAGCAAAAATCATGTAATCAGCATTTGCCCAATTTTGTGAAATTTCAGATAAATCATGCAGAACTACACACAATTCTGCAAAACCAGCATTTGGTAGTATAATTTAGTACGAAATACATCCTTCCATCCACTTTGGATGCAAAGACACATTTTGTGCAACAAATAACACAATTAAACACAAGCACGCCCAACAGCAGCCATTCTCGTTCTGGTCGTTCGCCTTGTTTCTGTACACTTGCGCAAATATTTGCAGCAACCAGCTCATAATTATATGATGTGCCATAATAGTATAATTTTAGGAATTTTGTGCAACAATCGTAAAGTGAAATTGCCAAAATGAATCAAGATTACTCTGGCAAAACCGAAATTTCGTCAGGGCCTATATACATCCATCGATATAACAAACAAAAAATCAAATATATGGGAAACAAAAACCCCTCCCAAGAATCTGCAACTATAAAATGTTATGCTGCACCTCACTGCAAGCCTTCAGTTTGTCCACAAGACCACAATGGAAACACTTTGTAGTTCATTCAGTCTTTAGAAAGCATGGTTGGTAGCTATTGTTTAAAGGTAGTCAAAAATCTGCATTATTCAATGAGAGTGAAGTAGGAGACGTTACATTCTGCAGAAACTGATACCTCAGCATATCCCAGCAAGAGGTATTTGCTCAATATCGGCTCATCAGAATAAGCATCACTCTTTCAAGAACATTACATACGGAGGAAGATCACTGTGCATTTAAGTGCGGAGACTCTGGCCACTTTTAACCCAAAATGTGAGCTGAACCAAACTGCAAGAGCTCCTGGACACTATTAAAAGCCGAACTTTTCAGACTTTAGCCAGATATATAGTTTAGTTTTGTAAAGTATGCGGTTACAGAAAGGTGGCCCTGTGCTCAAGTCAAAGAGGTAGAGTAGAACTGCACTCAGAAAATACATGTTTTTAGAGCTTTGCAGAGCTGTTTATGGTTAGGCGCTGCAAAAATGGCGAATGGCAGGTTGTTCTAGCACTGTGCAGTTATGACCGGGAACGCTGTGCCTCCTGTAAGCCTTTGGTGGAATCTTGGTTCATTGACTGCTGAGAAGCAAAGTTGTCTAGTTGGACATTTTTGGTAAATAAACCTGGTTCGGCGGGTGTACCAAACCCATGCATTGCTTTGTTCCAATAGCGCAGAGCCTTTATGGTGAAGCATTTGCCAACAGGGAGCCAATCCAGATTTTACAGATTGGGAGAAATCCTGGCTGATCGAGGTAACTCAACGCAATTTAGAACATGGTCATAACTGAAAAATGTTGCATACGATTAATTAACCAACCCGTTTGAAAGTCGGTAGAAGTAAACATAAGGCAGCATATAGCCCTTTGCACTACTCCTTATTATATAAATACATACATAATTAATGGATTATACAAGATAAATGGCTTTTATGAAGAAAATGTAGGCAATTTGGAATGTGTGAGCAATATAATCCTCATATGTCTGCTTTCTTCGATGTGCATCTTCCAGGGCCGTTTTCATCATATATGTGTTGACGAACAGGTGGATACATTACTTTAAAGAAATTAGGATATTACAACAATGCAGTATGAAAAATTCCAGTACTTATTGTGATGCCGCAACAAGTATTGTTGCGAGTACATGCATTTAAGGCATTTAGGCCCAGGTTTATGAAGTGCCACATTAGCATTGTTTTTTTACGCTAATTTGGCTTTAGGCTTCAAAAATCGCCCGCCATATTTACAAAGTGGCACAATGCATGCATTGCGCTACTTTGTAACCCTTTGTGCTACATTATGCATGCACCATGCATAATGTATGCTAAGGGGATATTCCCCTGTTAAGAGGACCACAAAAATGGCGCAGTGGAATCTAAGAGATTCGACAGCGTAATCATTTGTGGCTACTTTTAAAGCTGGCTCAGAGCAGGAGTTAAAAGGGTGCACACCATTGGTTACAATGGGCCCCTATGTACCTTTTAGGGTTAGCGCCAACATTTTGGCGCTAACCCTAAACAGTACATCAATAGCGTCAAAAATGTTGAGGCTATTGCCCCCTACCCTGCGCCATGGTGCACCGTATTTTAAATAGGGGCAGACATGGTGGCAATAAGGGGGGCTAAAGGGCGCAAGAAAAATGGAGCTGCATTGGGTGCAGCGCCACTATCCTTAAATCTGCCCCCTAATTATTTAAAGATTAACAAATTTAGCTCATTAAAATTTACCCCAAAATCCAACCGCAAAATGTCAATAATTTCTGACACAACATTAGCATATTTCTTGATCTTGCCTCTCTATACTTATGCATCTTCAAATGGGTTCTTGTTTATTTGATTGACTCCATTTCTCACAGAGCTAAGAACGTGCTGATAACTTGATGCAGGACTTAGTGCAGCAGTATCCTGAGGCATTTACGACTCATGAAACCAACATATGCTATCAAGCATGTGGGAAATCTTCCCCTCTACCATAAATTCAGTGTTGTTACCCATTGCTCCAGGCTTCCAGCTTTTCACTGTAGTTGGAGATTGTAAAAAATAAACTGCACTGCTCATTACAAGTATGACAGTTAAAATGCACGGGAATATGCGTCCGAAATTACCAATACAGGAGGGTACGTTAATGAACACGTGCACCAGCATTTCTCCATTTTAGGCTTGCACTGATCAATCAGGAAAACCCAGGAATAAACGCAATAATCACGCACCAATTCAAGGGTGTTTTTTCAAGTGTGGTGCTCTGGGGGACGACAAGGCCCGAGTGATTCGGAAGCCGCGATCTGACAGCAGGATAGCGGCAGCGCCACTGTAGAGGACGTGTTGCATAGGAGCAGTATTCCTATCTCCTTAACGGCCCGGACAAGGTGGGGTGGACAGGTGACGGCTCACCCAAATGTTGGTGGCATCCTGAAGTGGACAAAAAACGGTGGCAGTGAACAAGGAAGCTCTCTGTAGACGCTCATGTTACTGAAACGCTATTGCCCATCTGTGAATATTAGGTGTGACCAACTAGGGATTCTATTAAAAGGGCGCTTACCCGACTTGGGAGGTACCTGCAACTGTTGGCCACATGCCAGAGGCCGGCATGGCTTGCGACATAGGAGAGTGAAGCTCTGTTTGACAGCTTCCAGCAACTGGAGAGATATGGATGTGCCATTGGAACCTGTGCCCCCCCATCCAGAGTGGATACCCACTGGACTCCAATGACCTGTGGCACCGCATGCCCAATACCGGTGCTGAGGCATATCGAGGTGCACCAGGACTCTCAGCTGCCTGGACAGGTGCTCCTGTGGGCAGTGTCTTGAGTCCCCTGGCTCCTGCGGCACTCTATCTTGCCTAGTGTTGGCAAGAGGCGAGGGCCAGGGTCCCGGGTGCTCGCAGACAGAGACCACTGGAGTGTTGCTGCCGGTCCTGCTAGCTGTGATGACATTTTTCTGGACTGTGTGCATGTTGATTGCTGACGGCCCGGGGCTGGCCCATGTCGTGGGGGATGCTGAAAAGCATCCTGGGTGTGCCGTCATACTGAGCAACGCAGAGGGTAAGTTGTACTGAGAGATGACTATGGGTGGTCGGTGATTGAGGAGGGTGGCAGGTGTGGGGACTGCCTCCTTTCCTCCCTCTGAACCCCCCTTAGACTGATACATGTTCACTGCATGGAGAGGGACCTGGCACTGTCTCGACTTAGCAGCCACATGCATAGGGGGATCTGAAGATAACAGAGATGCTGGACTGTAAGCGATACCTTCTTTGACGACTCCTGGGACGTGGGCCATGGCTGGTGCTTTGCGGTGGCTGAGATTTGCAGTGGAGGCCATTGCAGGATTTCACTGCCCGGGAGGCCTTTGGCGAAAGATGGACCAACATCCTGTGATTGCAGAGAGACTGGTGCTGATTGAGTGCCGGTCCCTGGTGTCCACCGAGTCCATGTTGGCGAGTTGGGGCCCTGGTGCCTGTGGTCCCTGGTGCTGCCTACATGATGGACAAGTAAACAGGAGCTAATGCTGTACAGTTCAACAAAATCAACCAGTATTTGTGGCTGGCCATGCACTATAGGAGACTGAGCCGGGTGAGAGATTTCACCCGGATCCTATGGACCAAGCACAGGCCACAGTCAAGATCCTGGCCACAATACAGGGAGCCACAGCCGCACTGGAGAATAAAATGGATTTGATGGCCACGGAAGTTAACCTCCTCCACTTAGACATTCTCAAAGTTGTTGAATGAGTTACCAGTGCTGAGGACGGTGATACCACTCTCAATAAGGAATTCAAGTCACTACAGGCCATAGTAGCGCCCTTAAATGGAGTGCAACGCAAATGGAGGAGCAAATTGAGGATACTGAGAGGCGCTCCAGAAGGAATAATATGTGCCTCATTAGATTCCCAGAGTGAGTAGAGGGCCCTTCTGCAGAACTTTTCTTGGAGGCCTGGATTGTTAATACACCTAAGCCTAAACACCTCTTTAACTTCTTCATGACTGAATGTGCACACAGGTCATTGGCATTTGAACCATGCCAGTGTGTGTCCTGAGGGCCCTAAAATCCCAGTTTTACAATTACAGGGACCACAATGTTATCCTACAATATAGGCACTCACACAACCCCTCCCCTTACAAGGACAAACAGATATTCTCTGATTATACAAGGAAAGTCCAGGAGCTCCGAATGAATTTTATGTCAGTCAAAAAGTTGTTGCAGGAAAATAGGATTAAATACAGTTTGATGTTCCCTGCAACACTCTGATCCAATATGCTGGCAAGGTCCATTTCTACAAATCACCACAAATGGCTTCAAAGTGTCTTGGGACGCTGGGACTGCACGAAGAGCAATGGAATCTTGAATAGTGAGAGCAGGGAATAGAGTGGTGGCCATGACATTTTAAGGGGCCTCTGCTGTGGGAGGTGGGGGCTTTATCATGGTCTGCCAAGATGGGACTTTGCAAGCTGAACTGTTGGACTTGGTATCCCAGAACTCATTCTCTCAGATATGTATGGTCCCAGATACCCTGAGTGACAGTACTGATGCTGGTTAGGTGCCTGGCGATCTGGGTATTGCTGTTTGGTTTGTGCTGGGTGGAAAACATTGACTACACTGAAGGTCATATGGTCTAGGGGGGGATCATTTCTTTGCCTATTGTGTGTTGGGGTTCCTTGATATTATATTTTGTGATACTTTGCTAACTACCAACTTCATGACTGGGAGCGACTGAGGACCAGACCTTCTTTGGATTGCTGAATAGTGTTTCTGGTGTTGCCCCTTTAGCTAGCGACTGAGTCAGTAGGTAAAGGGTACGATCTGCCCGTGGGAGGGTTCAAGAAGGGCCTATCATAGGAATGTTGCACTTTGTTGTTTACATTTGTTGAGGAAGCTTCCACAGTCTGCTGGTGCAGTACAAAGACATGCTGGTGATTGCCACACTTGAGATGGGTTTGTTTCTACATGACTTCTATTACAAACCTAGGCACTAAATACAAATTCCTAAATTGGAAGGTGCGAGGGTTAAATAAACCTGAGAAGCTGCAAAGGGTGCAAGCATACCTCTGGAAATATGGAGTTGCTATAGCATTTCTTCAGGAGACATATCTGGTGGTTGATTGCATGAAGTGTCTTAGGAAAAGGTGGCAGGAACAGATCTATGCCATGTCCTACTCAGGTTATGCTTGAGGAGCCAGGATTTGGGTCGCTCCTGGGGTTGGCTTCAAAAAGACTGACACACAGATAGATGCAGATAGGAGGTACGCCATTCTGGTGGGTACATTGGATGCACATGAGCTATCTCTCATTAATGTTTACACACCTAATATTGATGATGGTTCATACTTTGGCCTGGTCCTAGCGGCCGCAAACAGCTACTTCTGGGCAGAGGTTTTCATGGCAGGAGACTTTAACTGTAGGGTAGATGGTTTGTTAGAGAGATTCCTGCCTCGGTGCAGAACTAGTTACAGAACTACAGTGCCCCCATAGGAGACAAAGTCAACAATAGAAACATCCCTTAATACTAACATGCAGCATAGGTACATGATCATTCGAATCCTTACTTTATTATTTTATATACAAACAATAAAATCTAAATTTACTTAAAATTCAATCTAAAGCATCCCCTATTGGAACACCACAAAACTGAAGGACATAAAAGGTGCATGGATCAAGCATTAGGAGGTCATTGCCCCTTCAAAAGGTCTGGATGGGGCTATAATGTTGGGGGCTAACCCCTCTATGGTATGTATGCTCCTGTGAAATCCATGCCCCCCCACTCAGGGGATACCGCATGGAAAGCTTCTACCCTCAATTTATGTTTAATTTGTGTATATTGTCCATTGTGGGTACTTGCCGGCGTGATTATTGTTTACTCGCTTGGGGAATTCCTGTTTGATGTTATAATGTTAGACCAGTTTAATTTGTTCTTGCATGTCAGTTGAGGATGGCCAGAAACTTGAGATGTGTTCATGGAGTGCAGGACGGTCAGACATATCTCTCATCATCAATTAGGGATTGAGGGACAATGTTCTTTTCATGTTCAAGTTTCAACTTGGATCTTTTTCCACATAACCTTCCACAATGCATGTTCTCACTTATACTGCTATACCGCACTACACTAAACTTACATGGTATGTGCGTGGCATGGAGACGCTGACTAAAAGATATTGGATACATGCATTTCTCAGATCTCACCAAGTGCATTTTTCTATACTACAAGAGACTCATGTAATGGACAGTGAATGTAGGAAACTCAAAGCTAAGTGGCATGACAAGTGTATGGAACAACATTGCAGGCATTCACCCTTGGGGTACTAACATGGATAGCACCAGGACTGCTGTACATCGTACACCACCACAAGGTTGATGCCAGGCCGTTTCATTGGTTTGGAAGGGACATTAGATGGCTCGCCCCTAGCGATAGTTGGACTATATTCTCCTTATCATGGTCAAGGTGAATTTCTAAATACACTTTCACATGCTTTCTCAGAATCTACTGGTCAAACTGTGTTTGACATGGATCTTGATCTCTCATTCCCCCCTAAACACACAGCAACAACAAGCAGACTGTCTAAATTCTTACACTTCTGGGCCAAAGAAAGAGGGCTTCACAATCTATGGCACATTAGTCATCCATCAACAAGAGAATACTCCTGCTACTCCCCCGTCCATGATCTCCACACAAGGATAGATCTTATATTAGGCAACACACTCCTAGGACAAACAACCACAAATTCGGAATATCTTGCCTGCACCCTCTCTGATCACTGCCCCTTGCTACTTACTTTGCAATTGGGCAAGCTGCACCCATGTACCATCATATGTCGTCTTCAAACGGATGCCCTACTAGATCCCTCTTACAGAACTTTACGCGTCCATTACACACTACTGAGAGCACAATAATAAACTGACCACCCTACATGCCACAGAATAGGGATGCCCACAAGACAGTAGTGAGAGGCCATAGCCTCTAAGCTACGTGGGGAGTGAGAAGCACACTGCACGCCAAACTGAAATCTCTAAAGCAAGAACTATGTATGTTAGAGAATGAGGTCACAAATCACGTAGCAAAACCTGACCGCCTCCGTGTTCTTCGTGAAACACATAATAAGGCTGAAACATGCGTCCGCAATAACGATCATAGGTTCCACATTGTTAAACTACACATGGGAGGTGACTGATCAGGGAGATTACTGGTCCATCTTATGAAGAACCAGAACCTTATGGGCCTGGCGGCGCAGGGTACGCCTGAAATCTCCTTGGATTCACCTGCCTCAACTAACAGAGACACGGGACACTCTGTCAGGCGTAAAAGATCAGATTTTATTAGCTGCAGCTAGTACAGTTGTCCAAGAAGTACACAAGGTATGTTCTCAGGAGACTGCCACTTTACTTTGTGGCGCACAATCTTATATACCGTATAAAAACCATTTATTAACTACATACACTCCCAGAACACATAAAAAGGAGCCAGTAAGAATAATGTAAAGATAGAACAGAGCCAATAGAAATGTCGGAAAACAAGACAGCACCAATAGAAGGAATTGGAAAACAAAGTATCAAGTGACTTAAGGTTGCCTCCCCTCCAGCTGTGTTTGTCACCCCTCCCTTGAACTAATTCATTAACCGATCCACAACGAAGTTGCATGTGGTGCGATAAGTTTGTGTGCGTTTGGAGGACAGTTGTGAAATGAGAGAATACTAGCAAAGGACAGCGAAGGCCAGACGATAAGATAAGATCGGCGGAGAATAGTGTGAGCCTACAGATAGTTGAAACAAGGATTAGAAAACCAGACAGGGATTAGTGTACTCGGTCAGACCTTAATACCAGCCTTGTAAAGATAGAGGCAGAAGGCTGTTTTGAACACCATGTTGCAGAATAAGCAGAAAAGGCAGAATGGACTTCGTTCGCTGTGCTGCCTGAGTGAAGGCAACATAAAATGGCGGCGGGCCACAAAATGGCGGGTCGATACGATCGTATTAAAAATCAAATTTCCTCAGACCCTCCTTTTGCCAGAACTCAGGCAAGATACACAAACTCATGTTAATCTGAGTCGATGTCTATGGCCATGAGGTCATCAAGCTGTTGCTGTACCATCATTTTGATATTCTCTGCTCTTTGTGACTTGGGTTTGGGAATACATGCAGTAGCACATAGGTTGCAGATGGCAGGACCGCAGTGCATACAAAGACAACAAGAGAATATAAAAGCTAAAATTATTCCAAAGAATGTCAATACCTTCCAACCCCATTTGGACAGTAATCCCCAAAACCACTCTGAAAAGGACCAATCTCCTTCGTCCTGATGAATCGACTCGGAGATTATGTGTAACTTAGAGATAGCTTGGTATACTGTCGGAGCGTCATTAGGTATGAAAATACAGCAACTTGATCCGATCAATTTGCATACTCCACCACGGTCCGCAAGAACAAAGTCTAAGGCAACACGGTTCTGCAAGGTCATAAGACGATCAGCCTGTAGTTCAGCTGTAATGTTACTTAAAGCTCCTACAGTGATGTCTATGGTGGTTTCTACGACACAAACCAATTGCCTTATATTTCTGCTGTTGGCCATTGGACCCCAGAAGGGAAGAAATCCTTTGAGGAAATCTCCTCCCTCTTGTCCTGCTGTGTCTTTCGAATCCACAATCCCTCTGCCATATCTATTTTTATGATGGTTCGCAGGAGCAGTGTATGTAGGGGGAAGAAGAAAGGCTATATAACAAGTACCAGAGAAATCAGCTGGCAACCATGTATAAGCCCTATCGTGGCAAACAAAGTATGTACCTTGAGATGGTACTAACGGCAGTGAATTCAGGGCTGAATAAACATATGTATGGGAACATAAACTTTCTCTTTGTCCGGTGTTTGGAGTTCTACCATTTATTTGCAGACAGAAATTTCCTTGTTGGGGTATGACCCGTATCGGAGGAGATTTTCCTTGCTTAACCTTATCATTGAGGCTGGAAATGTAATTAGTTATGTTCCAATTGGTATATGCTTTTCTTTCATCTATGGAAGCTTCACTTTTTTCCATGATTTTAGCCATAGCTACCATTCCCTTTATCAATAAACTATGACTGAAATTTGAACCAACACTATGTGAACTGACAGGTTGTTTAATTTTACTTTGATATGCATTATTGAAAATGACAAAATAAGCCCAAGCGGAACCTTCATAGGAGAATGGAAGAACTAAATATGGCATTCCTTTTTCTACCGTATGTGGTATGAGTCCACACACCCAACAGTCAGTTGTATTGATCACTAACTGATGTTGATGTAACAACTGGACGAAGGAATTGTTAAAGTATTCAGTTCTTCTGATGAGTTCATGCTGGGGAAGAGTGTGAAATAGGTGCGGAGAGATAGTAGAAGAAGATGTAGAGGTAGGAGAAGAGACAACTTTTTGCTGCAGAGTAATAATGATCCAGTTTACAGATGCCAAAAGAATACATGACAATATAATGACGCATAGAGCAATACTACAACGACTACATATTTCTTTACAATTATTCTTTACATTTTTACTTTCTCTTTTATCTAATGTAGCCTCCATTTTTCTAAGTGGATGCTCACGGCAATCTTCCTCAATCACTGTAGTCACGATTATCTACCGTCCTATGACACTGTGAGGTCCTGCAGGCCTATTGCCACTTACTCAGGTCGTAACTAAGACTCCTACCGTGACCCTGCAACCGGGATAGAGTACTACATAGGAGAGAAATTTACAAGTTCTTTGGTCTTGGTCTCAAATTATAGCGTTCCTGTCCAGAGGCAGTCTGGTTTTGAAACAATGTTCCTGGATTTGTCGTGTTCAAGCGACGATGCGATGGTATTGCTTCTTGAAGGATGTCGTCGTCCTCTTTCTCAGAAAGTGTTCCAATTAGACGCGCATCACTGAATGGTACAAATTGCGGAACTTTCTCACTTTCAGAGTCACTGATGCCTCTACGGACCCACTGATCGAAAGGCAAGGGCAAAGGCACTTTCTTGCAGTGCACGGCATGCACCCAGTTTTTCTTTCCTTCGACTTTAACTGCTGTTCTTGTGGTCAAAAGAACCAGGCGTGGCTCTCTCCATCTGGGCTCCAAATTTCTCTGTCGTTGGAAATTTTTCGTGCAGACCCAGTCACCTGGTCGGATGGAATGACCTGGGTCTGTGGAAGCCTCTGGTAGAGCACTCTGAACCTGTTGATGAAGAACACGCAATTTAGTTGTAAGGTCATGCAAGTAGTCAATCAACATCGGGTATGGCAAGTCTGAGTATTTCTTAGGGCGAGGAACTCCCCATACATTAGCTGGGCGACCAAATATCACTTCGTAAGGGCTAAGCCCCAAACGAGAGTGTACTGCTGTTCTGGTGGACAGAAGAGCCAATGGTAAAGCATCAGGCCAATTAAGTCCTGTGCTAGCTTGCACCTTAGCAATTTTAAGCTTCAAGGTTCCATTGTAGCATTCTACTAAACCAGCCGACTGTGGGTGATTCGCCGCGTGGAACTTCTGTTTTATGCCAAGACCTGCACAAACTTTTTGCATGACTTGACCCACAAATTCGCTCCCATTGTCACTCCAGACAATGCGCGGCAAACCAAACCTAGGGAAGAATTCTTTCAAAAGTATTTTGGCAGTTGATAAAGCAGTATTGTCCTTCAGAGGGTAGGCTTCTACCCATCTAGAAAAAGCACATACTACCACCAGAACATATTTGAGGTTGTTGCATCGTTCCATGTGAATATAATCGATCTGCAACACCTCAAATGGATATGTTGGAGGAGCAAAATGACCTGCTGGAGTTGGGGTTCCCTTTCCCGGATTGTACATCAAGCAAACAATACAATGTTTTACTACATTATTTGCACACTTTGGGATCCCCTCATTTTGCCACACTGGAGCCAGAAGTTTACATATTCCTTTTGCACTTAGGTGAGCTGGACCATGTGCCATAGTAACTACAGGTAGTACATAAGCATCTGGTAACAGCCAACGTTGATGTTCTGATAATTCAACCCAACATCCCATCTCATCTAACATTCCTGTACTTTCCTTCCACTTTCTCAACTCATTCTCCGTAGCCTCTCCTTGAATTGATTTCACACTCTCTACTGTATCTTCACACATTCCCTTTTCTCTTACGCAGTTTGCGGGACCTGCAACATACATTCGACTTGTGTTGTCTCTGGCTGTCTTTTTCGCTACCTCATCTGCAAATGCATTTCCTCGACCAACATCGTCCACAATCTTTTTGTGTGCACTACACTTCACGATTGCTATCTGAGTAGGCATTGTAAGTGACTCAAGAAGTTCAGTCACTAATTGACCATGTTGTATCTTAGTACCATGGGAAGTAAAGAATCCTCTTTCCTTCCATAAGCGCCCAAAGTTAAACGCTACACCAAAAGCGTATTGGCTATCAGTGTACACGTTTACTCTTTTTCCTTTGGATAACACACACGCTCTAGTTAAGGCTATCAATTCAGCTGCCTGAGCTGAATTATGTCTAATGCGTGCTGTCTCCACAATCGTATGCAAAGTAGTAATAGCGTAGGCTGAAACTGTATCTCCATTCGGGAGCTTGAAACAAGAACCATCTACCCATAGTGTTCCATCTGGATTCACTAATGGCGTGTCTTTTAGGTCAATTCTACCCTTAGTCTCTTCTTCAGTACGGAGAAAACAATCATGCTGTTCAGAGACATCTCTCTCTTCTGGAAGAGGCAACAAAGTAGCTGGATTCAGGGTATTACATCGTTTGATGTGTATGTGACTAGCCAAAAGCGTCAGCTCATATCCGGACAACCGAGCACTCGTAAGATGCTGCGTTTTTGTCCTATTTAGTAAAGTATCCACTGCATGTGGCACCATAACAATGAGAGTATTATCTAGCACTACTCCAGCAGACTGTCGAATAGAAATTGCTGCTGCCGCTGTCTCCTTAAGACAACTAGGCAATGCTTTAGCTACTGGATCTAACGTAGCTGAGAAATATGCGCATGGTCGCTGTTGATCTCCAAAACGCTGCGTTAAGACTGACAATGCACAACCCTCTCTTTCGTGGACATAGAGCGTAAAGGGCTTACTGTAATCAGGAGTACCCAATACAGGAGCAGAACACAAAGCAATACGCAAATCAGTAAAACTCTTCTGACACTCGTCAGTCCACGGAAGAGGCTGAGGCGTATCTTTTAAAGTTAGCGCCAACAGCGGTTTAGCCAATAAAGAGAAACTCGGAATCCACTGTCTACAATAAGAAGTAATGCCCAAAAAGGCACGTACCTCTCTTTGTGTGGATGGCACTGACATTTGTGCAATTGCCTGAATTCGTTCGGGGGTCAATCGTCGTCCCTCCTTTGACAAGAGATGACCCAAATAAGTCACCTCGCGACAGACATATTGTAATTTAGAAGGAAAAACCTTGTGATTCAGATCAAACAAATGACGCAACAGTGCAACGGTCACGTTTTTGCAAATCTCCTCTGAATCAGCTGCAACTAATAAGTCATCCATGTACTGAATGAGAGCGGCACCGGACGGTAAGGAAAAGGCATCAAGATGACATTTTAGAGCTTGACTGTAAATAGAGGGACTTTCACAATAACCTTGAGGTGCGCGTTTAAACCGGAAGCTTCGGCCTCCGAGGGAAAAACCAAAAATATCTCTACTCTCTTCGGCGATGGGAATACTAAAGAAAGCATTCTTTAGATCAATAACTGAAAACCAAGTCGCTGTAGAAGGTATCATCGTCAACAGAGCAGTGATATCTGGGACTACAGGAAACTGCGGTACGACAATCTTGTTTACCTCCCGAAGATCAATTACAAAACGATAAACAGGAGGCTGAGAAGGATCAGTGCGTTTAAGAACCGGAAGAACAGGACTGTTACATGTATTTCCTCTCGTTTCCTCAACCACACCCTTCTGAATCAAATCATGGACAATTTCCAGAAGTGCTTTCTCACCTTCAGTAGAGATTCTGTATTGCGGAATACGTGGCATTTCAGCATTGGGCTTAAGAGTAACAACATAAGGTGGGATCTCAAGACAACCAACGTCATTCGGACCCGTAGCCCAAAGCGTTTTGGGAAGAGAAAGCAATTCAGGTGGGAATTGATCTTTTGATAAGTACATTGGACTAGTCATTTTCTGTCCTAGAGTGAGGTATACACCAGAAGGTGAACAATATATCGTAGCATGCATTCTTTTTAATAGATCTAAACCCAACAGATTTTCACCACAACCATTCGTCAGAAGAAGCGGAGCTTCTAAATCATAAGGGCCTATTGAAACAGGCAAAGGGCAAGAAACTGGATTGCGAACAGGGGCGCCAGAAAATCCTACAGATACATTCGTTAAGCCAGACAAAGGTGCGCCAGGGAGTTTAGAATGAATGATAGAGCTTCTCATGGCACCAGTATCTAAAAGAAATGGCTCTGAAACACCCATTGTAGTGACATTAACATAAGGTCCATTCTGATCCACTGGAATTGACGTAACCCCCTTACTTTGTCCATGGCTGTCCTATTCAAAATGAAGACTTTCATTCCCTCCTTCAATATATTGATCCTCACTGTAATACTGTGTAGACCTAACATTTTGCTGGTCAAAGTAATTTCCGGAATTTGGAGGAACAAAAGAACGCTGCTCTTGGGTTAACACACCTCGACCTCTACCTCTATTTGCTGACTGAGGACCACCACGACCTCGTGAAGCAGATGTTGCTCCATTACGCTGCAACAATGCCGGACAACTGTTCTTAAAATGACCTTCCTCCCTACAATAAGCACATTGATTGGGACCTAGCAAAGGTCTTGGAATGAATGGTTCAGGCTTTTGATACAACCTCTGAAACTGCGGAGGCTGTTGAAACTGAGGCTGAACATAACGAGGAGGATAAGCCTGTTGCAAGAGAACTTTAGTTTTTAATTCTTTCGTCTTTTTCTCTTGTTTTTCCCTTTCTTCTTTGTCTCTATTTTCATAATATTGTGCAGTAGCCAATATCTGGGCGGAAGAAGAAACTGCCCATGAACTCTCGGAGTCTTTTAGCTTGTGTGATAGTTCAGGAAGCAAGTTATATACGAACTTATCCACAAATAATCGCTGTCCCCCTTCTGTAGCCATATCTTGACCACTGTGATCAATGAATGTCTCCTCGAATCGGGTAAAGAAATCGGAAACACTTTCATCTTTCTTTTGTTTACATGCTGCTAGCTTATCCCAATTAACTCTCAAAGCAGGCATCATTGTTTTCATTAATGTAATAATCCTACCAGGGAGTTCTGAGATCAAAGCGTCGGGCTTTGCACCACCTACTTGACCTCTATCTGCGGCAATAATAGCGTTCCAATCGCCGCCTAATTCTTGAGCGTGATCCTCTCTACGAATTTTAGCCCATATTGTCTGTGGAACTACATTTCCCATCAACATGTCAATATCTGCTAGATTCATAGTACATGCATCAACTGTTTGCGACAACTCTTTATAGTAACCAGCAGGATTTTTGCGTGAATCTGGTAGTGACTGTTTAAGTGCTAAAACTTCAGACCTTTTCCAGGGGACATGTATCCATATGCGCTGAAAATGCGCAGGAATAGCTGGATTAGCACCTGCTGCTGCAACTTCTTCCTTCCATATTGGAGAAACCTCTCTCATGGGATAGTTTTTCAGTGCTGTCCTAACTGAAGGATCAGAATCAGGAAAAGTCTGTGTGAACAATAGGGATCTGAAAGAAATAAGTGTTCTGACAGCGTTTTGAACCTTAGGACCCACAATAAGTCCTTTGTCAAAGTCAGCCTGAACATCTAACAGATCCTGTGGGACCGAACCCAAATTCATATCCTCCCATTCTTTAGCGAGAGTATCGCACATAACTTTAAAAACATATCTCTGCGTAGGTGCATTCCATTGCAGAAAGGTGGACATAATATCAGACGTACTATATTGGGGACCCTTCTTGATCCATCTACAAGCAAGTGAGTCCAATTTTTCTCGCTCTTCGGAGTCTGGGAATTGACTACGAGACTGTCTTCGAGAAAAAGCTGGAGACACATTTAAAGCTTCAAAGAAAGGTGATAAGAGACCAGAGACAGTATCTGCAAATCGCTTACGCATAGATGGAGAATTTGACATAAGGATAGGGGACAAGGTATTAGGTGAATTAACTAAAGGAGCATTAGGAATTGCCAAAGGAGCAGAAGGCAAAGGAGTTAAAGGCAAAGCTGGCATAGGCAATACTTGAGGAGGCAATTGTGGAAAAGCTGGAGCAGGCGGAAGCACAACTGGCGGCTGAACAGGCTGTAACATCGGGGGTGCATTAGCACCTTGTACATAGGGCGGAGGCAATTTCAATAAGTGGGACATTAAGGAATCTTCCTCAAAATCTTTTCTCTTATCAAGGGAAGAGATAGGCAACGTCGGATAGCATTTATCTATTGCCATTCGATGCTGTCTGTCTGAAATTTCCATTGCATTATCTATTTCATCATCTTTGAATTGCTGAGCAGCCTGTATAATCGTCATTCCCTGTGTTTTCCTATCTCGTTTCGCTTGTTTAATTTCTCTCTGTTTGGCTTCCTTACGCCAAAGGCAAAAAGAGTCAAACATTGCCGGCCGGGCTTTTCTTTTAAATAACGTTGCTTCTAAATTATCTAGCACATCAGTTTCGAAACTACCATTTTCTGGCCATTTTAAAACACCATCTTTCTTTGTATATCGGGTCCATGTCTTATTAAAGGCAATAGGACCAACACCATGTTTAGAATAGAGCTCATATGTGGGAGTTCCAACCGAAGGAATCGGACAGGAGTCCTCAAGCTGGGAGTCCCTATTACAACCAAAGCAACAAAGTTTTCCAAACTTAGTCAGACCAGACATCTCACGATTTTTACTGGCTGTTCACAAACATCAAGGGGGTAAAACTTTCAGTTTACACAGCACAAATGCACTTACCCCTCGGCTTTGGCCACTGCAATGGCCAAATCTAAGGACCTAAGGACAAAACAAAGACCAAAATTTGTGGGCGCGACCCACCAAATACTTAACTAAGGATGTCTTCTTACACCAACAGAGGCCCGTCTATCGTCTCGCTTTACCATACATCATCAAAGAAAGGGCCAAGGCAGGGCGGCAGTCAGGGCAGCAGTCGTCAGTAGCCGTCAGGAAGGAGTAACCGCGCTGAAAAAGACCTTCGGACCACTTCGACATACAGGGGTCGCTTGACGTGGCTCGCGATTCCTCCAGAATTTTCTTGCGGGGTTCCTCACGACCTTCAGGCAGAACCGGTACCGCTGAAGCCGCCCCACGTTGGGCGCCAGTTGAAGAACCAGAACCTTATGGGCCTGGCGGCGCAGGGTACGCCTGAAATCTCCTTGGATTCACCTGCCTCAACTAACAGAGACACGGGACACTCTGTCAGGCGTAAAAGATCAGATTTTATTAGCTGCAGCTAGTACAGTTGTCCAAGAAGTACACAAGGTATGTTCTCAGGAGACTGCCACTTTACTTTGTGGCGCACAATCTTATATACCGTATAAAAACCATTTATTAACTACATACACTCCCAGAACACATAAAAAGGAGCCAGTAAGAATAATGTAAAGATAGAACAGAGCCAATAGAAATGTCGGAAAACAAGACAGCACCAATAGAAGGAATTGGAAAACAAAGTATCAAGTGACTTAAGGTTGCCTCCCCTCCAGCTGTGTTTGTCACCCCTCCCTTGAACTAATTCATTAACCGATCCACAACGAAGTTGCATGTGGTGCGATAAGTTTGTGTGCGTTTGGAGGACAGTTGTGAAATGAGAGAATACTAGCAAAGGACAGCGAAGGCCAGACGATAAGATAAGATCGGCGGAGAATAGTGTGAGCCTACAGATAGTTGAAACAAGGATTAGAAAACCAGACAGGGATTAGTGTACTCGGTCAGACCTTAATACCAGCCTTGTAAAGATAGAGGCAGAAGGCTGTTTTGAACACCATGTTGCAGAATAAGCAGAAAAGGCAGAATGGACTTCGTTCGCTGTGCTGCCTGAGTGAAGGCAACATAAAATGGCGGCGGGCCACAAAATGGCGGGTCGATACGATCGTATTAAAAATCGAATTTCCTCACTTATTAGTGGTGAAAAGCAGCACACTCCCATTGGAGCCATCAAACTACATGATGGCACCTTAGCCACCACACAAGAAACCATTAACACCGCTTTTTGCGATTATTACATCACATTATAACAAGCCGAGTCAGCATCTGACCCAACTCAATTCAAAGCATTCCTAGAAGTAGCTTCTCTAACTCATTTATCCCCTTTACAAACTGCGGACCTTGACAAGCCCATTCGTCTTGAGGAAATACACGTGGCCATCTCCCAGCTAGCAGGAATAATTCAGCTGGAGGAGATAGACTACCACTACTAAATGTGTGCAATGAGGTGTGGATGGTGGTGAACTTGCTAGTTCACATCAGGAGGCATTGATTATAGTTCTTCCTAAACCGGGGTGCTACCCCACTGATGTCTGCTTACACAGACCACTAACTCTCCTGAATCTTGATTGCAAGATACAGGGTAAGATTCTTGTGAACAGGCTCCTTCCCTTGATTGAGTCACTAATTCACAAAGACCAGTCTAGATTTATACCGGGGTGCAGTACATTCCTGAATATTAGATGATTATTACATGATTTCCATAACACCTCACCATTGACATATGATCAGATCGCAGTCTCATTAGAGATAGAAAAATCATTTGACATGCTAAACTGGGAGTTCCTATTGGCAACTCTACGCCATATGGGCTTCGGTCAAGGTTTCTTAAAATGTATCCATATATTATACACAAAGTCAACAGCCAGAGTAAAAACTGGTCAGTTCATATCAGAGGACTTACCGATCTACAGTGGCACTAGCCAGGTTGCCCTCTGTCACCAATGCCCTTTGTGCTGGCAGTAGAGCTTTTGGCCTGCCACATAAGGCTACCTTTCATATAGTATCTTTAAATGCAGATGACGCACTAATATATCTTAGAGATGCCAAAGCCTCCATACCCAATCTGTTAACTCTCCTGAGAACTTACGAGTGACTGTCAGGACTACAAGTGAATTGGTCTAAATTATGCTTGTTCCCGCTGACACAGATTTCTACATCTCTCAGGGTTGTGGTTCCAACTTACTGCTTACCATGGTGTTACAACTCCATCAAATATTTGGGCTTACAAATATATCACTCAACAGATGTCCTCTATGAAGGAAACCTAGGACAAGCACTTCATTCTATTTGTGGCTCTGTCACCTTCTGGGGTTCCCTGCTGCTATTGCCGCTGGATAGAGTGGCGATAGCTAAGATGCTCATACTCCCCAGGCTACTGTACTTTTTTGCCACCTTGCCAGTAGTTATTCCTAAGACTTTTTTTGTGTGAATTAAACGGCCTAATGATGACACTGATCTGGGGAAAAGACAGATGCTAGGTTGCGCTGCGCACATTACAATGCCCACTTCTAGAAGGGGGATTTTGTGCCCCAGGCTTTGAGCTTTACTACACCACAGCACAACTACAGTGGACATCACCATGGCTTGCTATATCCCCCAATGCAGAAAGAGAGACAGCACATGCGAGACTGGGCACAACACCCATTTACATCTGGTTGTCAGATCCTATACACCTACCAACCAAGGGAACCATTTTAATAAAGGCCACCCGAACATGCTGGAGCCGTTAGGTCCGGGACAGTGCTAGAGCTCTTCTATATTAACCATTGATCCCATGATTCAAATGCCTGAAGGACAATTCCTGCCTAGGTGTCACGATTTGGCTCCTTGGGTGGGGGTGGGGATAACGTCATTGGAGGATCCCTTTAGGGACGGAACCATTCTGCCATATGCAGACATCATGGAACTTTATTCCCTAGGTCCAGGACATTTTCTGACCTATCACGCTGTGCACAAGCTGCTCAGTGACAACTGGGGCTCTTTCGGGCATTAGTCATAGCCGAGCCATATCATTACTATACACAGGTTTGACAACTAGCAATAACAAACCTATGGGGGAAGCATGGGCTAGATAGAACGCAGATCTCTCACACCCATTACCACCACTGAAATGGTTAAAAGCTCTGGAACACGTGAAGTTGGTGTCCTGAAATCATAGATTCAGCTTCACTCGGTTCAGTTACATACATCAACCATATTTGCAACTCTCTTCTGCCCCTGGGTGCCCAAGGTGTGGTTTGATCGAGGGGAAATTCTATCAGATGGTTAGGGAGTGCCCCCCTGCTGCATACGTGGCATGTTATCATCGCACTAACATCTGAAATAAAAGAGCACACACTGAGCCCCAGCCCAGAATCCTACTTTTCTAGGGATCTGTCACAGAGCTAAGAAAGACAAGTACCTAAACAGATTTGTAGATCTTGCATTTATATTGTTCAAACAACAAATAGCCATTCAATGGAAGGCGCCCATACCACCGGACACCTCTAAATGGCTTCAAACAGTACTGCAATGGGTAAAGGCACAGACAGGCACATTACAAGCATTGAGAGACAGAGGCCAGCTGCGCACCAGAAGCAAAATCTGGGATGTTTTGAGGAGAGAACAGAGGTAAAAAATGATCACTGGCCACCATGAGGAGATAATCACAGCCAACCAAATAGATGCATACCAACACTGAAAGCAAATTCTAATGGAGAATGATGCACAATTGTCAACTGGTTGTGCTAGGGCTCATTACCTGCTCAGTGTAGAAACCATACCTCACCACTGGCTTCTTCTCCTTTTCTTGTTAGCTCAGCCACCTACACCCTTCAACACTACTAAACCTTATAGCTGCTCACACTGTTCAGATACTTATGTCTCTCCCCAACAAAAGCATTGCTGTTTTCATTTTATTCCTACGTAGTATACTAAAACATGTATAAATGCTGTATACCATGTATCATCCCATTTGGACCTACGATACTCATATATTCTTATTGCCTGATAATGCTTTCCATCTCTGTACAAATATTCATATATATATATGTTTGTCCTAAACCCCACCGATCTGACTGCTCAATGTTAATATGTTATAAATTAATAAAAAAGATTTTAAAAAACGTCATTGTGAAGTCCAGCATGCTAGTGGCTCTGTCCATCCAGCAGATCTCTGCTGCTACTAATGATGATAAAGACATGAGTCCCCTTAAAGACATTATTTCATCACAGTCCTGGTGACGGTGCTTGACCTTTAAGTAACAATGTTGAATTTCAAAAGTATCGTAATGTCCAAGATTAACTGTCTGTCACTCAAGAAGGGATTGCGCTAAGAGAATCCCAGATTGTCATACCAGTGAGCCTGTGACAGCAAGCTATTGAACTCACTCAAGAAGGCCATCAAGGCATTGTGGCCTCCAAGAGGGCATTGAGGAATCGAGTGTGGTTCCCTCGTTTGGAAGAGAAAGTGGAGAGGGAACTGAAGGAGTGTCATTTGGGCAACTACCTGTCTCCTAAGGTGACCCAGGGTGACTTCTTTAGGCCCCAAGCAAACGGACACCTTCTTATGAGGGTAACTGACAAGCATTCCCATTTTCCTCTGGTAAAAGGCATGTCCTCCACAACCCAAGACAATGTAAATGAGTGGCTAGACAACATCTTTCCAGTGGCGAGAATAACAGACACTCTCAAGTCTGACAATAGTCTACTGTTCAACAACAAAGAGTTCAAGTAGTTTCTAGCCGGCCTTAATATCAAACATCAGAAAAGCACACCCTTGTGGCTGGCCTCAAGTTAATAGTGCTGGGAGTGATTTATGGGGACCCTGTAGGAAGTGATTCAATGAGGACGTGAAGTGCTATGCCAAGCCAACTGTTCTCATCGGTCAACTCCTCACTCCACCACAGGCGAGAGTCCTTCCACTCTAATTTTCAGGAAAGCAATGAGAACAAAATTACCACAGTGGATCCATGAGTGAACCCTAAATGATGATGTGGTTAGTGCTACTGATGCTGCTCGGAAGCATCATGTGAAAGTGTATGCTGATCTACGTCATCAAACTTGAGAGACTGCATTCAATTAAGGTGACTTGGTTCTCGTCAAACAAAAGCTGAAGCAAAATACAAATCCTCTATTTGATGCTGAACCTTTAAAAGTTACTAAGCGCAAGGGACCTATGATAACAGCACATCGTCCCAAAAATCCATCTCAAGGGACACATCACACCTCAAACATCTGTCTTGTCGATCATTGGTCCCTGTAAGTTCAGAGGAGGTTGCTCCACCTGAGAATTCTGATGAGACATTAGACCCTGTACCCATTGGGTCCACCCCGGATACAGCTCATCTACCTTTTACCAAATGGGCTGTCTGAACTATGCAGGCACTTAGGCGGCTGATCGAGGAAATGTAACACTGCTATTTATTTATATTTTATATGTGCTTTTGCCTTTTTTATTTAACGAGGTGGAGATGTAGGGCAAGATGTACGAAAATGCAATTTTGCATTTCCCAAATAGCGACTCCTTAGAAATCACTATTTAGAAAATGCAAAATGATATGTATGAAATATCCAAATGATTCAATGAGAAATATCCAATTTCCTAATAGAGATTCCTATGCAGTAGGAATCCCTATTAGGAAATTGCAAATAGGAAATCCCATGCCATTTGTTCCAATGGGCAGGTTTAGCATTTCCAAAATAGAGATTTCATATATAGGTGATCATAAATTGCCATTTGTACTCAGTACAAATCGCAATTTGTGACTGCTTGAAGGGCTTTGTACATGTGAAAAGCCCATTTAGCATACAGCATGAAATAGCGATTCAGTCCATTAAGAAATTCTAAATGGCTTCGTACATCTGGCCCTTTGTGTCTTAGAACTGTAAGTGTTAGGACCCCCTGACTAGGGGTGGACTTATAAAGAAAATTACGCAATTGATCTGGGAGGTGTTAAGGTGTGGTCTTTAATGGTTATGGGATATAGAGAAGTCACTTGAATTTGTACCCAGATGAGTGAACGTTAGCTACAAGCTCCATGTATGATGTGTGTTCTTCTGCATGCTAATGGGCTGGGGAATACTCAACAATACCAAAAACAGCACAACTTCAACTGAGTAGTGATTAGAATGAAAATATATGCTTTTTATATGTTGAAACATGTTGAAACAATTGCATCAAAATGGCACTTGGCTTACTTGCATGTTGCATCCTGCATGCATAATAAGTTGGGCAGAGAATGCGCTATCATCATGTATCCAATGCTGTATATCAATTTGGTGACGGGCAGCCCACAGTGCAGTTAAATAAATACTCCACAACATTTTTATATAGATGTGTTTTATGCGAGAGTTTAACTAGCCAAGAAACTCCTCACTGTTTAATACTTTGAAGCATTTATCCCTAAGCACTGTCAATCTGTATAAAACTACACAGGCTTTCAATGTATCTTTCAATAATATTTCCCATGATCTTGCACTGTTAATATGTTGACTAGGCTGAAGCTCCAATCATGCCCATGAAAAACAAGTTTGTTACATAAGAGAACTTCCTTGCATTATTGGTTTATCTTCTTGCTCACTCCTATTCTTACCACTGATATGTGCTCAAGGTACTATGCTGCATCTCAAAACAAAAGCGCTAGAGCACTTCCCTTCTTAAATCCTGCAAATGGCGCTGATAATAAACACAATGGGGGGTGAGGTGTGTCTGCCGCTCTCGGTTTCCCAAGGCTATGTCAACCTGAGTCTTGTTGGCTATAAAATATAACATTGGAGTTTTAGTACAGACCATTTGAATTCCAAAGATAATAGCAATACCAACCATTAATGTTGACTCCTCAAGGCACCATGAGTATGATTCACAAAGCTAATTTACACTTTTGAGTAACTTACACTTTTGTATAAGTTTACTACTTTTTGGCTAATCACAAAACTGAGTGTGATTTAATCAAAAAATGTAACTTACGTGTTTCCATCAAACTGAAGGGCCTATGCGCTACCGGCAAACTGCAGGGGTTATTCACAAAGGTAACTTACACTTTTGAGTAATGTACACATGTAATTTACTCTTACACTTTTGAGTAACTTTACTCTCCGATGTTCTGAGTAGCCAAACATTTGTAAACGTACTCAAAATGATAAATCATTAAAAAGTATAAATTATCTTTTGTGAATCAGGCCCAATATACATTTAGTATAGTGTTTCCACTCAGATTATAATAAGGCTGTATAATGGGCAATAGGTGGACATATTATTTCCATTCTTGAACTGTAATGCACATTGTCATTTGAGAAACACTGTGTACACAATTGGATTTGTGGGTAAAGCATTGTATTTATGTGAAAATGTAACCTGTACAAATAACTGTGTTACACAATTTTCCATTTTGAAGGAAATTGCACTTTTGTAGTAACTTTCATTTTTATAATAATAACAGCAATACACATGGCCAATCATTGGTTCTACAGTAGCCTCCAATAGAAAATAATAGAGGTAGGGAATTAAAATAAAACCCCATAGGAAACAATGTTAAATCAAATTAGAACATTTAAAAAAGTAAAAATATATATTAATGTTAAAAATCTGTATACAAAAGTACATATTTATTATTTAAATTACCTATTTTTTGTAAAACTACTGTATCATTAAATGATATCAAAAATATGGCATTCATTTTTAATTAATTATGTACATTGCTTTTACAATATATTAATGTACATTAAATTATGTTTTTTCTTCAGGTGAATGTTTTTATTTTAAACCTCATAAAAGTAATTTTAATGTAATTTATATTTTGATTACTTAAAGTTTTATTTCAAAATTACTTAACTAGTGCAAATATTATTACTTGACATGAAATACCAAGTCACCCAGTCGGTGTGCTTAATATTATAATGAATACTGTGGACAATCTAATGAAAAAGCAAGTCAGAATGCAATTAATGTCAAAGATTTTATAGAAAGAGGAGAAGCAAAGCCTCACCCGTCAGAGACTCACCTATTATGCGCTCCGTAAATGGAGCATCATGCAGCTCACTGGAGTGACAAAGTGACAAGAAGCTTGACTAACAGGATGAATCAGAAATGGTAGCTTACTTGCTGTACTTTAATATGTTAAACAATGCAGCCCACCGTCCATATTGAATGTATCAAATCAGTGCACCTAAACAAGTGTGACCATTATTAAAGTGCATATTCCAAATGTTGGGGCAATCCAGGGATCACTTACCAGGAAGCCTCGCTGACTTCATTGCACGGCCCGAACTTCTCACGTGCAACTGCGAGAGCCAGCCACTATCTTTCCCTGCACTCTCATGCTGACAGGGTGCTAGCTTCAGTGATGGGTGCCAGCACTACTCAGACATGGATATAGGGAGTAGGGCAGGCCCATTACTACTCAGGGGGCTGAGACAGCGCTACCCTGGCACCTCGCCTGAAGTGCGAGGGTCCCCTGGTTTCACTTTTCGGGTGTATGACAAAACTCCCCACTGTCTTGCAGTGATAGGGGCCAAAAGTATGGGGTCCTGGGCCCCAGTTATTAAAATCTGGCTCGGGGATTGGGATTCCTGGGTCTTCAAAGCTCTGGGGAGGGGCACCATGAACGCCCCCTCCCAGGAAGAAAATTACAATTTACTCCTTGCAGTGAACCCTGGACCCTCTCGGGAGGCTTTAGCAACTGGGCAGTGGAGCTCCACATGCTCCATGATTGCACTGTGGTCAAAGGTCAAATCCTTTGCCTGACAATATCTCAGGCCCATTGGGCTATTTTAAATGCTAGTGGGCTAATTTTGCTCCTCGTGGTGAGCCGTAACCACCTGGAGCACTTCCTTAACGCCTTCTGGCCTCCAAGTTGGCAAACTTTTCAAGAAGCTAGTTCCACTTGCTCCCTGTGCCAGCCTTCCTGCTCTTTCTCCTCTGGTGCTTCTCTCTTCTTTGACTCAGAAGTCCAGGTCTTTCCTGATCTAGTCCTACATGGGTGTGAGGGGACCAGCTTCCCTGGTGCTGGGAAGAGCCCAACTGGTCCTTGGGGCAACTGTAGTCATAGTCCTTACTCTAGATGGATATCAAGAGGCCTGAATGTAGGTGGATATCAGAGGATTCCTCCTTCATGTTGTCCATGGCTTCCTCCTCCACTCTCAGTGTCCATCAAAAAGCACAAACAAGAGAGAGCTAATTCCCTTGTGCAAGACCTTTTAAGTTGGGGCAGACACTTCTCCATCCCGACTCAACCCTCCTGCACAGCATGGTGGGACAATTGCAAATGGCATCACCCAGGAGTCACTGGTCACATCTCCACAGGGGGCCTTAGCTTTGCCGCTCACTGACATCACTGCTAGAGCCTTTCCCACTCAATCTTTAAAGGGGAGCCCTGTCCTATATTGGGTCCAGAGGTCTGGGCTCCCTCCTTTGTTCACTGGGCTAGGGCTGGCTCATTCCTGGTTTAGTGTGACAGCTAATTGATGGATGCAAATCTTCCATTTACACCCCTTTCTTCCTCAGAAAGTGAGTGAAGCACTGTCAATTTCTCTCTTTGTGTGGGGAGGCCTTTGTCCCTGCTGCTATAGAGAAATGTAATTAACTTGGGACAGGAGGGTGACCAAAGGCCTGGGCTCTCATCCTGAGCTGAGCCAGAGAAATATGACAACGCTGGATGACCCATAAGTTCTACAGATATTGTCTTGGCACTCTCAGATTTGGGTTTGGCAGACAGACCCCATTTCGACACACCACTGGTCTTTATAAGCCTACTGGAAGCAAAACAGCACGCTAAGGCTGTCTTCCCCATTGGTGTATAATGGAATGTCACTGAAGACAAGAGAGTAAACCACACTGACTTTTCCTATGAGTGTACACTAACACTATGAGGCCTACCCCTGGTTAAAAGCAAACATGCAGATTCCACTCTGCGCCAGGTAACCTGTGTGTAGTAAGCAGGATGCCCCCAACAGAAGTCTCACACACACAGCCCTCACATGTGTGTATATGTTAGTGCACACATGTTCACAGGTAACCAATCAAGTGCCCCTTACTCTTGCTGGGTCATAGCAGTCTTATCTTAAAAGGTGAACATTGGAGGTAAACATGCGCTGTCCACTTACTGGGTCTTTACCGTGGGTGAGGCACCAGTTATGAGGTTCACCCACAGTATAAGGTCAAATACTAGGTGATCAAAAAGTGAAAAATCCAGGGGGCTTACATGGGCAGAACCCATCACCTTACTAACTCCTATAAAGGTAGTGACCATCAAGCTTTGAGTACCTCCTTTTCTACTATCTTATTCAGTTGTAAGACATTGACAACATGGACTCAAAACAGTGCCCTCACTAGGACCAATGATTGTAAAAATGTGAAATGGGAATGGGTTGAAGGTGACGTAAACTTCCAGCTATTAATTTATAGAACAGTTGCAACAACACTTTCCCCATTGAAACATATAAATATGATATTGGTGGATTTGGTCAGTCTCCATAGTATCCTGATTACCCGATTAAAACCATATTTCCAGACAGTAAGGAGGCGGACAGAGATTGGGACTAGAACATCAAGGTGGTTTTCTAACCCCTGCCGTCAGGCTAAAATGCAGCTACTGGGAGCACTTAAGGAAGGGAACTGTTGAGAGATAAGAAAATATAGGGCTGTATATAAAGATGTACTTAAAAACGCAAAAAAAGAGTGGGCAACTAGATGTTGGAATAGGATGGTTGAGGCGCTTCATGAGAAGGATTTTAATTTATTCTGGAAACTAGTGGCAGATAAAAGTAGTTCTCAAGGTATGGAAAACTACCCTGTAATTCAGCCAGAAACTTGGGTGACACATTTTTCAAACGCATACAGAAAACCTCAAACTAGTAGTACTATTATCCCTCTCCTAAAACCTAATGACCTTTTTGCCAATACCTTAACGGGTGAGAGTGTAACACCACCCAAATTTGACCTGGACCTTTTCTCCCTAAAAGAAACAACAGTGGCTCTCCAATCAATACGTAAAGGGAAGGCCCCTGGTCTTGATGGTATTCCAGGTGATTTATATCTCTCCCGACTGACAACCTGGTCTCTGTATCTAAATGCGCTTAGTAATGAGATATTGAGGGGGGTAGGACTTCCTACTACGTGGCAAGGAGCAATCATAGTCCCTATTTATAAGAAAGGGCCAAGGGAACAACCTATTAACTATAGGCCTATCAGTCTAATTGATGTTAGCCAAAAGATATTTACTAAGCAGGTACTGAATAGATTACAGATATGGATAGAGGATTCTCAAATTCTCTCCGATTCTTAGGCAGGTTTCAGAAGAGGATTGAGTACAATAGACCAGGCATTTAGGTTTAACCTTCTTTGCTGGAAATACCTGTCACTTAATAAAAGCCATTTGCATGTAGCCTTTATTGATTTAAAGGCTGCCTTTGACATGGTACCTCGGGATACATTATGGAAAGTTATGGAGAGTTATCAACTCAATGGTGAACTATTAAGACTGATTAGATATCTACACGAAGGGACTTATGCTTACGTGCGCTGGTCGGAAAGCGGCGATCTAACGGAAGCTATACCTGTCGATAGAGGGGTTAGGCAGGGGTGCATTTT
Source organism: Pleurodeles waltl (assembly GCF_031143425.1). Lineage (NCBI taxonomy): Eukaryota > Metazoa > Chordata > Amphibia > Caudata > Salamandridae > Pleurodeles > Pleurodeles waltl. The sequence continues at coordinate 1,018,137,449 of NC_090444.1, read as the reverse complement.
GGCACCAACACTGTTTAACCTTTACATCAATGGTGCTGCGGACCAATTGCTACACTGTAAGCATGACGCCCCAAGGCTAGCTGGATCCCCCGTCCCCATTTTAATGTTCGCCGATGATACTTTATTAATTTCAAGAACACCCATGGGCCTACAAAACGAATTGGACGCCTTTTATAATTTTTGTTCTAATAGAGGACTTGAAATTAACCCAACAAAATCGAAGTTCATGGCTTTCAACCCGCATAAACTATTTAGGGGGAAAATGACGATAGCAGCACTTAGGCAGAGGTCAACAGTGATAGGGAGGAAAATAGCCAATACTTTGCAAGGGGAGATAACACCTGCCATCAATGTCTACAAAGCAGTGGCAGTTGCAGCCTCAATTTATGGTGCTGAGCTTTGGGGACATACAAACTCTAGGTGTCTGACCACGGTAGAAAACCGTTTTATACGAAACTTCTTGAAGCTGCCGATGAGCACCGCTCTCACCCCCCTCAGATTTGACTTAGCCCTAAATGAGATACATAACGAAATTGCACTAAGACCACTAATGTATTGGATTCGTCTTTGGACTTCAGAGTATCTGTCCACCCTCAATATAGCATGAGATGAATTTCTCGTAAGTGATAGCGTACTAAAGATCCCTTGGTTCAGACACATTAGAGATATGTGCAAATTCCTCAAGATGGAGGAGGTGTGGAGTGCTCCTCATAATTTGACCAGGGAAACAAAGGAGCGTGTAAAAAGGTGCTATTGGGAGAACATTTTGGCCCAAATTTGGTTAAAAAATCATGGCAGTCTGACTCTACAGTTCTTAGACCATAAATGCAGGCCTAAATTTGAGGCCTACATGGATAATGTAAATCCTCCCTATACTAAAACACTATTCATCAAGTTCAGACTAGGGACCCTCCCGCTCAAGACATTTACAGCGCAATGGAGATTGGAGGACTGTAATTTAATATACTGCCATCATTGCCAAAAGACAAAAGAGTCACTCGCGCACTTTATGTTTTTCTGCCCTAGATATATGGCACCAAGGAAAAAGTGGATTGCTCCGTTATGTAGGTTAGTTGGGATAAGGAAATGGAATACAGCATTACGACTTTTAACAACTGACACAAATGATAAAATAGTTTTCTCAGTTGCGAGATATTTGCGAAGTGCATGGGCCATAAGAACAAAAGAATTATTGTAATCGTGCGTTTTTTAACACATTATTTTTAGATTATACCTATTTAATATAACAGGTCTTAACTGGTTGAAGTTAAAGATACAATGGTCTAATTCTTTTTATTTATTTTTATTTCTGGATCTTAAGATTTTAAGAATAATGATGGCTTGCTTTGTTTCCTACAATTTTGTGTCCCTATTATTTATCTAGGGCTTTTAAAGTAAACTATGGAATTCCTTCATTTTATACTCAACAACTGAGATAAATGACAAAATTGTTTCCTCAGTGGTGAGGTACTTGCAGAATATATGGGAGATAAGAACTAGAGAATTGCTATAATCACGTGTTTTTAATTGGTTTTAGATTATATTTATTCAGTTTAATAAGTTTTAATTGATTGGATTCAAAATACAATGACCTAATATTTTTATACTTTCTGGGATGTCAAGATTTTAAGAATAATGCTAGCCTTGCTCCATTTTCCACAACCGTGTATTATTCAGGACTCCCAAAGTAAATTGTGTCATCTATTTGTCATTTTTCTCTTTCTTATAACTGACATGTTGTACAATCTTGTTATGTTTTTGTATTGTCTACTTTTATGGCTTCAAGCCGAAATAAAGTAAAGTTTTAAGTTTTAAGTTTAACTCCTATAAAGGAAATCACTCTGTAAAACCATTCTATGTAAAATCTGGGAAACGTTTGATCCAGACCTCTAATCCGGAGTGATTTACTCACGGTATTTGTAGAGGACTTCACAGCCTGTAGGGCCATTTACTTTTCTCACATTAATTGCATTCTGACTCGATTTTTCTTTTCAATTGACCACAGTATTAATCATAATACAAAACACACCAATTAGGTGACCTAGTAGTGCATATCAAGCGGTGAGTATAGGAGAGTTTCATACCTATCATGAATGAGTTTATATACTTCTTTTATTCGTATTCCTTACCAGAGATTCAATAGATTGCAAATAGAATGTGCGCACACACACATTAATCAAAGTTTGAAAGGGTTTGTTAACAAAAGAAAAAAAAATTTAACAGATTCGGTGGGCATGGGTCCTTCAGCAAAAGATATTAGAGCATGCTCAATGAGCAAAGGCAAGGCACAAATTTATAGTATTTCACATCAAGACTTCCAATGAGGATTCCAACTTCATAAAACAATGGGAGTAAATAGTTCGCCTTGGTGAGAAAGGAAGAAAATGACTTAAAGTCAGTGGTCTTCCAACTTTGTAATGATGCCTCCCAAGCCCTCGCCCTTTCCGAATGTTTCACAGTTGCAATGTTTAAATATGTCTAGAATTATATAAACATTGCAGTTGAGTTATCTTTCTTTTTTTTTTTTTTAAACATTCAAATACATGATGCCAACCATACTATTCTGGTGAGGAAAGCCTTACTAATGTGTAAAGGTCTCCGCAGTGTGATAATTAGAAGTGGAGGTGGGGTGGGGCTTTTGGCACATACTTCGAGGTTGGATATACATGACAAAGCATGTTAGTGGTGGCCCATTACAGAATGGTTTACTGCAGCTAATTTTTTCAGCTTAAAACAAAGCCCTGTTATCAGCATAATGCTTCTCATAGCCAGAGCCTGGCACCCCCACCCCAGGATCATTTGAAGCCCCCCCCTAGGGGGGCCCGGTCCCCAGTTTGAAGACCCTCTGCTTTAAGTGGTAACAAGAATTTAAACTTTTGGAAGCCAAGATGTGAGGGCCTCCAAAGTGCAGAGATGGGTTCTTCCTTTAGAATGAGCAAGAACAGAATTACAAATATACTAAGGCAATAATTTGCAGGGTGCAATACAGAAACACTAGATGGATTTGCTTATTCTGCACTACGAGCCTAGAAATATCATCACTACCACAACGTTGGCTTGTTTGTTTCAATACATACAAGTTAACACGGGTCGAATTGCTCCTAGGTGGCTCGTTTGCTGTCTTTTCTGACTATAATTATTAAACACTGAGGCGCTAATTTAGGATTTCTATTTGCCATAATAGACGTGTATTCTCATGCTTGTAGGCTAATTATTTAAATTTGATGATTCATGTGACATGGAGGTAGGAAATAAACTTGACTTTTTCATGCTTTTCACTATTATTATCATTTGCAAAGCAGTGTCCTGCCAAGCTTCTTTAAATATTGGTCCTGTGCACAAATAAAGTATAGCCATCTCCGTTATATCTTTAAAATAATGCAGAGGAGAAAATATAAACAAACATGGAAACCAGGCCTTATTTTAAACAAGCAGTGTTGGAATTAAGCGTTTTCACTTTGAAGGCCGCAGGAAGTTAAATATGTGAATGTAATAATTACCCCAGTCTTATCTCTGACTTTTTCTGCCACTCTTGGATTTTTCTTTCATGAGAAAATCATGCAATTTTGCACTCTAGTAAATGTTTTTATGTTTTTTTCTCTGTAGTGCCAAATTCAGAGCCTTCTCACAGAAAGATAAATATTTTAGCATGCTGATAACAAACAGCTGATGAAGATGCTTGTATTTCACAAAGGTTTCCTTTAAAAAAAACTAGACGCCGACTACTCAAAAACCTAAAAAATGTTCCATACGCTAGTTTACTGGTCAACACTGCTGCTTTGAGACAGCTATGTATTTATTCTTTTAGTACTCTTACATTCCTTAATTAAACAACCTTGAAACATCCAACTCTCTTTTAGAAAAAGTGCAGAGGCCATTGCCATTTCTAGTTGTACTAATTGTATATGAATGTGACCCAGATATTTAGGTCACATAATATCAGCTGGTGAGGTGAGACCCAAAAGTGTTTTAGTTACAGCTACACGTGAAATGCCCACTAAAAAAGATGTAGCAACATTTTTAGGTACGGCATCATTTTACTCTAGATTTAGTCTAAGTTTAGACTCAATTTTGCGAGCAAGACTTACACTATGTAAAGCCTGTTCAGAAAGCTGCAGATTTCACATGGAAAATGGAATGTGAAAGAGAATTTGAAGATGTTAAGGAGTGTGCACAGTTTTTTCCCATTGTTATCTTGCTGTACTGGTACTGGCTGTGGGAGCAGTATTGAAACAGATGTGTGCTAGCGGAAGTTGCTTCCAGGGACAGCTCCTCCATTAAAGCAGGGGAGCATTGCCCCCTCGCCAGCAGCAGCTGCAAAACAAAACTGTGTTTATTATCGTTTTCTTGTTAAGGGGTGGAGCCACGGAGGTGACAAGCAGTGAGGGGGAGTGCTCAGCAAAACCCATTGCATGACCCTCTGCCACAAAAAACTGAATCAGGACCATATTTAGAAGGGGGCGTTAAGCCACAAAAAGTTGCTTAACGCCACCTCATAAATATGGCGCAGGGCAAAACGTCACCGGAGCGTTACAAAAAAGATACTCCAGTGGCTCCAGGGACTTGCAAATATGCCCCTTAGTGTTCTACCTCAGAATGTTTGTGTTCAAGTCAGAGAATGTTCTGTAGAGATCAGTCATGTACTGCTGTGATGGCTGGAGCCCTGTAACTGAGAATAAACTGGAATCTATTTCTGGAACTCGAGAAGATTTAGGGGGTTCTTCTATACCACTCACAGCATTCAGTGAGTCCATGAGCACCACACATTTGTAATGAACGGAAGATGCCAATTAAGGTAACCTACTTAAACAGTGTTTAGCAGCTAACACATCCCTGGTTAGTTATAGTTATCAAGGCTGGTTTCCAAAATCGCAATGATATGCACAGTTCAAAAATATTTATAAGAAAAGTTAAGAAAAATGATACTGTTCACAAACAGTATAAGTGCATTTTTTGGCATTGTTCGTTTTGAGAACGGGGGTGAACGGAGGAGGAGAAACATAATAACTTCCTTTCAGGAGAGAAGATCTGCAGAATGAGAAAAGAAAATTACAATATTTGCGAGTCAAGGTAAACAATGGTGCATAATGAATCATAATAGGTCAATGGATCTTGAGCCATTCCAGGTATAAATCTATTTGGTAATTCAAGGAGTCATGCACCATTTTTTCCATTGGCATACTTGTGGACATTATCTATCTTGAGCATTGTTTTAAATTCTGAAATATTCAGAAGCCAGTCCATTGCAGATGTTGGGATTGAAAGAGTTGCTGTTGGTGCATGAGGTGTAGAAGCAGACTAATGTCTTACCAATGGTGAGCACTGCTGTTGCAGCTGCAACATGCTTCTGGACTCGCAGGAAACACAGTGCTCTGCAGCAGTTGAAGCCAGTTCTTCAGCATGGCCATGCTCCTAAAATTGCAATCATTCTTCTTCTATGTCATTCACTTTCCTGAAAATCCAGTTGTTGCAAATAGAGACTTCCACAGACAAAAATAAAAAAGTGTGCAGCTCTTTTTTGTACTATGGATCCATCTACGGACCACAGAACAGACATATTCTTTGGAGAACAGAATCTCTTTATGAAGCATTTAATTTATGTTCACATGAAGAATAAAGCTATAAGCAAAACATCAGCTTCGTCATTTTCATTAGTGAAAATATGTTCCACCATTTCCAAATGACCCGGTAGCATGTGCAACAATGGAATGGATTGGCTCATTGTACAATTCTCCTTGCTGAATTTCGGTGTCAAAATCTCAAAAGGTAGTAGCATTTGGATTGGGCACTCCACTAATCCCAATTTGACACCCTGCATTATTATGGCTTTGGCAGTCGCACCCTGTTTCTTTCCTGGTATACAATCGCTGATAGACATGTGTGGAGTTCCTATATCGGGTCTTTTACAGACGACTGATCATTAACAGCTTCTGGCTTTTGAAGGACTGGCTGAAATGAAAGTAGGTCCTGTGACAGGTGACCCGTGCTATTGACAAATCCAGCACAATTAGGTTTAACAATAAGGTAAACATAGGACTCGGAAGTGTCCTTTGTCAGTCATGGCTTTGACAATATCACTGCCATTGCCAGTTTCAACAATCCAGTGCTGAGATCTCTAGTTGAAGCTATCCATAGACTCCTGAATTAAGTTCTTCCAAGATGTTGGCAGCTCTATGCAATTTCTCAATTGAGAATATTTCAACAATTGCATGTTTCTGAATACATTGAAAGGCACAAACAAAAGTGAAAAAATAACTTGCCTTTTCTTTATCCCATTATAAGAGACCAGATGTAAAATAATGCACATGTAGCCTGTAGATTAACGATTGGCCTACATGTCAGTCATGAGGTGGATAAACTGAGGAGTGCTCTTCTTTTTCATTCCACTAACTAACTCCAGCACTTCATGGCACCACATGGTACAGCAACAGTTGAAAAATGGGTCTGTTTGGAACCCTCCGATCTGGACAAAGGATCTCCACAAATCCCAGAAAGCCCACTCATTGCACCCAAGAAAAAAAATAGGAGGTCAAGCACTAGCATTGTGACCAGCTCATGACTCAGTATGACTATGTGCTGAACATAGATTTGATACTGGGCCGCTGTGCCTATATTTTCTTTGAGCCATACATAAATGTCTGCATTTGAAGACTTCATACTTAGAACAACAGGACATCTTCACATAATGGTGCCATCAGTTCTTTCTTCACTGCCACCTCCTTTCATCTGTCTGATGACTTCTCTCTCGGGAATAGATTTCCTTTTCAGGTGTTTTTTCTACGGAATTGCATATTGGTTTTTCATTGACCATTATTACCCCATTAGCGTGACCATCACTTGCCTTTAAATAAAGTACTAATTTGTGGTAAATTGTAAATTGTGCAATTTCCAATGTGAATCTTATGCAGTATAAATGTAAAAATATCTCAAATCGTAGAGGAGAGGTCCCTCATAGAAACAATGCCAGAAGAACTTCCTGTGGTATAACCATTCTCTGGTGTGTGAGTTTCCCTTGGGCAGGTAGGGATAGTGGTTGATACAGGTCTTGGAATCATCTTTAAAGGATGGAATCCAGGGTTGTTTTTGTTCCTACAGGAATCAAAGCAGGTTGAGTAGAAGTAATCTGTACGTTTTCTGTGCCTCTTTCCACATGAACAGTCACTGGTTCATCTTCCTCACTTCCAAGGGTATCAGCAACTTTCCTTTTCCCTTTACTTCCATGGCAAGACTAGGGATCCAATCCAGGTCAGGTTCATCTGATGTGGTGCTTGGAGAAGGCAGATGAATGTTTTGCTAGAGATGGTAAAGAGGATATGCCCAATTGAGGAGAAATCACAACATCTTGCTTTGAAGATTTAGGTGTAACATATGGTATGGCGGTGAAGCCATACTGTGCAGTACACTTGCAAATACCATTGCGGGTCCAGTCAGGTACATTTACTCAACCTTCAGCACCACCCTGGGTAGCTGTGGCTGCAATCAGTAAGGCTTAGCAAGGTAACAATAAGTAAAGCAGTTAAAAGCACCAAACAACTGAATATGACAGTCTCCTGACACAAAAGAAACAAGGCGCCAATGTAGAAAAATAGATTTGATTTTTTTGAATCGTTAGAGACCTTAAGCATCATACTCCACCAGAAGGTTCTGGAGATACAGATTTTTAAAGTAATAAATAATTAAGCATCAAACGCAAGCAAGCATTGGCCAACAAAAAGTTTAGAAACGTTTGGAAAGTTTCTAAAAGTTAGTACTACAACTTTAGCCTAAACTGGGTGACCACATTTGACAGGACAGAGGTCCTGGAAAACCGAGAGGATACTTAGGGCAGTCACCTGGCCACCAGAGTGTTTTTAGAGCAAGATCCAAACTTTACAGGATGACTGCCATAGACGACAATGGAGTGGTCTTGATGCTGTGGAATGCAGGCTAATTTTTCCAATGCCAATAGGTCAATGAATCTTGATCCATCCCAAGTATAATTGTATTTGGTAATCCAAGTAGTAATGCACCATCTTCTGCATTGTCACAGTTGTGGACATTGTGGCCCATATTTATACTTTTTGATGCACAACTTCGCCAACGCAGTTGTGCGTCAAAAATGTTACCGCCGGCTAACGTCATTCCAACGCACTATGCGGGCGCCTTATTAATGGAATGACGTTAGCCGGCGCTGCGGACTGGTGTGCGTCAAAAAAAATGACTCACAACAGGCAGCGTCGGCGTATGGGAAAATGGGGGTTGTGCGTCAAAAAATGGTGCACGTCAGGTCTGAGGCAAAATTCAGGCCTCAAACCGGATTTGCGCCATTTTTTTTTACGCCCAACCTCCATTGACATGTCTCCTGTCTTAGCAAAGACAGGAGTCATACCCCCTTGCCCAATGGCCATGCCCAGGGGACTTATGTCCCCTGGGCATGGTCATTGGGCATAGTGGCATGTAGGGGGGCCCAAATCAGGCCCCACTATGCCACAAAAAAAAATCGGAAAAAAATGCTTACCCGAACTTACCTTTACTTCCCTGGGATGGGTCCCTCCATCCTTGGGTGTCCTCCTGGTGTGGGCAAGGGTGGCAGGGGGTGTCCCTAGGGGCTGGGGAGGGCACCTCTGGGCTCCTTCCGAGCCCACAGGTCCCTTAACGCCTGCCCTGACCCAGGCGTTAAAAAACGGCGCACATCAGGCTGTGCGCCGTTTTTTAAAGCCCACCCCCTCCTGTGCGTCAAAATGACGCCAGAGTATAAATAAGGGGCACAGGCCTTAAAGTCATTTTTTGGAAGGGAACGCCTACCTTGCATATAATTAATGCAAGGCTGGTTCCCCCTTCCCAAAAATGACGCACATGGTGGAATTTTGACGCCCGCGGGGTCGGACGTTAAAGTATAAATATGGGGCAGGGTTTGCACCGATTGTGCGTCAAAAATTTTGACGCACATTCGGCGCAAACAGAGTATAAATATGCCCCTGTCTGTCTTGAGCCTTGTTTAAAGTCATTCTTTTAAATCCTGAGATATTCATAAACAAGTGCATCACAGATGTTGGAAGTGAAAGAGGTGATGTTGGTCCATAAGGTCTAGTAACAGACTATTGGTTTACCAATGGCAGCTTCAAGACGCTTCTGGACTCAGAGGCACCACAGTACTTTGCAGCTGTTGAAGCTAGCTCATCAGTTTGGCTATGCCATCAAAGTTGCAAAATACATCTTCTAGATCATTTGCTTTCCTGACAGTTCAGTTTTTGTAGATGTAGACTTCCACTGATAAAAAAGAAACAAATGCGTGCAGCTTTTGTTGAATAATGTATCCAGCACCATAGGGCAGACATATTTTTGGGGGAATAGAATCTCTTTCTGAAGTATTTGATTTATGTTCACATGAAGGATAAAGCAGTTGACCAAAGCAAATTCTTCTTCATTTACATTAATGAAAATGTGTTACATCTTTTCCAAATGGCCCTGTCACATGTGAAACAATGGAATGGCTTAGCTCATTGAACAATCCTCCTTGCTTACTTTCCGTGTCAAAATCTCAAAAGGCAGTAGCCTTTGGATCAGATACACCACTAATCCCCATTTGACATCCTCCATTATCACTGCTTTGGCAGTTGCAGCTCCTATCCTTCCTGATATGTAATCACTGATAGACGTGTGGAATTCCTATATAGGGTCTTTTACAGATAAGTTATCGTTAGCAGCTTCTGGCCTTTGCAGAAATGACTGAAATGAAAGCAGATCCTGTGACAAGTGACATGTGTGCTATTGACTAATAAATGTTTATTGAAAAAATCAGCACGATTAGGTTTATCATTGAAGTAAACATAGAACTCTGAAGTATCCTTCACCAGACACAGCTTTGACAATATTTCCGCCATTGTCAGTTTCAACAATCCATTGCTATTTTCGCTGGTTACCACCATCCAGAGACTCTAGAATTAGGCTGTTCAAGAATGTTGGCAGCAGTATGAAATTTCCCATTTGAGAATGATTCAACTGTTACACAATGAAAGAAGTAGCTAGCCTTTTCTTTACCCCATTGAAAGAGATGAAGCATAAAATGATGCACATGCAGTCTGTGGATTAACAAATGGTGCACATGTCAGTCATGAGGTGTATAGACAGAGGAGTGGTGTCCTTATTTGCTCCTCTAGCCAACTTCAGCACTTGACGGCAGCCTATGGTAGAGGAGCAGTTGAAAAATGGGTCTCCTTGTAACTCTCCAATTTGTACGGAGGGTCTCTCCAAATTCCAGAAAGACCACTCATTGAACGCAAGAAAAATTGGGCCAAACATTAACATTGTGACCAGCTCATGGCTCATTGTGACTACTTGCTGAACTGAGACTTGATAGTGGGTTGCTGTGGCTATTTTACCCTTGTGCCATGCATAGGTTTCTGCATTCACTATAAGACCAACAGGACTTCTTCACATGATGGTGACATCAGCTTTTTCTTCACTGCCAACTTCTTCTATCTGTTGATGACCTCTCTCAGCAGTAGAGATCCTTTTGATGTGTTTTTTTCTACAGGATTGCATATTGTTTTTATTGGCTATTATTTCTCCATTAGAGTAATGTTCACTTGCTTTCAAATAAAGTACTAATTTGTGGTAAATTATAAATTTGCAATTTGCAATGTGATTCTTAAGTAGCCTACGTGTAAAGATGTCTCAAACCAGAGGGGAGAGATCCCTCATAGAAACAATGCCAGAAGAACTTGCTGTGGTGAAACAATTCTCTTGTGTTTCCTTTTCCCTTGAGCAGGCTGCCGCTATAGTAGGGACAGTGGTTGATACAGGTCTTAAAATCATCTTTAAAGGATGAAACTTGGGGTGTTGATGGAGCTACAGGAATCAAAAAAGGTTTAGTAGAAGTGATCTGTACTTTCTCTTTGCCTCTCTCCACATAAAGAATCGCTTGTTCACCTACCTTGCTTCCAAGGCTGTCAGCAACTTTCCATTTTGCCTTTTCTTCTATGGTGAGTCTAAGGGTCCAATCCAGGTCAAGTCCATTTGAAGTTGTGCTTGGAGAAGGCAGGGAAATGCCTTGATAGAGATGGGAAACATGAAATGCCCAATGGAAGAAAAATCACAACATCCTGTTGTGAGAATTTGAGTGTACTATATGGTATGACATAGAAGCCCTACTATGCCATCACTTGCAACTATCATCTTGGGTCCAGGAAGGTTTGTTTACTCAACCTTCATCTCAAACTTGGTAGCTGTGGCTGCGAGCAGTAAGGCTTAACAAAGGAACAATGAGTAAATCATTTAACAGCACCAAACAACAGAATATGAAAGTCACATGACATGAAAGAAACAAGACACCAATATAGGAAATAGACTATGGGGCATATTTATAAACTCCTAGCACCATCTTGCGCTAATGTGGCCGAACGAGGCCAAAGTCCTCGCGCCTTATCTACAAAGTGGCGCAATGCATGCATTGTGCCTCTTTGTAACTCTTTGCACTACATTATGATTGCGCCAGGCATAAGGTATGAAAAAGGGGCGTTCCCCCATGAGGTAGTAAGGCTTAGCGAAGGAACAATGAGTAAAGCATTTAACAACAACTAAAAACAGAATATAAACGTCACATGCCATAGAAGAAACAAGACATCAATGTTGGTGTATAGAAAACATTTTTATGAATCTTTAGTGGCATTAAGCATCAAAATCCACCAGAGGGTTCTGGAGATACAGATTTATAAAGTAATAAGTAACTTTAGCGTCAACCTCAAACAAGCATTGGCCACCAAAAAGTTTGGAAACCTTGGGAAAATTAATTCTACAACTCTGGCCTGAGCTGTGTGACCAAGTTTGGCAGGATAGAGGTATAGAGGGCCAGAGAGTATACTTTGGCCAGCTACCTGGCCACCAGAGCATTTTTAGAGCAAGATCCAAACTCTAGAGGATGACTGCCATAGGTGACAGTTAAGTGGTCTCATGCTGAGGGATCCAGGCTCAAAGGTGTCTTGGATGCTTTGGATGCTGTGCTGTCCACAGGGGTGAAGTCCGGTAGAGGCTTCGGTCAACAGGTGAGTGGTGTGACTCTCTCCATTCATCTTGGGGTCCCATGAAGCCCTCTTTGCAGAGTTCCAAGGGCTGCTGATGCAGACTTTCCACTTTTGCAACACAACAGTTGTAGTGCAAATCTTTGGTGGAGGCTAGTGCCCTCTTGGGCAACAAATCCTGTCACAACCAACACTCACAGTTCCAGCAGACATGGGTGCACCTTTTGGCTATCTCTGAATTGTCTTTGGGGGTGATCGGCATCAGGTAGTGGCAAAATGTTTGCAGTAGCTACCAGAAATGTGATTTGGGCTCTGTCAGCTTTAGTGTCCCCATTGGCATTCTGGGAAGTCAGCCAACTGACCACTGGGGACAGTGCTTCGGACTAGGGCCAGGAATCAGATTTTCCCTGAGCAAGGCATGCAGAGCAGGGTCTAAACTCCACTAGTCCACAGTGCAGCAGGTGCGGTCGCTCTGGCATCACAGCCTCTCTTTGTGACCTTCCAATGGGTCTTCTTCACAAGTCCAATGAGTACTCAGGGTCAACATTCCAGGGGTGCCATATTTATCCCAGGAGAGTGCCCTGAGGTGACCACACATTTTACTAGCCAATGGGCTACCGGGTCCCCTCCAACCTTGTGATGAAGTTTCTGTGATGAGTGGCATCTGGCTATCCCAGAATACCACATTTGTGCACCCCTGAAGATGTACAACGCTTCCTTGGTCATTAGGAGCAAGTAGTCCACCCTAGAGGTTTGGCTGCCTGAGGGCAACACACCCATGGCAAAACCAGATTGGGGCCGGGTTTCCCCTTTCCGGTCCTGTCTTGAAGCTGCCTGCAGGAACAAAAGGCATCCTGTTCAGGAGTGTTGGGCCGGGTGGCCCATTAAAGCAGCTTCACCTTTGAAGCCCGTCTCTGGGCTAACCTTCCCCCCGAGTGGCCATACTAGCAGAGGAGGTGACATCTCACTCCTGCAGCACTGCCTCTTTCCTGAGCTTAGGAGTCATTCACACATCTCCCTAGATGGTCAGAAAGCTGTTAGTGTGTATAGGCCTTTGCAAGGCTCCTGGATGTGCAGAGCAGAGAGTGGTAACTTTCTAAAAGTTGCTTACCTTTAGTAGTGACATGAATTTCGACCTGGCATTAGGTCACATGTGATGTCATGATTAATTTGATACCTTACATGACCCAGTTTGGTAGCCCCAGTCAAAAGTAAGATGAGTTGGGGTGCCACCTGGTAACTCTTTGTTAACCAATGGGGCTACCAACTTTACCCACAGCAAAACGACAAGTTGGAAGTGTTGCTGTTAAGACATATTGAACAAAATACGTCTTATTCAACAAAATACAGCTCCCCGCCCCCTTGGACTCCACAGGCCTTCCTTAGGGGAGACTTTTATATATTGTTAAGGGATAGGGTGGCTTTGCCATTGATTTGAATGATAAAGTCAAATAGGCAGTGCAAATACTGTCCTCCCAGTCTGCAGTGGCAGGCTTGGGCCATTTTGTATCTTGTTACATGAAGAGTGGCACAAACAGTGTTGCAGCCCTGAGTGGACACACTGTCTTACATGCTCTGGGTACTCTGGGTGCCATATGCTAGGGACTTATAAGTAAGTTAGGCCTTGCCAATTGAGTGTATCCAAATCAACATGTAATTTGTATGGGTTTAAAGCACTGGCACTGAGTCTGGTTAGCAGGCCTCGGTGTATTCTCAAGGTCGAAAACCAGCAGCATCAGTCCAAAGATGTGGGGGTGAACATGCAAAAAGAGCATATCCTACATCTGCTTTGCAGCAAGCTCAGTTTCCTGCTCTATTCATACCTCTGGGAATATCAGGTGCAGCAGCCTTTAGTTGCTGTTGACTTTCATGTGAAGATTTGATTTGCTGCTGGAACAATTCAATTTTGACTTCACTACCCTCAGTCATGACTGAAGTCCCTGCAGTGTTGAGATACATCCTCTTTGGTTTTGTTGGTGGTGGTGGTACCATTGTCAATCCAGGTGTGATCCTCCTCTTAGCATCTTCTTGCTCAGGAGAGGATGCAGCAGATATGATATGATTCCGGAAGAAGTCTGCAGGCTTGATGCCAGTGATGGCAACAAGTTTCTCCTCAGGTGGTCAGCAGCAGAAATAGAAACATTTAGAAGAGAGGACTCTGCAATTTTGTGTCAGCTAATTCAAAGATGTATCTCTGTCTTGGTATCCTATTGTTACCATTCACTTGCACAACTCATCATCATCACAATGCTATATAAATCGATTTAAATTAATATAAAATACCTGGTGTCCCTCCAGGTTCTGTGGGGCACTTATGACAGAAAGGGGGAAACAGAAAAGAGGAATACATTAATTTAATAAAACTGAGTCCCTCTAAGGCTCATGGTCCAATATGGGAGCAAAGAGAAATGGGTAAAGGTTTATTTAATTATTTAGTAAGTGGTTGGTGTTTCTCCAGGGCCAATGGGACCCATAAGGGAGGCAAGAAAAGCTGGGACAACTACAGTCAGCCACAATCACCAATAAATGTAACAGGAAATAATTTTTATTTTAAAAAGTGGAGAACACCAGTATGGCCTTTTAAAAAGTTAAAAAGTAAATGTAGAACAACGTGATTGACAATCAGCAACACGCACTTGGTGCAAATAATGTTTTCACCACATGGCCAGTAAAGAAGGAAGCATTGAGAGCAAAGGCAAAATTTGCTTTCTATGACACACATAAGGACACACACACACACACACATACACCCACCACACCACACACCATGCCCACACACACAAGCAGACACACACATACACACACACACACACACACACACACATCCAAACACACACACTGGTTCCATACATTTGTGGTTGCCCAAATGGCAATTAAAAAGGAGGGGTAGAGAGAAAGATAACACAGCTGTCCTACACTTGCACTTGCCTGAGTCCTTCCCCCTCCACCAGCAGATACTTGCAACATTGCAGGGAAATGATTACATAATAGATTTCCAAAATGTGACTGAGCCCATTGTAGGACCTTTATACATCACCAGTACAGCCTCAAACATAATGCAATAATTAAGCCAAGATAAGAATACAATAACAACACAGCAACATGGAAACAGTGAGATTAATTCCACTTACAAATGCACCAAGCAAAGATTATGTTTCCACACAGGAAGCAAATGGTCCTGTAATATACTTTTAAAAGTTGAAGAAAGCAATTAATCAGTCCTCCCACACAAACACACAGAAAAGTGGGCAAGCACATGGGGAGACAGTAGCTGAGAACAAAGGAAACTGTGTATCTCCATTGGTCTGGAGTACTGGAGCTGCTCCAAACCTAGCCACCAACATGTATATGAAGTAACAAAAATAGCCTAAACTTGGCATGAATGTAAAGCCATCAACAAGCTCCTAAAATAATAAAATATATCTCTATCAGATCAGCAGTGAGAATGTGTGATATTCATTAACAAATACAATAAAGGCAGATAGCAGATGAGGCAGCAAACGGTAAGATAACTGGCTATAGTGACAAATATGGACAAAATTCACCAAAACACAAGAAAAAGGGAGCATATTTCTGATGAATACACTAGCTACCTGTGGATTCCTCACTCATTGAATTTTACCCCTGCGCCAGCCTTCGACGGAAATTTTCTTCCTAGCTTCTGCAGGTCAACGAGGACGTCACAATTGCCCACGCGACACCGTCTGACGTCATACAGGCAATAAGAGGTCCTCGCTGACGTGCCGACGTCAGTTCCCTTTTTTCCGTGCCTTCTAACGATGGTTATTCTTCGAGGGAGCTACTGTTTCTACTCTGCGTAGTTACAGTTACTGTTTCTTTCTTCGAAAAGAAAGCATGTCTCAGCGAAAGTCGGGTTTTAAGCCCTGCAGAGAGTGCGGAGGCAAAATGTCGGTGACAGACCCACATGTAGACTGTTTGTGGTGTCTCAACTCAGACCACAACGTGGAGAAATGTGACTCCTGTCAACGAATGAACCCGAAAGGCGTTGAAGGAGCGTGAGGCGAAACTCTTTTTGGCAAAATCCAAGAAGAAGGAGAAGCGGCATCGGCGCAAGTCATCTTCACCTAAGTCCCATCAGCGTCATCGTGACTCCTGGCGTTGTCGTGAATCTCGGCGCCGGTCGAGTAGGGAGCCGTCACGCTCGAGGTCACCTTCTGTTCGACGCCGAAAGACATGGGAGGTTAGTCCCACCATCACTCCGCAGCCGCAGACACCTCCTGCATCGCCGACTTCACCGGCTTCGCCGACTTCGCCTATGACTCCACCATCTGTATTTGAGGTTCCTCAATGTCAGGAGTTCTCACCGGCTTCTCAGACGCCGGGGCCGGCGCCGATGTCACCTCGAGCCCAGGCTCCGCAGTATCCGACTTTCCTGGCCCCAGGTGCTGACAGTTCCGCATTTTTAAATGCAATGTTTGCCATTTTCCAACAAATGGCTCCAGGTGGTGGACCGGCTGGTCCTTCGGGGCCATTGGCCTTTAATATGTGTGCTCCGGCTCCTTTACGACCGGCACCTATTATGCCATTCCTTCCATTGGGAGGTGCTGGCTCGGCGCCGGTTCCTTTGGCGTCGACTTCACAGCCTGTGACGCCGAGTAGATCTGTTGGTCCGGCGCCGGAGAGTTCTCCTGTTCATCCTTTGCCTCATTCGGCACCGAAGAAGTCCACGGCGCCGATGGATCCAAAGATCGGCGTCAGGCATCGACGTCGGCTGACGCACTGTCGACGCCAAGGATTGAATCCAGGCTACATTCAAGAAGGCTTGCTCTTCACCTCCTTGAGGAGCAGGAGTATCGGAAGCAGGCCCTGGAGGAAGGGGAGATTGAAGAACCTCTGGGAGATCTCCAGGGTTTGGATATGGCAAGTGGCTTAGACACCTCTCCAGAGTGGGACTTAACATCTGCTGGAGAATATACAGAGGAGGCTGCTTCATTCCACTCTGTAATGAGGAAAGCAGCTGACTTTTTGGACCTTCCCTTGCCGGTATCTGAATCTAAACCCAATATATTGACGGAGGTGTTACATCCTGCGTCGACAGTTGCAGAGCCGCTTCTGTCATTTAATGAGGCTCTGTTAGACCCAATTTTAGAGATCTGGAAAAATCCGGTGTCATCTTCGGTCTTTAGTAGAACAGTGGCACGCAGATATTGTGTGGCTCCTGCGGATCCAAGCTTTTTGTCTAGGCACCCGACCCCAGAGAGCCTGGTGGTTCAGGCTTCATGTTCATCTCAGACTGCCCCAGGCTCTTTTCCGGGGGTGCCTTCGGACAGGGACTCAAAGAAGATGGACCAATCTTCCAAGAAAGCGTTTTCATCATGCAGTATGGCTCTTAAGTCTACTAATGCCACATGCGTTTTAGGCAGATACATCGACGCCCTTATGGAAGAGATAAAGTCGTCCCATACGGAAGTGTCTCAGAAGGTGTTAAGTCTGGTTTCGGATGCTCGAGCTGCGGCAACCCAAGTAATCCAGTTGGGCTGGACACTACTGATTCTGTGGCCAGAGCTATGGGCACTGCTGTTGCTACGAGGAGACAGGCCTGGCTTCGTTCTTCTGGATTTTCATCTGATGTCCAGTCAGCCCTGCTGGATCTTCCCTTTGATGGGGATAAACTTTTTGGATCCAAGGCGGACTCAGCCCTTGAGAGATTTAAGGAGAGTAGGAACACAGCGAAGTCATTAGGCTTGCAGGCCTCCTCTTCTGCTTCTTCAAGACTGTTCAGAAGATTTAGGGGGTTTGGTTGTGGCTCATCCTCCTCCTTTTGGGGCAGATTTCAGCAGCAGCCCGCCACTGCTCTCCCCTATAGATCATACAGGGGGAGAGTAGGGTCCGAACCAGAGGAGCCGCCCAGCAGCACTCTGCCTCTTCCTCTTCCTCTGGAGGGGTGCAGCATGGGAAGCAGCCTTAGTCTTCCACCAATTCCTTCACATGCCACTCCTGTAGGGGGGAGGTTATTGAAGTGTCTCCACAAGTGGGAGGAAATAACATCAGACTCCTGGGTCACCAGTATTGTGGGGAAAGGCTATGCCCTTCCCTTTCGGGAGTTTCCGCCCCCCATCCTGCCCGCCCATCCGACTGTTCAGAAGAGCATCTCCTGTTACTAGAACAGGAGGTTCTAGTCCTCCTTTCAAAGAGTGCAGTGGAGTTGGTTCCAGAGCAGGAGAGGGGTCAGGGTTGTTACTCAAGATACTTCCTGATCCCCAAGAAGGATGGTCGGTTGAGGCCAATCCTGGACCTGAGGATTTTGAATTGGTTCCTCAAGCAGGAAAAGTTCAAGATGCTGACCTTGGCTCAGGTGCTTTTGGAGTTGAACGAAGGAGATTGGATGGTGTCTGTCGACTTGCAGGATGCATACTTTCATATCCCGATACTCAAGTCGCACAGGAAGTATCTCCGGTTTGTGGTGGGATCGCAGCACTATCAGTTTGAGGTCCTTCCGTTTGGTCTTACCTCAGCACCTCGAGTCTTCACAAAGGTGATGGCGGTGGTTGCAGCAGAGCTCAGAAGGAAGGGGATAGCGGTATTTCCTTACCTAGACGATTGGTTGATCAAAGCCAAGTCTCCGGAGCTTGTACTGCGTCACCTGCAGTCGACAACCCAGTTGTTGTACGACCTGGGTTTTTTGGTGAACGTGCCCAAATCTCACCTGGAGCCCTCTCAGCGCCTTCTGTTCATAGGGGCAGTACTGCCTACAACATTGAATCGCGCCTTTCCTCCGCCTCAGCGGATTCAGGACATTCAGGCGTTGGTTCCAATGTTTCAAAGTGGAGCGGTCATTCCAGTCCTCAAGGTCCTACGTCTGCTCGGTCTGTTCGCTTCTTGCATTCTGTTGGTCACGCATGCTCGCTGGCACATGAGGGCTCTTCAGTGGTGCCTTCGAAAGCAGTGGTCTCAGCACAAAGGAGATCTCGAGGGATTGGTAAAGATTTCCAGGGATGCTGCAGTGGATCTAAGATGGTGGGTTGCGGACGGCAATCTTTCTCAAGGAAGGCCGTTCTCACAGCCTCCGCCAGTGACCACAGTAATAACGGATGCTTCCACTCTAGGGTGGGGAGCTCATCTGCGGGACCTGGAGGTCAAAGGTCATTGGTCTCCAGTGGAACAGATGTTTCACATAAATCTGTTGGAATTGCGGGCAATACGTCTGGCTCTCAAGGCCTTCCTCCCTTCCCTTCGCGGTCAGTCGGTTCAGGTCCTGAAGGACAACACTACCGCGATGTGGTATATAAACAAACAGGGAGGAGTAGGGTCGTACCTTCTCTGCAGAGAAGCTCTGCGACTATGGTCCTGGGCAAGGGACCATCGGATTTGCTTGGTAGCGAATCATCTGGCTGGAGTCTTGAACGTGTGTGTGGACGGTCTCAGTCAGCACTTCTCAACCGATCACGAGTGGCGTCTTCATCCAGATCTAGTCCGGCAGCTCTTCCAGATGTGGGGAATCCCTCGGGTAGATCTGCCCGTTGTTCTACAGCCTCCAGTATCCGGTGCAAGGGGCGTTGGGGGGCGCGTTTCAGATATCGTGGTGCGACCAGTTGCTTTACGCGTTTCCCCCTATACCTTTGATTCCTCGGGTTCTGAGGAAAATTCGCCAAGACCGGGCTCAAGTCATCTTAATAGCTCTGGATTGGCCAAGCAGGGTATGGTATTCAGATCTTCTTCAACTCTCTCTCTGCCCCCCTCTCCGTCTCCCTCACAGGGCAGACCTCCTCTCGCAGTCGCAGGGGCAGGTTTTACACCTCCAGAGCCTGCACCTTCATGCTTGGAGATTGAACGGGGCAACCTGAGTTCCTTTTCTCTCCCACCTGAGGTAGTGGATGTTATTTTATCAGCCAGGCGACACTCCACTAAATCTATCTACGCTAGCAGGTGGGGTAAATTTGTGTGTTGGTGTGGAGAGAGGCAGATTGATCCCTTACGTGCCCACTTATCAGATATCTTGTCTTTTGCGTTGTCCTTGGCTCAGAGGGGTTGTGCAGTGGCTACAGTCAAGGGCTATTTGTCGGCCCTGTCAGCCTTTCTGTGTCTTCCAGACCAACCTTCTTTATTTAAATCTCCTTTAGTATTGAGATTTTTAAAAGGCCTCATTAATAAGTTTCCTCCCACTCCTTTCATTATGCCTCAGTGGGATTTAAATCTAGTCTTAACATTTCATATGGGCTCACCGTTTGAGCCAATGCATTCTTGCCCCATAAGGTTATTGGTTTTGAAGACTGTTTTCCTTGTTGCAATTACTTCATCTAGAAGAGTGAGTGAGCTGCAGGCTCTTTCTGTTAAACCCCCATATACATCCTTCTATGTAGATAAGGTGGTGTTGAGGACCAAGGCTGCTTTCTTGCCGAAGGTTGTTTCACCCTTCCATTTGGGCCAGACTATTACTCTCTCCTCTTTTTATCCTCCGCCTCCTCATTCGAAAGAGGAAGAAAGGTTGCATCGTTTAGACCCGAGAAGAGCGCTAAGCTTCTACGTGGACAGAACGAAGGAGTTTAGATTGGAGGATCAACTCTTCATCGGGTACGTGGGAAAGAGGAGAGGAAGGGCAGTCCACAAGAGAACACTCTCCAGGTGGGTCATTCTTTGCATTAAGCTGTGTTATTCTCTGGCAAAGAAAGAACCCCCTGATGGGACATGAGCTCATTCCACCAGAGCTAAGTCGACCTCTTCGGCCTTGGCTAGGGGTGTTCCTGTGGTTGACATCTGCAAGGCCGCAACTTGGTCATCCCTCCACACTTTTGCAAAGCATTACTGCTTGTATTCGGAGGTTAGGAGGGATGGCCATTTTGCACGGTCGGTGCTGCAGGATTTCTTGGTTTGAGCATTCAGGCACCCTTCACCAAGTGCGGTACTGCTTTGGGACTCTATTCAATGAGTGAGGAATCCACAGGTAGTTGTATCCATCAGAAGAACGAGTTACTTACCTTCGGTAACGCCTTTTCTGGTGGATACACTAGCTACCTGTGGATTCCTCACGGTCCCTCCCGCCTCCCCGTTGCCTGTCTGGTCTTACCAAGTTATCCTTGGGTGAGCTCCTCTTGGTAGTTTATTACTTTCATATGTAGTGTATATATTTATGTATATAAGTACATGTTTTAGAAAAAAACTAAGGGAAAAGAATTTATGAGGTTGCTATACATAGTATGTATGTATATATTTTTGCGTATTGACATTTTTGAGCTAATGTTTTATCTATTTGATTTAATTAAATATTGTTGCATAAGTATTTGTTTCAATTGCCTGTTCGTCTCAGAGGCACGTAAAAAATGTTGGTACTGATGTCGGCAAGTCAGCGAGGAACTCTTATTGCCTGTATGATATCAGACGGCGTCGAGTGAGCAATTGTGACGTACAGAAGCTAGGAAGAAAATTTCCGTCGAAAGCTGCCGCAGGGCTGAAAATTCAATGAGTGAGGAATCCACAGGTAGCTAGTGTATCCACCAGAAAAGGCGTTACCGAAGGTAAGTAACTCGTTCATCTTACCCCATCCATCTGACCATCCAAAAGTGTCACTTTTCCATCAAATACAGAAAAGTAAACAAACAAAGAATAGATAGTAGTGCATGCGGTCAGCAAACATTTTGCAAAGTGCTGTGTTAAACTTACTTGGTTTCCACAAAATATATAAGATTCTGTGGTGCATGATACATCACAGATTACAGACAAGGCATGGTTGATGCTTTCCCTTCAAAACCCAAATTGAAAATGATTTACAATAGAACAAAGCACATGGTATGCAGGATAGGAGAACATTGATACTGTTTGTGCTCTAGTCGTATTCAAGATGGCACATCCTCTATTAATAAAACAATAAAAAGATGGATTTTGGCATGAAAAATGAATTTAAAATTCATATTTTTTTAGTGCCCACATTAAAGCAGTGCCATTCATGTGAGAGTTGATGGCATTGTTCCTGTGCATCGATCAAGTTGCTTCATACTCTTGCAATAAAAATTTATCCTGCTTTCATCACATAGTGTAATCTCAGGTATTACATTATTTATGCAACACACAATTCAAGAGCTTACATGACATTATGCCAGGGTAACAAAAATTACTTCCTGGACCAATTGTAAACTAAAGTCTGGGGGTCATAGCTGTGGCATAAGCCTCCCACTAAATGACATACATAGAGGGGAGTTCTAGATGCTGAAACCCAGGGGTACCTGTGAGCACTGGGGCATGCTTTGAAGGGGCTGAGAGTACATCACACAAACACCCTCCTGTTGATTTTATTTTCTTTGAGTTTCATAAATAAAAGGTCCTAACCAATGTGGAGGTGTATCAAACATGAAGCAATGGTTCCGACTACTTGACTTCTGGGCTAAAGCCTCTAATCAGCTGGAAAGTATGCATTTTGAGTCCAGAATGTTTCTCAACTTTAGTTCCTCATGATCATCAATGAGAACAGGAGGGGTAGCAATGTCCTGTCTAGTGGTTGTATTTGCAGGTTTCAAGAGGAAATCTTGAAGCACTCTGGGGCATATTTACAAGAAAGTGTTGCATCATAAAAGAAGCACCACTTTTCTTGCGCCCCCCTATTGAGTCACAACTTGTATACCATTGCATATTGGGGCTTAACACCGTGATGTTTATGAGCTTGATTTTTGTCATCTTCCTTGTCCTATTCTAAGTGCAAATGAGACTCTTTGACAAAGCATCATAGGTATTCATAGGTGTTCATAAAACATTCTGAACTGCTGCCACCTTACTCTCACTTGGCCTGGTAAACAGACTTTTTAAGATGCAACCCAAATTGCAATTGAAAGGTAACACCCCTAAAGTCCTATGGTCTCCATAGTTATAAGCAGATTCTGCTGCCCAACCAATTGTAGACGAATCATGAATAATAGGGAACAGTGTAAAAGCTGTTCTGGGATCTGAATGACTCTTTCGGATTACCCGTCAGTCTGTGGTTGGTGCGTAGCTGACATATTAATAGTCATGCCACATTCATAAGAGACACTGGTACTAATCATTTGGCTGATAGAAGTTTGTTAAAAGGCATGAGATGTGATGCTTTGGTCAAATGCACTACAACCAGGCAAAAGATGGTGTCCCCGCATTGGTTTCAGACAATTCTACTATGAAATCCATTGGTGTGTCTGGTGAATGGAGAAACTGGGATGGGATGAACACGGTCTAGTGGAGCCGAGTGCCCTGGGTGGTCTTCCTGAGCTGGTGCGCTGGACGCCATTGTGGACGGGAAGGTGGCTGAGTGGACAGCAGGCCTACAGGGGTTTCAGCAGTGGGACAAAATCGGTATCTCCCTAACAGAGGACGTCTGGTTCCCAGATACTTACCTTACAGCAACTTCAAGCAACTTAAGCCCTGACATGTACTGAGTTTCATAAATGCCTCCAAATGAGGCTCTCCCGGAAATCGCACATTCCGCTGAACACAATGCTTCTGGCCTTCAAGGCTAAACTTCTGATGGATACACCTCGAGGCCCCGAGGGAGGAGTCGGTGGGGAAAGTAGATTATGACGATTGACGAGACGCCTTGTTGGCCCCCCACTCTATCTCGATCTATACAGGTATACTACTCGTATGGTGCTTATCTAGGCCCCAACCGCTTATTCAAAGTGTGAGAAAAGACCTCTTTTGTCATGGTTAGCCCCCACTTTGTGCCTGGTATTTGATATAGTCTCAAATTTTTTTTGATCAGTGCCCCTGCTAACCAGGTTCCCTAGGCCAGATCTCTTTTCCTAAAAACTGTTGTGATGCATTTACACAATTGGCAACACATATAGCTGCCACTATAGGTCCCTAGTAAATGGTACTTGTGTATACAGGGCATGGGGTACTAAGGGTAGGCCCCTGAGGGCAGCAGCACAGATTGTGCCACCCTCTAGGGCCATTTATCCAGATACACAGATGGTCTGTGTGCCCTGTCCACTATATACACTTCATTGCATGCAGTATAGGTAAGTAACCCCTCTGGCAGGCCTTCTAGCCCTAAAGCAGGGTACACTATATTGTAAGTGTGGGTATAGATGCATGAGCAATATGCCCCTACTTTGTCCTTTGCAAACCTGGCACATAGTAAGTGAACAGAGCAGCCATTTTAAAAACAGGTGCTGGACATTGGTTAGAACAAGTTTCACAGCTACATGATGGTTTCTCTGAACCCTGGGTTGTTTGATATCAAACAACTCTGAATGATAAATCCAAACTTAAACCAGTATTTGAGTTATTACCAAATGTACAGGGGATACCTTAGCGGTACCCTCTGCAAAGATTATATACCATAGCATGGTTGTTGGCCAGTCACAACCAGCCTGCCACCAACAGACAAGATTCTGGAACCCTGGGGTGCGAGATCCTGCTCTCTGGGTCCCAGAACAAAGCCTTTTCTGGGTGGAGGTGCAAACCCCCTTCCTCAGGAATATGCACTGCTGTGCTAGTGAGCTTCAAAGGGATTACCACCCTTGAAAATCAACCCCCAAGCCTGCTGCTAGCAATAGATGGCAACCCCCTTTGCAAACTCCGTCTTTTGGTGGGAGCAAAAGCCGAAAACCACACAAAGAATACAAGGAGTGGTCATCCCCCGCTTGTACCACCCCTAAGGTGTTGCATGCAAGGTGACCTCTACATTTCATTTTCTTCCATTGGACATGAAAGGAAAATAGCCAATCAGGTATAAGGAAGTGACTTTTGCCCATAGGAAGTGGCCACTTCATGGGTGTAGTCACGCTAAGGTAGATGACCCATTGGTCACTACCAGGTACTCGCCTAAACGCTCACTAAATACAATATTTAGTGGGCATCCCTAAAACAAGTAATTAGGTTCCAAGGACAAAAAAATACCAGCAACAAATAAGACCCAGGGCTCATGAACTCAAACCCTGCTGCACAAAGAAAAGGCGCCAAACCAACCCAGGACTCGACAATCACCACTGAGGGGTTGCTTGGACACTTGACACACTCTCCAGACCCCCAGAAGACCTCCACTCTTTGAAAATCGCCAAAGATCTCCATCCAATGTGAAGGCCTCACTCTCTTGCAATCTAAGACCAAAGACCCAGTGAAGGCCACTTCACTGACTGGCTACTGATCAATGAACCGGATGCTGAAACCAGACAAAACTCCTCCCTAAGGACAAACCCTGCAAGTGAGCCAAGTTTTCTGGCATTGTGCCCTCCAGAGGCCAAACCGTGCAATAGCCCTAAGTACTGGTCACCTCACGTCAGACACCAAGAAGGACAGTCCACTCCAGACTGAAAAAGGACCAGGAGGAAGCCCCAGCCGAGAGACTCCAGAAACCTCCCGGACTTCCCACTAGAGGGACCCTGCTGACCTGTAAGTGACCCTCAAAGAGACCTACCTCCTGCTTCCAAGGGCATCTTTGCGCACAGCTCCTGGCTCACTGATTCACTCTGCACCTGGCCACCCTGGGCCCTGTATCGAAGATCCAATTGTGTCCTCGGTGTCCCCCACCCCATGTGACCGTGACAATCCAAGGGGATCCACCGGAATTACTTTTAAGTTCAAATTGCTTGCTTGTCCAAGTGCTCCCCCGCAGTGGCCTGCACCAGCTTCAATGAGTTTCTGCAGCTGCTCCCGCCGAAACCGAGTAGCGCTCAAACTTCTCCAGCTGGTCCATTGTGCCCACCGAAGTACTCAACAGACCTGCAAAAGGAGACATTAGTAAACATATTGCCTGATTTTATGTGCATTTTAAAATTATGTTCTCTATTAATTCCTATGGGGGTAAATATGCACAAAAAGACTATTTTTATTAAAAATGTAAAAGTGTTTCCAGATTTTAATGACTTTGGTCTTAAAATTTCATAAAAATCTGAATTATTTTTGTAAAATGGTCTCAATTTATTATTTTGAGTGTGTGGTCTCATTTATTGATTCTGTAGGTAGAACAAAAGCTTTGCACTTCCCCAAGATTACCCTAACTGCTCGACCAAGCTACCATAAAACGTAGAGCATTAGGTGATCTGGTTTTTACCTCTGTAAACCAACATGTGGTTGTCTGGACCCCCTGCACAGTTTGCATAGCTTTACACACTATATAAATGGCCGGCCTCCTACACAATACACACCTACATCCTCGCTCAGCCTGCTTGAGATAACTACATGCTCCCACAGATTTTTGTCACATGGTTTGGACGTGTCCAATCATGATATATTGCTGCCAAACTAGAGCAGGTCTTTGAAGGAATAGTGGGGCGGTTACCAAAATTATTTCTTTTGGGTATCTCTGAGAGAGTTTGTGGGGCATGAGGGTTGAAAAGGTGCTATTGGGAGGGGCCACCACGGTGGCAAGAAGAGATATATCTAATAAATGGAAATCCTTTTATCCGTCCTAGCTTTCTCAATGGCATATGGGGGTAGTCTGGTGTGCTCACCAGGAAAAACAAATCTATGAAGCTAGAGGCTGCCTAAAAACATGCTAACATTTAGAGCAAGTGGTGGAACTATCTTGAATTGGGCCTGGTATAATGTCTATGTCACAAAGATTCTTCAATGAGGTGGTGATGGAAGTGATGATAAGTCTGCAATGTTGTTACCTTATTTTTTTTAGCGTTAAGCAGCAATAGCTGGATGTGATGGTTGTTGTAATGCTATGAAACAATAAAATTGGTTAACATTTTTTTTGCAGGAGTATGATTATACAATTGCGCATCATCCAGGAAAGGATCAGAATACTGCTGACTACTTCTCGAGAGTGCCTATATAAGGTCATGGTACTCCATCCAAGACGGTTGAGGTCTAAATTAATGTCATTGTTAAATCAAGTTAACCAGCAGCTTTATCTTTAACCCAGATTATCACTCCATGAGGCATGATAGTTACCTACTAAAGTAAAGAGTCTTAATTGCACATCAGTCGGGGAACAAACACATTCGACTTCTCAGTGATGATGGTGAATATCAAAAATACAAAAAAGTCAAAGATGAATTTTCCATAACTCAGGAAGGAATTATACTACAATGATTGAAGATCCTGATTCCGGAAAGTCTGCGACAAAAAGTGATTGAAGTGTCTTCTGAAAGACATTGTGGTATTGTTGCCACATAGAGAGCTCTCCGAGACCGAGTTTGGTTTCCATACTTAGATGAAAGAGTTGAAAAGGAACTCAAGACTTGTCACATATGTAATTGCCTGTCAACCAAGGTTAATCAACATACTCCCTAAACATGCTTGGGGGGAATAGCCAACAATAGTTTTGGTCGACTTGACAATGGACATCATTTAATGGTGATTGTAGATGAATGCTCATGTTTTCTGTTGGTTAAATATCTCTCATCCATGACTCATGAGCGAGTAATCAAAACACTTGATGGCATCTTTGCGACATGAGGTATACCAGCCATTCTAAAACCTGACAATGGTCCACCCTTCAACAGTAAATAATTTAAAAGAATTTCTGGAGCATTTGAACAAAAAGCATCAAGAGAACACACATTTATGGCCACAGGCAAATGGATTTCTTAAGTATTTTATAATGTCACTAAAGAAAGCAGTGCGGAGTGCAACTCTTGGAAAACTCAATTTGAAAACAGTAGTGAATTCTACTCTATGAGCTTATCATTTGGCACTCCACTCGACCACAGGTGAAAGCCCTGCGACGATGATGTTTGGGAGAGCAATGACAACCAATTTTGGTTGAGACAACCAATTTATCTCAATGGACCACCAAGACAGATAAAAGTGAAGACATAATTCATACAAGGGACTTAATTAATAAACAGAAAAGGAAAGTCTATGCAGACAAGAGACGACATGCAAAAGATATCCTGTTCAGAACAGGAGATTTAGTGGTCGCTCAACAGATGCGCAAAAGAAGAGCTGTTGCTCCTTATGATGCTGAACCTTTCCAAGTGGTGTCTACCAAAGGACACATGGTGACTATCCTGTGCCATGGGAAGTCTATAACTAAAGACTCTACTCACTTTAGACCTGTGTTTCATCTGTCTATAGCTTGAACTAGCGAAAGAAAGACTGACTCTGAAAACCCAGGGACTGTTGCTGACTCCTTTCCATATTTTGCAATTTCTGACACTGAAGATTACAGTTTACAGATTCCTGTGATGATTAAAGTGCCAAGAAGATTGATTGAAGAGAGATAGTTGGACGTTTTTATAGAAGTAAAAAGAGAAATCCAAGTGCCACCGTCTCCGGTACCCGAAGAAACACACTCCACAGGCTTGTTAATCGTGATAAGAAAATGTAATGGCAATGAGTTTCGATTTCCCAGAGCTCTTCCTCAAAACCAATAAAAATAAAGTGCACCACCTCCCTTAAAAAGATTCAACATACATTAAACATAGTAAAAAGACTATGAGCCTTTCACATAATATAAGAAGAAAAACAAAGAAATACATATATACTATTCATCAACCTCTAATTATATTCATGATAATAAATCCAATTTGTATTTTTAAAAAATACTCAACACACAAGTGTTATAACTAATGAGATTAAATCATGTTTGCATCATTTTCAAAAAGCTTTTATGCAAATACCTATGTTCTATGCTTTGGCCAAGTGGCCATATAATATATCAGAATTTCTTATACATAACTAATTCTAAACAAGTCCTCATAACCCCACCCAGTTCTCAAAAGATATTATATCTATACCATGAATATATGATGGCCAAGTGGCCATATAATATTTCATAATCTCCAGCACAAGTTTAATCTTTTCCAAACACGTATAACCACTGCCTAAAACCCATACCTTTTATATCCAACTAACAAAATGACATTTCATTTTTAATATTTTATTCTTTCACGTCAATCTTCTACATAAAAAGGCAAACCTGTGCACCCACAAAAATAAGTGTGTAAAAATATATAAAATAAGAAGAGTACTAAGCGAAATTGTCATCCCACCGTAGGTACCCCTAACTTCTGTCTCCCATGTATGTACTCATTAACATAACGCAGACAAATAAATGAACCATTGTCAGTTATCTTATATTCTGAATGCTATCAACATATATGAGCCGAAAGCTCCTCATCAAGATTCAGACCCATCGGGCCTTACTACTGAGATGCACAATATATTCAGAAAATCCGGCGTTTCCTCTGTCTGTTGCCTCCTTTTGCTGAAACCTCCACCCTGTCAATGCCAAAATAAAGAAAGATTGTCAGAATTATTGGCATGTTCTTTTTCCCAATGTCAATCTACTGGATAATTATTATCACAATTTCTGATCCCTCTCAAATGCTCAAAAAAAGTTTTTAGAAATGTGTATGTGTGTGTGTGTGTGTGTAGGGGTGTGTGTGTGTATTAAAAAAATTACTTTTCATTTAACAGAGGGGGAGATGTAGTGTCTTGCATGATTTAGACAGGAACCATTATGACTGCCAGCAGACTCTGCATCAGGGTGGTGTAATCTTTAGAATAGAATATAATGAAAGCTTGGTTTAGAATGTTGGAGTGCACAGGTACACACAGGAATAAAGACGTGTGATTTACAGATTTGTGTGTGACCTAGTCATTGGCAGGTACCAGGCTCGGGAAGATGCTACAGTGTGAATACAGTATAGCACTACAGATTTACAGTGAAGCGTTACCGACTCACAATAATACAGCACAAGCTCAACACTATAGCCAAAAAGAAATTAGGAGGTTTTGATGCCCAATCAAATTTTAAGGCCTGCATAGTCCATAAACCAATTTTCTCAAGCTCCCATCTATGACAGGCGTTACACTGTTCCAGATGTATTAGCACATGTGTTAACTCACAGCCTGCTCAGACCCTCTTCCCCCAGTTGTGCAGCAGCAGACCTCCTTTTAAAAAATAAGCGCTCAAGTCCATTTTACGCGAGCATACAGTGAGTGAAAGTCATTTACTGAGACTCACTAACAGAAGAGGATAAACTGAACTGAAAAATCAAGAGTCTTTAAGTGGATCAGAACAGTCTCTCACACTCAGCCTATCTATTGAAAGGTTTGCCGGTACCATTACTTGGTTGTTGTTCTGAGTACCTGCCAAACACGTTTTCTCAGAATGTACTCTATGGAATGTTCTCTCAAAATATCTATAATAGTGTTCTGCTTTTCTGGCTCATTTCTTTTTTATCCTTTTTTATCCTTTTTCTTGGATGT
This sequence comes from Pleurodeles waltl, assembly GCF_031143425.1. Classification (NCBI taxonomy): domain Eukaryota; kingdom Metazoa; phylum Chordata; class Amphibia; order Caudata; family Salamandridae; genus Pleurodeles; species Pleurodeles waltl. The sequence continues at coordinate 1,018,107,360 of NC_090444.1, read as the reverse complement.
TTCCACTTTTCTTTTCACCCATCTGTCATTAAGCCCATTAGAAGTTTCCAAGCGAGTTTATGAATTATTGGGTCTGTGGGGTCCAGCTACTAGTGCTTTAGGTCAACATGCAAGAAGGCATAGCTTCCAAACCATGGCAGAAATTCAAAGGAGTCCATCTAGGAGCAATGCCAATGCAACTCACAGGAAAAAAACTGTTCCCAATAATCAATGATACACTTAAAAGTCTATAGGGCACACTAAAAAACAGGCATGGGCTCAACACAAAGACAGCTTCAAAATACCATCAGTTCACTTGATGATCAATGAATCTGTGAGCATTGTGAAGGGACAATTATAATATTCTATCTGTAAAACTTAGGATTGGCTCCAAGGAGACCTCAAGCTCCCTCCTGATAATAAGCGTCGGAAGCAAGAAAATCAATGTCTACTACTCCGATAACTACTCTGCTAGAATTACAACAGGACACAATTCCCGTGGATATTATATTATCCGACCATTTTAATATGACCTTGCTTTGGCCCTTCCAAAGAGAGGAAAATCTGTTACGAGTGGATCACCTACGGGCAATTCCTAATCAGTGCATTTGCCATGATGGTAATGGCCCAGAAGATGTAAGGACATAGGCGTTTGTAAATGGCTTAGAAGCCTTGGTTCTAATAGTCTTTAACGGCAGGTAGCAACAAAACTCTCCTCCAGCATGTACTTATCAAGCCGCTGGTCTGCATTCAAGAATCGATTTTACAGAAGTAAGCTTATTTCATCAATCTGACTATTCAAGATTAAGGGAACGAACAAAGGTGATTAGGGGCAACAAATTCTGGAGATAAAAGCCAAATGCGACCTACATCAAAAGGGGAACTCCCTGCTTGGGGAGACAGTGACAACACAATAGGAGACTGCACTGGCCTGAAAATACAATTGATTCCATATAGACCATTGCCTCCAGCCTTATAAAAGGCTGTTTCTCATTTGGTTCTCATGACCCAATACCACAGTGGACATTTTTTACCAAAAGGGTACTGGCCACTTGCCCACTGGAAATTAATAAGAACTGTCAATCATGACTCTACTTACAATCTTTTGATAAGATTACAATACTGACATAGGTCCAGATTTATCCTTTTTGATGCAAAACGGCGCTCCCGATAAAAATGGTACCTCACTTGTGTGGAAAGCCTAGCACCCGCAACAGGAAATGCCTCAAAACACAATGTGGACATAACACATTTTCCCAAAGAAAACAGAGCTGTTTTTCACAAAGTGCCTAGCTGTGGATTTTGGCCTCTAGCTCAGCTGGCACCTAAGGAAACCTACCAAACCTGTGCATTTGAAAACCAGACACCTAGGGGAATCATAGATGGGGTGCATGTGGGGTTCTCACCAGGTTCTGCTACCCAGAATCCTTTGCAAACCCCAAAATTTGACCAAAAAACACTTTTTCCCCACATTTCGGTGACAGAAAGTTCTGGAATCAGAGAGGAGCCACAAATTTCCTTCCACCCAGCATTCCCCCAAGTCTCCTGATAAAAATGGTACCTCACTTGTGTGGGTAGGCCTAAGGCTCGTGGCAAGAAATGCACACTATCAGGACACATCAACATTTTCAAATACAAAACTAACTGTTTTGGCCGGAGGGGGGCCCCTGCGTTTTTCATCGTGGGCTCAGCAGCCATCTAGGGAAACCTACCAAACCCAGACATTTCTGAAAACTAGACACCAGGTCCAGGGAGGCGTGACTTGCGTGGATCCCCCAGTGTTTTCTTACCCAGAATCCTCAGCAAACCTCAAATTTAGTTAAAAAATCACTTTCCCACATTTCTGTGTGGGATCACCACACCAGGAAAAATTTCCTGCCTGGTTTGCAGGGCATTGTGGGTAAGAAAATGATGCTGGATGCATGTGAAGCACACCACCCGGGAATCAACCAGATGTTTAGATTTCAGATGTGTCTTGTCGATTTTTCTACATGGCAGCGCCCCAAAGTCCAAAAAAGTGCAGCCCTCACCATTCCAAGTGGGACGATTTTGAGAGTTAGCCAAGCTCTCATGGCCCAAATGTAAAACCAAAACCCAAAATAATCAAATGTCCCCTTGCTTGCCGTGGGATAAAATGTTTTAGTGTGCGGGGGGAGAGCTGAAAGACTGTTACCCCCTTCAGTTGTGGTAGGGGCATAACCATGCCCATACTGGTTGGTAGCCCCAACCCCACTTTATATATACATTTTTTTATTCCCTGGCATCTAGTAGACTTTTTGCCCCCCTGGGGTGTGGATTGGGGGTATTTGCCCCATCTGCCCACTAGTAGGCAGAACAACTTTAGCCCCATTTATTTGGGGTTGAGGTATGGCCATACCCCATCCTCTTATTTTGACAAAAAATCTTCCCTGGTCTCTGGTGGGCTTTCTGCCCCCCCCCCCCCCAAGGAAGATGGGCCTTCCAAAAATACGCCGATCTGCCCCCAGATCTGCCAACAGTAATGTGTCTCCATGGGGAGTGACCCTTGCCAAAGGGATTGCCCCCAATTAAAACCCCCACACACCAATCCCTGGTGTCTAGTGGTTTCTGCCCCCCTTGGTGGCAGATGGCCTAACAAAAATAGGCTGATCTGCCCCCGGGGGGGGGGGGCAGAAATGGCCTAAATACAATTTTCCCCCCAGGGGAGCGACCTTTGCCTAAGGGGTTGCTCCCCATACATAAAAACACAAAGTAAATAAATAAAAAATATATATCTCTGGTGTCTAGAGGTTTCTGCCCGCCTAATTATATTAGGCCGATCTGCCTCCAGGGGGGGCAGAAATGGTCTAAAAATAATTTGGCCCCCCAGGGAGCAACCCCTGCCTAATGGGTCGCTCCCCACATAGAAAAAAAAGAATAAACAAAAACAAATTATCCCTGGTTTCTAGGGGTTTTCTGCCCCGCCAGGGGCAGAAATGGCCTAAAAATATTTTGCCCCTCCCGGGTAGTGTAGTGACCCTTGCCCAAGGACCCTCTTGCCTTATGCGTAAGTATAAAAAAAAATTCCCTGGTGTCTAGTGGTTTCTGCCCCCCTCAGCAGCAGATCAACCTAATTATATTAGGCTGATCTGCCTCCGGGGGTGCAGAAATGGCCTAAAAATAATTTGACCCCCCGGGAAGCGACCCTCTTCTAAGGGGTCACTCCCCACACATTAAAAACATTTTTTTTTTTTAATGTATCCCTGGTGTCTAGGGGTTTCTGCCCCCCTTGGGCACATCGGCCTAATTATATTAGGTCAAATTATATTAGGCAGATCTGCCCCTAGCGGGGGCAGAAATGGCCCCAAAATAATTTGGCCCTTTGTGGAGCGGCCCTTGCCCAAGGGGACGCTCCCCTCATGACAATTACTGAAAAAAAATTATTCCCTGGTGTCTAGTCGGCATTTCCTCTCCTTTCATGCCTTTCTTGGCCCTTCCAGTGATCGGAAGAGAAATGCAAAAGCTCAGCTTTCAGCACCGAGGGGCAGGTCTCTGATGAGGTCATCAGATGCCATGGGGGATTGCGGGGCATCGGGGTGGAAGGGGAAGTGATTCCCCTTCCAACCTTGACCTGGGGGGTGAGAGGGGTGGCCCTCGGGGGAGCGCTAGCACTTCCCTGAGGGTCGGTACACCGACTAAATGGTTACGTCTGTAGTGCCCGAGAGATGCATCCACGGACGTAACCATTACGTCCGTGCGTACAAGGAGTTAACACCACTCGGGGGTCATATTTATACTATAACACTAGGTGGCGCTACCAATAGGTTAGAGTCATTTTTTCCGATTTTAACCATTGCGCCTTGTCTTAAGGCAAAATGGCGTTAACCGAGGAAAAATGACTCTAATCCGGTTTAAGACATGTAAACACATCGCAAAACAGAAATGCACCATATTTGCCCACAATAGCATCAAAAACTTACGGTAACAGAGAAAACAGTGGAAAGGAGCCCCAAAATGGACCCGGAAGCCAGGAGAGACCCCAGGGAGACACCATTTAACCAGGAACCAGCCAGGAGGACACAGAGCAGACCCAGGGACGGAGAAGAAAAAGAGTAAGGGGGTTATTCTAACTTTGGAGGAGTGTTAATCCGTCCCAAAAGTGACAGAAAAGTGACGGATTTACCACCATCCGTATTACGAGTCCCTAAGTGTTGTTTCAGTACAGAAGAGCATGAAATACTGGTGAGAGAGGTGACGGAACATCAAAATCATCTTTTCGTCACCTCTGGCAGCAGATTGTTGATAAGATCAACGGTGTGGCAGAGGTCAGGAGAACTGTGACTGAGTGCAAGAAATGCTGGCATGACTGCCAGAGAAGGACAAAGGAAAAAATGGCATGGAACATGAAGGCAGCACTGCAAACTGGAGGTGGGAGTCCAACACCACAAGAGAACTTGGATGATCTGGAGGGGATAGTTGCAGCGGTCATCCCGGAGGAAATTGTCACAGGAATACAAGGACAGGACAGTGCAGAATAACAGGAAACACCACAAATGCAGGGTAAGTTGCATGGAGAACTATATGCTTAAATGTCAAGTGCAAGAAGGGGGAGGCACATAGGACTCACACAATGCATGTCAAAGGAGCGCAGAGGGACACAATGCACATTAAGCAAGTTGCACCATGCCAACGTAAGCCACACATGTACCTACGCCTTGACAGTGCCATGCACCATGACACATACACAACCTGGACATATTTAGAACACCACGCCTAAATACCTACATGTACAAATGCAGCACATGGACTGGATGACATGTATAATCACTGTGCCACTGGTTGTGACATCACAATGTCCCTTGCATGTAGTCTCATCAACACCACCAACACGACCAAGACCTGAGAGACCAGGTAGTCAGTCAACACCATTCCTGGGGCTACGTCATAGTGGTGTCCCTTGCAGTAAACCCTTGCAACTTCCTTGTCTCATTGCCCAAGCGTATGTGTGCTGCATCTCACAGCACACAAGTCAATGCAACTGTCCCAACAGTACCCAGGCATGTGCCAATAGCACCACCACACCGCACATAGACAACTATTCACATGAGGCAGCCATCCCTACATCATGCAGTCAGAGTGTCCCCTGGGTGCATGGAACAATGAACTCAACAGGTGCTGGGGAAGTAGCAGGCTGGACCTGTAACAATGGTAACATGCCACTACCCAGACCAAACTAAAGTTGGGTTGAACCACACATCTTGATGCTGAACTGAAATGTGCCACTACAGAAAATATGTACCACAGATAGCAAAGAGTAGGTCACAACAGTCACAAGCTGAGCCCACAACTACTCAGACACAACAATGTCAGACACATGGGAATGGGGAAATAAACACACGTATACAACACATGGGGTATGACCGTGAAAACAATGGTGGATAATTCCACATCAACGGGTGGGGGATTGTGCATGGGCAAGCCTTGTGTTGGTAAGACTGCCAGTGCAGTGTACCCTTTGCACTGGTCAGTATGAGTCACACGTTGGGATGGCAGCTGGAATTCTGGGCCTCATTACGACCCTGGCGGCCGGCGGTAAGCTGGCCGTAACACCGCCAACAGGCTGGCAGTGTTACTCCAGCTATTATGACCATGGCACAATAGCCATAGCCATACCGCCAGCCCCTCCACTAAATCCCCAGGGCAGCCGTGCAAGCACCGCTGCCCTGGGTATTATGAGTCCCCGACCGGCAGCCTGGCCAGGGCTGTAAACACAGCAATGGAAAGGCTGGCGGTAAGGGGGACTTCGGGTGCCCATAGGGGCCCCTGCACTGCCCATGCACTTGGCATGGGCAGTGCAGGGGCCCCCAGGCATAGCCTGTTGCACATTTCACTGCCCGAAATGTGCGATGGGTACAACTGCACCTGCTGCACATCAGCATTGCTGCCGGCTCTAATACGAGCCGGCAGCAATGTTGATGTGACTTTTCTGCTGGGCCAGCGGACGGTAACACTGTTACCGTCCGCTGGCCCAGCGGAAAAGTCACAATAGGGAGCCAGGAATACCACCGGCATTTTGGGGGTCATTCTAACCATGGCGGTCGGTGATAAAGCGGCGGCCAACCCGCCAACAGGCAGGCGGTCCAAAAAATGTAATTCTGACCCTGGCGGGAACCGCCAACACAGCCCGCCACATTAACACTCGGACCGCCACGGCGGGACCGACAAACAGCGCGGCGGTCACCTTTTCCGGGGCGGGAGCCCCGCCGATAAAAACACAGCGGAAACAGACTACGAACGGGAAAACGCTCACCTATACACACTCCGCGAGGAAGGAGGACAGCATGGAGCCCGAATTACACATCCTACCGGATATTGTCTACCTGCTCATCTACCAGGAGTACGAACGCCGGCGCAGACGACAACGGTGAGTACTGCACCTACGACACGGGGGAGGGGGAGGGGTGAGGAGGAAAGCTTACGGGCACACACATACGCGATACAGCCACCCCCCCAACCCACCCCCCCAATACCTACACACCAATGCAGAGCAACAAGTCAGAGTGACACCCCCCAAACCCCCCGGAAGAATGCAAAGACATAATTCAAATGAAGTTTAAAATTTATGTATAAAATAGGTTCATTTAAGTCATGGTAAATATACCATATGAAATATACAAAAGAAATAATGAACATAGTGCAAAGTATAAACATAGTCAATAAGTCCTGCACAGTCCGTTCAATATCCATAGTCCGTGGGCCAATGTGTACAAACACATGGGCAAAGCCCACACAGGAGAACGGAAACCATTGGAGAGAACACTGCTGGGGCATCAGATGAGAAAACAACAGGCACCTCAGGGGGAAGGGAAAGGGGGGCACCTCAGCCACATGAGTCCACGACGCCAGATCCACGAGGGGCCTCCATGCCCACTGTACCATCCTGGGGAGTGCAAAGCCACAGTCCATCAGATGAATATCCGACTCCACTGGTATTGGAGGAGGCATGGTGCCCAGAGTGCTTCGTGAACACCTGCTCGACACAGAACCGGCACTTTCAATGGACCAGCGGTGCTTGAGACGGCGGTGCCCAGCGGAGCGGTGCTTGAGATGAAGGGCTCAGCGGAGCGGTGATTGAGAGGAAGGCCCCAGCGGAGCGGTGCTTGAGACGGCGGTGTCCAGCGGAGCGGTGCTTGAGAGGAAGGCTCCAGCAGAGCGGTGCTTGAGACGGCGGTGCCCAGCGGAGCGGTGCTTGAGATGAAGGGCCCAGCAGAGCGGTGCTTGAGATGAAGGGCCCAGCGGAGCGGTGCTTGAGATGAAGGCCTCAGCGGAGCGGTGCTTGAGATGAAGGGCCCAGCGGAGCGGTGCTTGAGATGAAGGGCCCAACGGAGCAGTGCTTGAGATGAAGGCCCCAGCGTAGCGGTACTTGAGATGAAGGCCCCAGCGGAGCGGTGCTTGAGATGAAGGCCCCAGCGGAGCGGTGCTTGACAGGAAGGGCCCAGCGGAGCGGTGCTTGAGATGAAGGGCCCAGCGGAGCGGTGCTTGACAGGAAGGGCCCAGCGGAGCGGTGCTTGAGATGAAGGGCCCAGCGGAGCGGTGCTTGACAGGAAGGGCCCAGCGGAGGGGTGCTTGACAGGAAGGGCCCAGCGGAGCGGTGCTTGAGATGAATGGCCCAGCGGAGCGGTGCTTGAGATGAAGGGCCCAGCGGAGTGGTGCCCGACAGGAAGGGCCCAGCGGAGCGGTGCTTGAGATGAAGGGCCCAGCGGAGCGGTGCTTGACAGGAAGGGCCCAGCGGAGCGGTGCTTGAGATGAAGGCCCCAGCGGAGCGGTGCTTGACAGGAAGGGCCCAGCGGAGCGGTGCTTGACAGGAAGGGCCCAGCGGAGCGGTGCTTGAGATGAAGGCCCCAGCGGAGTGGTGCGTGACAGGAAGGGCCCAGTGGAGCGGTGCTTGAGATGAAGGGCCCATCGGAGCGGTTCTTGAGATGAAGGGCCCAGCGGAGCGGTGCTTGACAGGAAGGGCCCAGCGGAGCGGTGCTTGAGACGGCGGGGCCCTGTTCAGCGGTGCTCCTCACGGCGGGGCCCTGTTCAGCGGTGCCTGTCTTGGCGGGGCCCTCTTCAGCGGTGCTCCTCACGGCGGGGCCCTGTTCAGCGGTGCTCTTCACGGCGGGGCCCTGTTCAGCGGTGCCTGTCTTGGCGGGGCCCTCTTCAGCGGTACTCCTCACGGCGGGGCCCTGTTCAGCGGTGCCTGTCTTGGCGGGGCCCTCTTCAGCGGTGCTTGTCCTGTCTTTCAAGGGAGCCAGACCTGGCAAAGACTCCCCGCTTAGTCGCCCTCCAACCTTGCGGTAGCGGGGCCCTCCTGTGATGGAGTCTTGTGCCCGTGAGTGTCATCCGTCACACCCGGAATGGGGCTGGTGGGGCCCTCCTGGTGCGCTCGGCTGCTGCATGTCTTCTCCGCCCTGCTGCCCTTGCCCTCCTTCGCTGCAGCTCTCGGGCCCTTGCCTCCCTTAGATGATGTGGCAGGTGACGTGGCAAGGCCACTCTCCGTGGTGGCAGCCGTCTCAGGCTTTTCGCGCCGGCCCTTAAGTTTTCTTGTCCTCTTCCCAGGGGGTGGGCTGGCTGTCCCCTTGCTGCTGGCCGATGTTCCTTCCCTAGGAGCTGGTGGACTCCAATAGCCCTGCACTATGGTGATACTAGATGCAGGGCTGGTGGTGGCTGAGGTGCTCTTTGGACTCTTACCAGATGGAGGGGGTGGGTCAGGTGATGCAAAGAGGTTAATTTTGGAGAGGAAAAGTTTTTTAGGAGCAATGGGAACGGTAGGTGCAGTGGGTATGGGAGTGGAGGAAGAGGATGTGGTTGTAGGAGAGTCAAGTGTGCTGTCTTTGGGTGCAGGTGCTTGGGCTGGAGGCTGTCGTGAGGTGGATGGCTGTTGGGTAGGTGGCTGCCTGTGTTTGTGTGGTTTGGAAGAGGGGGTGACAGACACAGTGGGAGAGGACACAGGGGACGTGTAAATGGCAGTGGGGGTGGTGACTGCACGTGTGCTGACTGTAATGGAGGGTGTGCTGGTGATGGAAGTACTGGCTGATGGTGGTGTGCATGCAGGTGTGAGTGGAGACGTCACAGGGAGGGAGGAGGAAGACGAGGAGGAGGGGGACACAGAGGTGGTAGTGACTGTTGGCATGTCTGCATCTGGATGTTGTTTATGTGAATGCTTGTGGGATCTGTGGTGCTTATGTCTGGATGAGCTGCCCTTGGGTGTTGAGGTGTGTGCAGGCTGGTCTGATGGTGTGGATGGGATAGGCTGAGGAACAGGAGACTGGGACTGGGTGGAGGGAGTTAGAAGAGGGAGGCTGGAGACAGGGACAATGGCTGCCGTCAGTGCTGAGGCCAGAGCGTTGAACGATCGCTGATGGGCAGCCTGACCCGAATGAATGCCCTCCAGGTATGCATTGCTCAGATGCACCTCCCTTTCCACCCCCTGGATGGCATTCAAAAGGGTAGACTGCCCAACAATGAGCGACCGGAGGAGGTCAATGACCTCCTCACTGAGGGCAGCAGGGGTAACTGGGGCAGGGCCTGAGGTGCCTGGGGCGAAGGAGATGCCCGCCTTGGTGTGCGAGCGGGCACGGGGCGAACGCTGAGTGGCTGCTTGGAGGGCGGAGCTGGTGCGCTGGGTGGCGGCTGTACCTGTAGTTGCGGTGGGCTAGGATGTTGCCGCCACCGCAAGGGAGCTCCCTTCCAAGGACGTGTCGGTGTCGCTGACGTCTCCACGGTTCCCCGTTGTGGAGCTCCCCTCGCCCTCTGTCTCACTGCTGAACTCGGAGTCCGTTGCATGGCCCTCCCGGGCCATGTGAGATGCAGCTCCCTCGTGCGCCGATGCCACTTCTCCTCCGCCTGATGATGCTAATGCACACATGCACAGGAAGAAAAAGAAAATGGGTGGGGGGGAGAAATGAAGACAGGTTGAGTGCATGCATTGGCAACACCGTTAGCGGAGAGGACAGACACAGAAGCCCCCTGAACTACGCTGCGCAATCGGGGTACACTACTCAGTTCTTGTGACTAGGCCTACAGGTCTATGGACGACAAATGCACACATGGGTGATGCAGGACCATGGATAGCTGTACTTGGCACCCTACAGAGGTGGGGGGCGGGAGCACAGGGCCATGGCTAACGGAGGGTACTAGCCTACAGAAAGCGCCCTGGCCTTGAGTTACCCACAGCCCTCCTCCCCCACCCAGACACCTCCACTGAGCGCAAAGATAGCAGAATGTGCTGATACTCACCCCCTTGTGTCTGCTGTGATGTCCTCACGCGCCCATCCAAATCGGGGTAGGCCACCGCCAGGATCCGGGACATCAGGGGGGTCAATTGGCGGCTGGCACCCCTCCTACGTTGGGAGGCCATCCCCAGCAGAGACTCGGCAGTCTTTCTGGTCCCGCGGCGGATGTCCTCCCACCTCTTTCGGCAGTGGGTGCCCTGTCTGTTGTGGACCCCCAGGGCCCGGACGTCCTTGGCGATGGCACGCCAAATGTCGACCTTCTGATGGGCGCTGACCTATTTGACATGTACAGGGTGGGAAAGGAAATATCATCACTTTTCAGCATGGTAGATGTGAGTGGCCCCCCCTCCCCAACCTTGCCATGTGGCACATGTTCCCATCTGTCGTGCGTTGCACTCCTCATTCGCTCCCCTCCCCACCATCTTACATACACCCCACTCAACACAGGCATAGCCCATTCAGCGTGCACCCTGTGTACTAACCTGTTGGTCTGGAGGACCGTAGAGTAGCGCATACTGGGGGAGGACCCCATCAACAAGTTTCTCCAATTCTTCGGAAGTGAAGGCAGGGGCCCTTTCCCCAGTCGCAGCAGCCATTGTATCTCCCAGACCGAGGTCACAGCAGAACTTGCAGTATAGGTTCTCTCCTGTGGATGATCAGGTCTCGAGTGATTAATCAGATAGAAAATGGCGGTCACGCCCGCGGCGGTTCGTGCCGTGGCGGTGCGTACCGCGACCGCCGGCGCACATCGTCATTGGCTCCTGAGACTCATAGGGTTCAATGTTAACCAATGCTGCTTTGCGCCGCGGTCTTCGACCGCCTACCGCCACGGTGTGCCACGCCAGCGCAGTGACCTCACATCCCACTGTCACACTTCACAGGTCAGGCAGCCGCCATTTCAAGGGCCCACATGGCATGATTTCTACTGCGTCACACAGGCCTAGGCCTTGCATTGCCACTCATACAAGCCGTTCCATGCATAGCGATTCGTGTACTGTGCAAGCTGTGTGAACGAACCTGTGGGTTGCTTGACTCTGTGCTCCATGTTGTCCTTCCTAGGCACCGTCCGCTGGGACTTGCGAGGAGAAGGATTAATCCTCCCGTGTACCGACTGCTGGTGGACCTGTCGACAATGGAAGAACGACATATCATACTTACATACCGGCTTGACAGAGCAACTATACATGAACTATGTGCCCAGCTGGAGCCAGACCTGATGTCCCCCATCCGCCAACCCACAGGGATTCCCCCTCTGGTGCAGGTTCTGTCAGTACTCCATTTTTTGGCAAGTGGGTCGTTTCAGACAACAGTGGCCATATCATCTGGGATGTCTCAGCCTATGTTTTCTAAGGTTTTGTCCAGAGTGTTGTCTGCCCTGATGAAATACATGCGGAGCTACATTATTTTCCCAGAGGTGGGCGAATTGGCTACAGTGAAGGGTGATTTCTATGCCCTTGGACATATCCCCAACATCATTGGGGCCATTGATGGGACCCATGTGGCTTTGGTTCCCCCCAAAGACAGTGAGCAGGTGTACCGAAACAGAAAACGTTGTCATTCGATGAATGTCCAGGTGGTCTGTTTGGCTGACCAGTACATCTCCCATGTAAATGCCAAGTTCCCTGGGTCAGTGCATGACGCGTATATCATGCGAAATAGCAGCATCCCTTATGTGATGGAACAGCTACAGAGACACCGTGTGTGGCTAATTGGTGACTCTGGTTACCCCAACCTGTCGTGGCTACTGACCCCAGTGAGGAATCCCAGGACAAGGGCAGAGGAACGCTACAATGAGGCCCATGGGCGAACTAGGAGGATCATAGAAAGGACCTTCGGGGTCCTGAAGGCCAGGTTTAGGTGCCTGCATATGACAGGGGGATCCCTCATGTACTCACCAAAGAAGGTGTGCCAGATCATCGTGGCCTGCTGTATGCTTCACAATCTTGCATTGCGACACCAGGTGCCTTTTCTGCAGGAGGATGGTCCAGATGGTGGTGTTGTTGCGCCTGTGGAGAGTGAAGAAGAGGAAGACGACGGGGACGACACGGACAACAGGGATACAGTCATACAACAATACTTTCAGTAGCACACAGGTAAGAAACAGCCACCCCAATTTACATTTACTTGAGGCCTCATGCGTCTCCACTGTCTTTGTTTCCCCCCAGTTCCTGTTAACTGATTTGTGACTTTCCCTTCCCTTTTCAGAGCTGTATGACCCACTGCCTGACTTCAGCTTTGTTTGCCCATGGACTAAAGCTTATTGAAATTGGTATGTTGTCATCACAAAGTAACTGGACATTATTGAACCGTTATGTGTAATACATTTGTTAAGAATACAAGCAGACACCTGTTTATTTAAGTGGAATAAGTGATTTATTTAAAGTGCTAGATATAGGTAAATGATTGGGAAGCGGGGATGGGTGGGGGTGGAGTAATGTCCATGGCAGAGTCCAGTTCTCAGTCGCACAGGTGCATTGTCCATATGCATGTGGAAGGATGGAGCAGGGGCAGTTCAAGGTTGGACAGGGTGACAATGTGGGACAGTGGGATGACATCAGGGGGTATCTTAGGCTGGCGGGGGTCTTGCAATCCTACTCTGTCTTCTTGTGAGATCTCAGGTTCCGCTTGCGGGGTGGTTCTTCTTCTGCAGGAGGTGGGGTTCTGGTGGCCTGTCGTTGTGTGGGGGCCTCCTGTCCACTGGCGCCGGCGGAGGTGGTAGGCTGTTCCTGGCCTGGGCTAGTGACAGGGGCCCTTTGGGGTGCCACATGGTCCCGCAATGTGGTGACGATCTGGGTAAGGGCCAGGACGATGGTCCCCATTGCGGAACCGATATTCCTCAGTTCCTCCCTGAACCCCATGTACCGTTCCTCCTGCAGTTCCTGGATCTCCTGGAACCGGCCCAGTACCGTCGCCATTGTCTCCTGGGAGCGGTGGTATGCTCCCATGATGGTGGAGAGGGCCTCTTGGAGAGTCGGTTCCCCGGGCCTGTCCCCCCCTGTCGCACAGCAACCCTCCCAGTTCCCCTGCGTTCCTGGGCCTCTGTCCCCTGGCCGGTGTGTCCACTACCACTGCCCCCAGGTCCCTGTTGTTGTTGGGGTGGTGGGTCAACCTGGGTGCCCTGTAGTGGTGGACACACCGCTGATTTACGTGCCCTGGAGACAGAGGCATGGGCCCGCTGGGTGGGAGCTGTGCTGGTGTTCCCAGAGGGGGTTGGGTCTGGTGTAGCCTGTGGCTGTCTGTGGGGAACCGACTGTCCAGAGGTCCCCAATGGGCCGGGCTGGTCGTCTGGCTCCAGGGAGACAGAGCTGCTGTCATCGCTGGGGGCCTCTTCTGGGGGTGGGATGGACATCTCTGGACCCTCCGTGGCGGTGTGGTGGCGTTCGGGTCCTGCAGGGGTATAAAGGTATGGTTATTGCTTCTGTGTGTGGCATTTCGTGTGATGGGTGGGTGTCCGTGTACCCATGTGCAGGCATTTCCTTGTGGGGGCTTTTTTGAGTGTGGCTTGTGGGGGTGATGTGTGTGTGTGCAGAGGGCATGCTTTGGGGATGGGTGTCCATGCTTTGGGGTCGCATGCAGGGCTTGGTGTTGGGATGGGTGGGTTGTGATGGTGAGGCTTTTGCTAGGGGTTGGTGTGATGGGGGAGGGGGTGAGGGTGGGGGTATGATTTGGCATTCAGGTGGGGTGGGGGTGGGAAGCAGTAGTGAAGATTTGCCTTACCAGAGTCCATTCCTCCGCCTACTCCAGCGAGGCCCTCAGGATGCAGGATGTGCAAGACTTCCTCCTCCCACGCGGTAAATTCTGGGGGAGTAGGTGGGGGTCCACCGCCAGTCTTCTGCACCGCTATGTTGTGCCTTGATACCATGGAACGCACCTTCCCCCGTAGGTCGTTCCATCTCTTCCTGATGTCCTCCCGATTGCGTGGATGCTGTCCCACCGCGTTGACCCTGTCCACTATCCTTTCCCATAGCTCCATCTTCCTGGCAATTGTGGTGTACTGCACCTGTGCCCCGAAGAGCTGGGGCTCTACACGGACTATTTCCTCCACCATGACCCTGAGTTCGGCGTCACTGAACCTGGGGTGTCTTTGGGGTGCCATGGGGTGGTGTGGTTGAGGTGTGGGGTGGCGTTTGTGGTGATGAGTGTGGTGTGTGTGGTGGTGTGTGGTGTTTGGTGCGTGGATTCTGTGTGGGTGATGGTGTTGTTTGCCTCTGTGTTGTGGGATTCTCTATTCCGTGCTCTGTCTCTAGCCTTCGTCAATGATTCCGGGTGGTAGGGGCTTGTGGGTGATGTGGGTGTGTGTTTTATATTGTGTTGGGTGTGTGGGAGTGGTGTTAGTATGTGTATCAGGTGTGTGTATTTCGAAGTGACCAATGTGGCTGAGTTTTCTATGGGTGTGTGTATTTTGACCGCAGCGGTGTGTACCGCCAATGGAATACCACGTTTGAAAGACCGCCGCGTGGATTTGTGGGTCGGAATGGTATGGGCGTATTTCTGTTGGCGTGACGGTGGAGGTTTGGTCAGCGCCATTTTTTCACTGACCTTTGGTGTGGCGGATTATTGAGGATGTCGGGTTTTCAGTGGTTTGGCAGTTGCGGGTCAGAATGACCGTGGCGTTACCGTGGCCGCGGCGGTGTTATGGCGGTCTTCTGGCCAGCGGTAATCGCCTTTTACCGCTGAGGTCAGAATGACCCCCTTTGTCTCCCGCAGCCTCGGCGGTCTTTTTAAAAGACCGCCGAGGTTGTAATGAGGGCCTCTGTCTGCTCATGGTAGCTCTGTGGGGCACTTTGTAAACATTCTTGACGGATCAAATAGTCAGTGCAAGTGTTGGCCTGCATTGGGTGCAACAGGACATGCTGCACTCAGCCTAGCAAATCAAGCAGTGGAAAGGGCAAAGGGCCAGGGTATGGGACCCCCTGCACTGCGCCATATTGGCAAGGTGCATAGGAAGAGTAAAATGCCAGAAATTATTGTTTATGTGCATGAAGGTGTTCCTTCCTGCACATAAACAAACATATGTAAATGCCTCTTTGTCTTCTCTGTGTGTGCTGCAATCTCCAGCTCACACAGAAGTGCCAAAGCGCCATTAGTGATTGTTAATGTGCAGGAAGGGACACCTTCACGCACATAAACAATCACACCCCTCAGCACATACATTCTTGCACAATGGTGCAAGGATGCCTGCGTTGACTTTGGCAGCTGAAGTTTGCACCAGTGCATGGGACAACACACGGGTGCCCTATATTCACTGACATACAGCGCATCCTTGTGTTACCAAAATGGTGCGGCGCAGCGCAGCGCTGATAATTTTTTCACAGCACCACACTCCACCACTTTTACATAAATATGGCCCTAATATTACAATGAGCCTCAAATATCAAGTCAGTGATGTGACTTGTCAACTGCCATAACACAGATAGACTGATTTTACACCATCTCAATGCAGAGGATGATGGCTCTCCTGCGGATCTGCCTGTCCTGGAATACCTGGATGACCTGGATGACCAGCTGGCAGCTAGCAGCCAAGAGACCCTCCATGAAGTCCTTGTAAACCTCCAGACACCACCTCCAGTTGCAAGGAGGAGTATTGATTTAGCAGACCTCCCACATGCCCCACTTAGCACCCACTAGTACGACCTGCCAGCACCGACACAGCAGAGGACTCCGAGGACCCAGGAACCAGATGTGAGAGAACAGTGGTAGGAGTCCAGCGGGAGCTGGCCAAGGAGGTGTGGGTGGGGATGCAAACTATGGCATCCAGCCTTGAGGGGATGCGGACGTGCATGGTGATGGCAACAGAACAGACTGCAGCCAACCAACGCACACACTCCCCAATGCGTGGAGTCTAGGAGTGTCTAAGGGACATAGCTGCTGCCATGAGGGAGAGGCCTCAACAACTGCCCTCCCAAACTGGCATCAGCGTGCATGAGGACAAAATGGACTCCATGCCCCGGGAAATGATCTCCCTTAGGACAGACATGGCTGCCTACCACAGGGATGTTGCAGCTATACTTAAAATTCATCAGCTCTTCCTTGCTGCCTTGATGCCATATGTAATGCCACATATGTCAGCTGCTGGGAATTAGGGGCCAGATGCAGCAAAGCTTTAGCGACTCGCAAACGGCGAAAATCGCTGTTTGCGAGTCGCTAAAGCCACTTTGAGATGTAGAAATGTATTTTGCGAGTCGGAACCGACTTGCAAAATGCATTTCTGAGTCGCAAATAGGAAGTGGATGGTAGACCCCTTCCCCTTTGTGTCTGGCACAAAAATTATTTTTTCAGACCAGGCAGTGGTCCAATGGACCACTACCTGCCCTGAAAAATACCGAAACAAAAGTTTTTTTTTTTTTTTCAAAGTGCAGCTCGTTTTCCTTTAAGGAAAACGGGTTGCACTTAGAAAAAAAAAACTGCTTTATTTAAAAGCAGTCACGGACATGGTGGTCTGCTGTTCCCAGCAGGCCACCATCCCCGTGAGTGCCCTGAATCGCTATGGGGTCGCAAAATGCGACCCACCTCATTAATATTAATGAGGTGGGTCTTTGCGACCCCATAGCGACTCGCAGAAGATGTCTGAGACACCTTTCTGCATCCCAAATTTCGAGTTGCAATTTGCGAGTAGCTGGGACTCGCAAATTGCAACTCGCAATTTGGGACTTTGCTACATCTGGCCCTAGGAGTCTACATCTCCAACCACTGAAGTGTGTGTGGCCTCCTCTACCTCCCCATTACCACCATCAAGGGTAGAGGAGACACCACAAACATCAGAGGATAAAGATGTTGAACAGATCATCTTCACCCGTAGGATTTACCAGTAGCACCAGCCCATGCCACATGGGCAGTGTTTTCCTTTGTCCTGTGCTTTCATCATGCCAGTGTTAGCTCTGTTGCAGATATGCACTCTTCTTTAACACACCGTTGACCTTTCCGCTATGGACTGCAATTGTCTCTAACTTTTCAATTGGCAATTTATGTTCCCCGGCACTGAAAGACACTTTACCCACACATGTCGCATGACATGTCCCTCAACCCTGGACTTGTGTTGTGTCACAAATTGGATGGATTTCACTAATGGGGTCACAGACCTGGACATTGTAAACATTGCACTATTACATTTGTTATTAGACACCGCCTACACAACCAGCATGTTTTTGTGTGTTGTGACACATCTATTATGCCTAGGATTTGTGATGTGTGCAACATGTCTCAAGTCACAGAGTGTCAATACAAGAGTGCATGAATACATATCTATGCACATGGTACCCACATGATGTACGTTGATGCTGGTTCCATCTCCTAAAAGCAATTCAATGAGTATGCGAAACATGTTGAACACATGTATGCTACACACACTACATATGGAAAAAATAGCTGTGAAACAGTTCTCGGGCAATATCATCAGCTAGGAGTACCAGTAGGACACACTGGTGTGAAATAGAGGGACTCAACCTCCTCTGCAATTGCCACAGGCCAGTTTAGAAGGATAGGAATGAAATGTAGGCTGTTCTCAAATGTCCCACATTGCCCAACATTCCGAAACAAAACCCATACAATGACAGCTGAACTACCACACCTACCTGTCCTATACATGGTCAACATAGTCACCTTGAGTGGTGGGTACATTGATGGCATATACACAGAAAAGTAGATCTGTTGTAGCTGCCAATGTGACATCTCAGTCATAAGAAGATGATGAACATGTCAAGAAAGGGGTCTAGATGCAGGACGGAGTACAGCCATGTCACTGTACAGCCATGGGAAGACCCTGAGACCCAAGCATATGACACATGAAATAAGGGAGTATCCAAAATATGCTATTTTAATTTTAACAAAAATAATAATAATTAATAACATCTATCTGAACCTAACCTATCCTAACTATACATAACCCACAACATACCCTAACTACTCTATGCTACACTTACCTAACATGTGAGAAAACAGGGCTGATTGCAGAGGCCCCATAACTTTTTGCCCCCATTTTCCACTTTTTGCTGGTGTTTTCCTGACTTTAAAGGTGCCCTGGGTACTGCTAACCAGTCCCAGGGCCTGTGCTCTGTGTAAAATGGATATGCAAATTAGCCTAATTATAATTGGCTAAGTTAACCTACCTATAAGTCCCTAGTATATGGTAGGGCATGTAGGTTTAGGGACCACAGCATAGGTGGTGCACACCTAGGTGCACTGCTGAGGTGCCCAGTGTCATTTTAAAAGCAGGCCTGCCTTGCTGGCTGCTTTTAAATTAAAGTTATATGCAAATTCGACTTTGGAATTAAAGGTACTTCCAAAGTCTTAAACTACCTTATTTTTACATATAAGTCACCCCTAAGGTGTGCCCTATGTGCCCCTAGGGCTGGGTGCCATGTAACTATAAGCAGGGACTTTATAAAAATAGATTTATAAGCCCTGGTGAGGTAAAAACAGCCAAATTCGTTTTTCCCTCATTGAAGTAAATGGCCTTCATAGGCTAGAATGGGCAGACTTTATTTTAAATTTTAAAGTCTCCTTAAATGTTACATACCAAGAATTTGGTATCAAATTGATTGTTGTAATAAATCCCACAACTTCCAGTTGTTGGATTTAATATAACTTGTCCAGGTAAAAAGTTTAGACTTTACCTAAAAAGTTGCCAATTTCAGCTCTGCATTGTTTTTGCTGCTGTGCTCTGATTGGCCAGCCTGCAGCAGCTTCTGCCAGGCTGCCTTGATTAGGTGTGAAGTGGCCTGGCTTCACACAAAGGAATGTGCTTGGGGGAGAGAATCTCCCCTCAGCAGATGGTGAGGCAGGAAGGGGGAGGGCTGCCAAACTGGTCTTCAAAGTCAGAGAAGGACATTTGCAGCACCCAGCAACACCCCCACATCCTGCAACCCCAGACAATTAGGTGCCCCCTTGATTAGATTAGGAGAGGGCAGGAGAGGGGTGTGTTTATGATTTTTAGCCACACCAGTGGGTGGGCTCAGCCAGATGTAACCTCCAAAAATCAGATTCATCCATGTTGGATTTTTAGAGACTGTTGCCTTCTGGGATGGATTTTTGCCACACTTCCCAGGAAGTGGTCATCACAGGGGGACGACCCTGTCCCTGATTGGAGAACCAGGGCCCCCCTGCTTTTCACCCAGGAGCAAGGATAAAACTGGCAGACCTGCACCCACACCTCAGATCCCCTCCAGAATTCAACAAGAAAGGAACTAAAGAAGAAGAAGGACTGCCCTGCTGGACCCCTGGCCTGCACCTGGAACCTGCACTCAGAAGGACTGCACCAGCTGCACACTTGGGCTTCACCACAAGAAGGACTTTGCCTGGCTTCAACTGGTTCAAGGAGGGACTCCCTGTTTGCTACAGGTGAAAAATTGCTAAACCAGAGTCCCCTGCACCAACTCCTGAAGAAAGCGACCAGCTGACCACTGTCCAGTGGCCAAAAAGGAGTTTGCGCCAGGTGCATTCTGGGAGTTGAAGTCCGCACCCCCCAAGGACCATCACAGAACTTCTGGACCCTTGGGGTGAGCTGTGGACCCCAAAAGAACCTTAAAAGAACATCTGGGTGAAGCCCCAGAACTTTGGAAAAGATTTGAGAATTTTTGGAAAAAAGCTCCAGAGAGGGACCGACCCGCCGCGGAAATTCTAGCCGGCTTGCCTCAACCGCGACACGGCCTGACTTCGTGGTTCGTCCCGGTAAAGAAAAACATCCAAAAAAGAGACTAAGTCCGAACGTAAAAAGTTGACCGGGACCTCCCAGCCATCGTAACCGAGAAGGGCTCCATGGACGTCGGATCAAGATCCAGGTTTACCCCGGTCGAAGGATTTTCATCTCGAAAAAACGACTAAGTCCGAAGGTAAAAGTCTCCACCGAGGAAACCCACATCGCGTATCCGGACAAGGGCTCCAGGAGGTCGGATTCAACTGGCAGGTTCGTCCTGGTGAAGAAAAACTTCAAAATAAAGACTAAGTCGGAAGGTAACTTTTTAACCGAGGCCTCCCGCGACCTATAGCCGAGCAGGGCTCCATCGCGGTCGGCCTGATAGTTTGACTTTGCCCCGGTCGAGGTGCAACCAGATGACCCGATTGTCGCTTTTTATTTCTAAGCGCTAGGAAAGTAATAATTCTTTAAAAATTCATATCTCCGGTTCCCCTGAACCGATTTTAATCGTTTTTGTGTCATTTTAAAGATAAAAATATAAACTATTTTTATAAATTGGTTTTGGATTTTTAAACTGCTTCCTGTGTTTTATTTAATTACTGTTTTGTGATATTTGAATGCTTTACACTTTGTCTCCTAAGTTAAGCCTTGACGCTCGTTGCCAAGCTACCAAGGGTTGAGCTGGGATTAATTTATTTACTGAGACCTAACTGTACCTATGTGGAGGTTAGTGGCTTGTTGCTAGGTGTAGGTACCTACCTGCCCTACCAATATCCCATTTTCCAACATAACACATTTAACAACACACTGTAAGGTGCCCCCCTATTCCCCTTAAATAACAAGACACATGCAGGACAACATAAACTAAACCACACATTTATTAACTATTAATAAACACATATATATTTTTGTTTTCATTCTTGATTTTATTAAATGTTTATATATATTTTTTAAAACACATAAGAGCCCCAACATCACCCCCTACCTACCTACATAGTAAAATGTAAAAAGTAGAAAAACCCACCCCCAAACCTTCTTATCCTAACTAACCCACTAACCTATTCTAACCTACTGCTAAACCCCTAATACTCACTAAAACCTAGAAAAAATGAGGAGGGAGGGGACAGAACATGGGGAGAGAGACACCATGCCATTCAGATGTTGGTCATTTTGAGTTTCCTCTTAATGTACTTGAGTGTCTTTGTGTTCTTGGCTACCTCCTTCTCAATTACGTCCAACTTCTGGAGGACCTGTGTCACATCCCTTTGTAAGTCCCTGATGGCTCTCATGTCCATGGCAGCAGGTGTGGTTGGCTGTGGGATGGAAGTTGAGGGTGCAGCAGCTGGAGCAATAATGATGTAGGTAGCTGTGGCCTCATGCACAGCTGTGGGGCTTGGTCCACCCTGTGTGGGCAGTGTGGGTTCCCCGTGGCTGAATGCCCACCACTCACCAATGGATCACTCCAAGTGTTATTGGCGTGCCATCCTCCTGTACCCAGATTCCACTGCCAATATGTGCCAATAGCACACTGCCCTCTTCTGAAAGGCACAGTGTTTGTTGTTATTCATGTTGGCAGCTGTTAAAATGAGACAGGCATCCATCAGTGTCAGCAGTGTGTGGAGTATGTACAGACAATTAGCTTATTATCTACATCGATTTGCACATGCACTCCTACTCACATTTTAGATAACACAATGGCCCTGATGGATGAAAGGACAACGCTGCCTTAGCACCATTTCCTTGACACCATAGCCACCCACAACAAGATTAGGAAACAAACAAAATGTAGATGTGCATTGATATTTGATCATGTGTGGCAATGCAAAGGCAGCATCAACTTCACATTAATAAAGGCCACTATTCCTCATCATCTGTGTAACATTTTCGATCATACATCACAAGTAACTTGTATCTGTTACTGGGAGTATGGGATGCAGTTGGTAGTTATAAGGGGTCAGTGTTGATAGGTACACAAGCAAGCCTCATCAAAATGACCGTCACCTACACTGTGAACATCACATCTACCTACAAATTAGTTGTTCCCACCCCCTGTGCCTCAGTGGGGATGGCCATGCATATCATCATCTCAACTGTCCAGGCCCACTCATACACGGAGTCATGGAGTGTACCATATGTTAGATGATGACAACTAGGAAGCTGTTATCCGTAGGTCTATCACATCTACATTCATGTGTCCAGGTGTAGCCACCCATCAATACCTGATCAACCAATACCATTCCTCACACACCCATATCCATGCCAGCACACAATTGGGCTTGACCTGCATGCATGCCTATTACATTCCATATAAGTGTCATGTAAGTGGAGTACAATATATGTGGCACCGTGCTGAGGGACAGTTTCCCTCCCAGTCCTACAAGTGCATTACAATACAGGGATGCACCAATATGTCTACTAAATGGTGCATCACTGTGTTGTGGGAATGATGGTGTGTCCCAGTGCCATTATTTTCACAACGGTGCAATAATGGCACATCTAAGTCACATATGGACCTACATGTGGCTTGTCATCAACTTGTCTACACAATGCTGCCCAGTGAACGCCAGAAGCCTCACAAGATATGACTCTCTGCATGTGCACGGGGAACCACTTAAATGTGACACAGTGTCACCATCCAGCCTTCTTTTATTTCTGATCATTTAACATCTCATCACTTCTAGCATTGAGTGCAACACACACGACTCACTCACACAAAACACTTAATCACTATACAGGACAGACAAAATCACACCTCCTGGATACATCTGGGTCCTCAAATCTTGCCACTTTGCCTATGGTGTAGGGAGCAGGTCCACCTGAAATATATGGATGGAAAACAATGGTTAGTATCAAATCACTGTCACTACTAGTGGACAAGATATTACAGTGTGTACTATTTCAGAGGAGTAAGCTAATTATGCAGGTTATGGACAGTGCAACAGACACACCACTGCAAATTCACGATGAGACTGACACTTAGGTGAGTGAGAGCCATACATCTGCACTCTTACACTGGGCCTGAAACTCATGTAAACAACCATGTATGGCCAATCTGTAAAAGAAGGAACTCCATGGAATAAGGGGGAGGTGGGTGACAGATACATTACACTACCCTGGTGCACTGTAAGACAACTGACTCAGGTATTCAGGGTTGTCCTGCAAGGCACACAGAGGCACTTTGTGGAGGACAAGGGGCTCAATTTTGAGTCTGCAATTGTCATGCATTGAGTAATGCATGACTGATGTGTCACAGTTGGCTGATGGTATCAAATGCCCCATTGCCAGTTCCCCCTAAGGCAGGTATGCCCCCTTTGTAAACATAATAGCAGGGATGATGTATGTGAGATTTTGACAATGTTGCACCATACATGGATTGGCCTACTTTGTATTCACAATCCAGTTACACATGATATGCTTGCTGTGTCTTGGCTATCATACATGACACAATGCTGGGGCACAGATGATGCCATGGCACCTGAAATGTGTGACTTAGTGATGGTTGTCTATGACTCACCTAACATCTGACTTGCATTGGTAAAATTGTAGATATGTGAACCCCATGTCTATACTGGCACAGTGACACTTTATTCTGGTTGCATGCAAACTGTCTACAAGCACTACATGCAGCACACCAACACATCTGCACATTTGGCAATCAAGTGCGGTAAACAGTAAATGGTTTGCCAATGGGAGACTCACCAACAGGGCCATAGATCAGCACACCAAGAGGGTCCAGAAGATCCTTCTCCCTGGCCACCAGATCAGCCCAGCGATGCTTGAGCTGGTGGTCTTTGTGGCTGCTATGGCACACCCTCTTCAGGTGGTGCAGCACCTTGCCCCATTGCAGCAGCCTCACCTTCGTCCAGTAGCCCTGTACCACACGGCCACCCATCTCAAACATTATGGGAGGTAGTGGGCTAGCAGCCACGTGAAGCCTCCCAGCTCCTCCTCCCCCATTCTGGTTTGATCCCCCTACCAGACATTGCACTGGGATACAGGATGGACATGAAAAATAAAGAGTAATCAACAGAAGTAAGTAAAGGAACCTTAACACCAATAAAATAACAATCCCAACTAACTCACCTATACAACTAATCCAGACAAACACCCCACAGCACACGTACAAGGAAAAATACAAAAAACACACAACTTCACAGGCACTGGGACAAATAACAATCAATTACAAAATAAAACACAACAGGAGGGATGCCACAAGATACAAAACAGAGCAATAAGACACCATCAACTTCAAGACACAACCATACAGTCAAAAGAGGCACAGACTGTAAAGAGAAAGTACACCCACTATACCATGCCTCTAAACAGGATATCCTATTACATCACTTCTGTCCCCTTGTGTCACATTTTCTGTAATGCATGCATTTGTTTGACACATCTGATATTTGCATAAGTATTTCTGATGCATAAGTTACGTGCGTCTTTTTATATTGACGCATTACCTTTATGCGTTGATTTAACAGGAAATCAGCATTAAGATGAGTGCGAAGGTGGATATCACGCAAAGGGCCCATGGGTCATATACATTGGGTTTGCAGATGTTTTCAACACATTGGCGTAATTTTTTTAACTCTATTTCTGATTGCATGATTGTGTCCATTGTTAATGGATGAACCCTGTATCAACACACAAATTGAATGGGCTGGGCTGCAGTATGGCATTTTGTGTATGGTCACATGGGGTAGTCCATGTAACAATGTGATTCGGGTGTGATTGGTCTGTTACACCAATGTGTGTGTTATAGAATCAACAGCATGCAAATGTGTACATGTCAAGCATATGCATGTATGTATGAGAACAGTGTATCCACATATGTATGGCAGTCAGTACTATGCAAGAGTCATGGTATGTGATTGTGAATTATGTTTACTTATGTGCCGTGTGTAGTTGTGTTACAGAGCATCACATTTCAGACGACATACACAACTCAGGCATTGTTGATGATGGCTGATGAATGCAATCTGGCAAAAGTTACCCGACAACTGTATCGATATGTTGATCTTGAGTATATGGATGACTTGTGTGTGGACTACACATATGTCTGACATATTTGGTACATACTGTGATTAACACACTTAGCCTACATTCCAACTATATCATGAATTGAACACAATAGACAGTTGAAAATCATTACATTTTGCATAGTAATAATAATATTTTTGTGGTGGACCTGCCACCCTAGCTGCATATGTTCTTATCCATTCTGATGTACATTCCACAGATGTGTCAATCCAAAGTGTGAGGACATGTTTACCCTGTGACAGGATAGAGCCCCGTGGCAGTGGCAGGAGTGATTTCCATGGATGTACTGTGCAGGCTCCATTTCTACCATTGCTTTTCATACCTGGGCTAATCATGTTGACCATTGTCACCAATGATGTCCCCTCCTTGTCACACATGCTCCTTGCAGCCATTGCACCTGTTCTTCAACTTCCACAATGAGTTGTGTTAGTGGTTTGTTCAAACATTACAGTCCCACCATATATTGACATTCACTGCCTCATGTGTGGGCCCCTTCTTTACCTTATACTTGGACATGTTGTAGTTGTGTGTGATGTGCTATTGTACAAGTTGGCAACATGGATGTAATTAATATGTTGTGGTCCATAGACTGTGTCCTTCAGTTGTCACATTCAAGTGATGAGGCTAATTGTGATGTGTGTGATGGTAGCAGTTCACTCTCACGCTTCATATGTGATGTTTACTACAGTACTCTTAGATTAGTGTTTGTTAAATGCTTCCTGAGGTTAGACTCACAATCCTGTGGTATATGTTTTAGAGATTGAAGACATCATAACTGGATTGTATGAATAAGTGAGGTGTTTATTGACAAATTCTACAAGGTGAGTTAAGTGATTATTGAGTGAATAATTTTTCAACGATGTGCAGTCTGTGGTGTATTCCAGCAGCTGTGTTGTGCTATTACCCCTTACTTACTTCTCCACCATCCTCCTCCTCTTCCTCAGGCAGGTCATCAACCTGATCATAGAAGGGGACGTTCATCCGCACACTTATGTTGTGCAGGATGGCACATGTCAAGATTATCCTGCAGATGATGTGTGGGACATATAGGAGGCTACCTCCTGTGATGTCCAGGCACCTGAATCTTGACTTCAGAATGCCAAATGTCCTCTCCACAATAGTCTGTGTCCTCCAATGTCCCTCATGATATGCACACTCTGCTGCTGTGCTTGGGTTGTGAAATTGGGTCATTATCCATGGCTGTATGCCATAACCCTGATCCGCTGCAAAAGAGTAAAGGAGTAAGTTGTTGTTACAGCGGGTATGTCATGTAGCATGGCAGTTGATATTTGGAGCTGGTTGGGGCTCATATGTATTTTTGGTATGGTGTGAGTTCCTATCCTTATGTAATGTTTCCTCAAGACTAGGTTGTTGGACATGACAATCTTGTGTTTGGCTCAAGGACCTGGAACATATGATTTGGATTCGACACTGATAGTCATTATGTATGTAACATGCGTTGTGTAGTGCACCTTTGTATCAGTGTGCTATCACTAGAGGGGACATGACACATCCTCACAACACAATGGGGTCAGATGTGGTGGCAACATGGTAGCACTACAGAGCCTGGACATCCCATCCCTTTTGACATGTGTAATTGCAGATGATGTGTGACACTTAGGGCCTTTGAAATAGGTAAGTGAGAATGCACAACATGTCTCCAAAATTGGCTGCACTGTCCTGCAACATGTTGACTATGCAAGAATGACCGATGTGTGACACGTTACTTGGCAACCCTTTGTTGTCCCCTGCACCAGTTGCTCTTGTGTAGCCATGCAACAACACTACCTACCCTGCACCAGGGTACTTGGCTAGCTGCCTTGTGGAGGTAGATGTATCTGTGCAGGACCGTATACAGCCCAGTACATATGTATTTATGATTGCCAATTGGCTCTTTCTGTGTGTGCAGCAGTATGCAGCATGCATTGGTACTACAATCATCTGAGTTCATAGCACAGTCTACTTCCTTTTTGAAACCTGCATACAACACCCCTCGAGTGGTGTATGTTGATGGCACTTCCTCAGATTTTAGGTGACAGCTAAATGTGAGCAAGCATCATCATGCTATGTATCTTGTGTGACAGACCTACAAGAGAAACTTTGCACACCCCTTCCACACTACATCCAGCAAGGGGGAGGTGGCCAATTCGCAATATGGCTTAAAGTCATTCTGAAATGGTAATCTGCCAAGTTGTACATAGAGTGCAGGCCATGACAATGCAACTGTGGGCTATTACATAGGTCCCTTGGTGTTCCAGAGTGGCAGCTAATGTTTGAGGCAGCCATGAGGTGTCCAGGGGTGTGTATCCCATTGTCACAGGATGATCAACATAACTACCATTGTCTCTCCTATCTTCCAAAACATTAATGTGCATTTATACTGTCGACACATGCAAGTGCAGGCTATGGGATGGAGCTCAGCTACTTAGCAAATGTGTCCCATGGCACAGTGCATGTGAGGTCAGTGATGTCCTGTTTTGTCCTACTGGATCCCACTATGACATCCATGATCTTCAGAAAAGTTAGTTATTTTACAAAAATATTGTGTTTCTCTCACATAGTAGCCTTACCAATCCGCAGTCAGCTCCCCTTCCACTGCCCCTTTAGTTCCTCTCATGTGCCAACAATGGACACAAAGTGGGTTTTGCATCAGCCGTTATTGGCAGGTACATGCAACCACGGGTTTTAATGAAACCCAGAAAAAAGAGTGAATCTCTCTACTCACTGATCTTTTCCTGCTTGAAATTGCTATTGCTGACTTCCCAAATACATCATTGTTATAGGGATCTTCTATTAAATGATGCACAAATAAATGTAGTTATGTGAAGTATGCAGTTTTTCATTTAAATCCCCTTCAATTGTACTTACAGTTATAATGCCTGCTGTCACGCTTGATGACATTGGACCTTCCTTGTGCGCCGCCTTATCTTTCATTTATTTTTCACTGAGGTGGTTTCTCATCAGATTTATAATTTGCTTTCTAGCACCAGGGAGAGATTTATGGATTTTTTAGGACACACGAAGGCCTTATAGGCTTTCCAGTCACGTCTCTGATTTTCTTTTATACCACCTACATGTCTGCAGAATTATAAAGCATTTAGGCTGATATTTAACAAAAATGATGCACAACCACACTAGCACAGTTGTGCGTCAAAAATATTACCGCCATCTAATTTCATTTCTTAGCGCCATCTGTGCACTATATTTATAAAATGACGCACAGTGACACTAAGGAATGGTTAGCATAAAAAAATAATGCTAATCTTTGTGACATGCCGTAAGTAAAAATTACGCTAATGCTTCAAAAGTGGCGTTAGCACGACTAGTGGCACATTTTTTTAGGCAAAACGTGTCACCTCCGTACTTAACAGCATTTGTGTAAAAAAACATGCAAGCAAGAAAAAAAAAATTGGGAGACAAGATGGAGAATGCAGGCCAGGAGGGACCCCATAGAGATCCAAATCAGCCCAGTACCAGCCAATAGGGACCAGCAAGGGGAAGTGTGCAACATCTCCTTCATGCACAGGGTGGCCCAACAACACTCTCACACACCTCCATGCACCATTTGGGAACAGGCACAAAAGTGAACATATGCAACATATGGGGCATGTCTGTGATCATCATTTTTAATGCTGTACAAGTAGCTTCAATTTCACCAAGTAACAAGGTTGCCTGTGTTGTGGGAATGGTTGGCGTTGTGCATAAAGGGGCACCTTCATGCGTAAGAACAGGCACAAGTGGCATCACTGTTGCACTATGGGCATAATGTCACTAGCCTGTAATGCAACAGTACTATCAAACAAATACTTGCCAATGTGGATCCAAGCTGCCCATTTCCATCGTGCTACATTAACAAACTCTCGAAATGCATGGATTGAACAACATTGTACATCCTTACACCAACATATGCCTGTGGCAGATATTCTGTATGTAAAGAAATGTCCCTAATGTAGGGAGGGATGAACTAATGGGGCTGACAATCCATAAAGGTTGCAGAGTGCCATCCAATTAGCACATGTGTGGGGCCTGCTAAAGGTAGATGACAAAGTTACACAAACATTGTAAGCAATGGACCTCCCTGTGCTTTGATGCACTAGTTCCATCATTCATGGTGCCAATGCACCAAAATTGTGACAACACTCATTACACTACTGTGGGAATGTCCACCATGGCGAATAAGAATGTAATTGAACGTGCTACCATGGTGTAAGTGGCTGGCGCAAGGGGCCTGCAAGGAATACTGTGGAGTAGGATCAATGCACAAAATATCTTGAAAGGTTGCCCTGTGTGTAATGCACAATGCAACACATAATGACCAGCTACAACCTGGGGTCTGTAACATGTCACTGAGCCACCAGTAGTGAGCAAATGAGCCATGTCGACAGCCACTACAGTCAAAGATTGACATTTCACTATCCCATTGCAGAGGATGGTGCCTTACCTCCTGCCGACCTGCCTGTCCTGGATTTTACAGATGACAGGGATAACCAGCTGCCGACCATCAATGAAGAAACTCTCCAAGATGTCCTAGGTTTCTTCCAGACACCCCCTCCAGTTGCAGGGAGAACACACAGCATTGTGGGGTCTCCACATGAACCACCCAACTACCAACACACAGCAACAACCATTCCTGCCACAGCCCTGGACTCTGACGACCCAGACATCACCTTTCAGAGGACAGTGGTATAGTCCAGTGGGAGCTGGCCAAGCAGGTGTGTGTGGGGCTGGAGACCATGGCAGGCAGCCTAGAGGGAGTGCAGAGGTGCCTCAGTCCAAATAAGGAGAACTCAGCTGCCATCAGAGGCACCCACTCCCCGCTTTGTGGACTCCAGCAGTCCCTGGCTAACATAGATGCTGTCATGTGGCAGAGGCTTCAACAATTGCCCTCCCAAAGTGGCAGCAGCATGATAGATAACAGGCTGGGGGCGATACAAAATGCCCTGGAATCCATACATCAGGAAGTGGTCTCTCTCAGGGAAAACATGTCTGCCTAACACCATGCTGTAGCTGCCGGTGTTGAGAAATCAGCAGTTTCTCCTTGCTGCAGTGGTGCCTTATGTGTTTCCACAAATGTCAGCTTCTTGGACCTTTTATTTCACATCTCTATCCCCTGATGTATGTGTGGCCCCCTCAACTTCAACAAAAGCACCATCCATGGCACAGGAGGAACCACACACATCAGAGGATGAAGATGTAGAAGGAACAACATTCAAACGTAAAACCACCGGTAGCACCAGTCTGATACAAGGACAGTATCTCCTTAATCCTGTGCCTAAGATCATGCTAGTGTTGTGACAGCTGGCAGTGTGCCCTCCTCACTTAACCACTGTTGACTTATCTGCTATGGACTGTTATTGTCTCAATTCCTACCTATTGAGAATGTGGACACATCCTCACTAATGCACACTTCTCCTACCCATGTCTCATGACATGTCCCTCACCCTTGGACTTTGAATGTTCATCAGATGACTCAGGATCTCTTACGGGGTCAGTAAACTGGACATTGTACTGCATTGGAAAATAAAGTTGCACATGCAAATAAATCTCCATATTCACGTGTATCATTCCATCTTTTACTGTGATCCATCAACTCATCTAAATGTATACATTATGTGAAGCTATTCAAAGGATCACGGACTGTGGCTGTGTACAAGTGGTGCACACTTCCAACATATGCGCTACAATGCTGTTTCCAAAGGTGATTGGTATCCAAAGTCCATATAGTATTCGAGAGAGTGCCCAGGCGGTTTAACATCCAGCCACAAGCTGTTGTAACTGTGAGCCAGAGTGGTCCACAGTTGTTTAGACAGTACATATAAAACCACGGCACATCCTGATTTTCATATTGGTGTCTTTTAATTCTCCATGGTAAGTCAATATACACGATCAAAGAGATGTAGCATCAGCAAGTTTATTGTCGGGAAAGACGTCGCCAAGTTGAGACCATTCGTAGCATTCAAACATCGACAGCCGACACGTGTTTCGTCATTACATGACTTTTTCAAGGCTAAAACATGTTGCTTGTACAAGTGGCATGTATGGGTCAGAACTCAAGTGTATGGAAATGTCATTGATGATTGCACTAGTACAACACATATATGAGGAACAGAAGAGGCCAAATTGATCAGTGACAGGCAGCTGTCAGTGTGCCAGGATACATGCCCCAAATAAGGTGAAGTGAAATGTGCTACACTTTACAAGAATAATTGTGACCAACCTCAGAGATGACAGCTTATGTTGCATTCTTACCTGTCAAAGATTTTTTATGTATACACAATGTGATTGTCAGGAGATGAAAACTGTTTTGAATAGCTGATGTCATATTGCAGCCAATCAGACAGCTCCTTGGTCATAAGAAATACACATAGTCATACATGTACATCAAAACAAAAAGCATACTCTAAGGCATTCCTCTAACTTGGCCAGTGCACACATGGGAACACCCAAACACTCAGTCATCATGGACACCTAATTGTCTACAACTATCAGAATTTATTAGTACTTAAAGCAATACCTCATAAAAACCTAAATTAAACACTATCCTACACTAACCTAACCTATACTAACTTATCTAAACTTACCCCTACAGCTATCTATCCTAATCTAAACTTATACATGTTATGCCACACACTATACATTGTCCCCCCATCCACCTTAAGAGACAAGATACAAGTAGGAAACATACACTAAAGCTACACATATACTAACTTAACCTATATCATAAACAAATATATATTTTTGTACTATTTTATGGGAATGTTTTTTTTTTGTTTTTTTTTTAAGATAGTGACCTATACATAACCCGCCACCCAGGCCCCAAAAAAAAAAAAAAAAAATACACCGCCCAACTATACTTACTCTATCCTACAACTAACCTAATCATGCTACCTTACCCACTAAAACTGAATACAAAATACAACAGGAGAAGGGAAGGAACTGGGAGGCTGTGCATATATTGGATTAAAGCTTATTCAGCTTCTTTTTTTCAAAACTTTAAGAGTTTGAAATTGTGAGCATTGTCCTGCTCCAGTCTGCCCAACTTGGCCATAAACCTGCCATGTCCCTCCTCATGTATGTGTCAAAGCTGGAGGATGTGGCTGCTGCAGATGCCTGTTACGGTGCTGGTGTTGCCATTGGTGATGTGGATGTGGAGGAGGTTATCCCAGCTGAGGCACCCCTGACCCTTGATGTGGTGCTTGATGTGCTCTGCCCTGTTGCGGTCTGTTTAGGAGGTACCCCGTGTGGGAAGTCAAGCCAAGACCCTGATAACTTCCCCTGTCAATATCTCCTGGACATCTTCCTGTACCCTGCTTGCACTGCCATGATATATGGAAACGCTCAGCCCTCTTATCAAAAGCATGCTTCTATACTAGGGTCATAGTAGCAGCTAAATAATGAGGAGAATGTGACATCAAATACTGCATTGGGTAGAGGTAGACCAACCATGCAATGTACGCAGCATCATCAGATGACACATGCTGTCCACCAGATATTCCACAATAATGTCACATACCAAACCAAGACTAAACTTCCTACCAGTCATCTACGGTATCATGTTCAAGTCACAAGGTTAATGGCTATCCATTGTTGACCATTAGGGCCTAGAGGTAAGTTGGACTGGTGCCTCCTTGCGTCACATTTGCGTCATCATACTTGTGAGGATCAAGTGGCCCAATGAGTCCCAAATCCCTGTGCCATAGTCACAAAGTGGCACAATGAATGCATTCTATCACTTTGACACCTCTTGTGCTACATTAAGCCTTGGCCAGGCATCAGGGTTGCAGAGTGGGGTTCACCCAGTAGGAGTGCAGGAAAAATGGCACTGGGAATTATAAGATATTTCAATCCATCTTTTATGTTTCTTTCAGTTAACACCTGCTCAGAGCAGGCGTTACAAGGGGACAAACCATTGCTCACAATGGGCCCCTATGTGCAGTTCAGGGTTAGTGCCAATATCATTTGCCCTAAGCCTGAACAGTACATCTATATAGTCAACAGATTGTGTACCTATTGCCGCCTATCCTGTCGCAGGGTGTGCAAAACTTCTAATGTAAAACACACATGGTGGTAGTAGGGGTACCTTAAGGGAGACAGAAAAAATGGCGCTGTGCTGGGTGCAGTAACCGTTTTCCTCATTATTGAACTACCTGTTCACATGCATGTTTTACATCTCCTAAGTACTTCCACATTCTATACACACCTAATGTGACCAAGCTCACTCACAATTATCATGATGGGTAGATCATTTAGTTTAATCTGCACACATCTGGTTTGCTGCAATCCATAGACATATCCCACATCCATCTAGAGCAGAGCTGCAATCTCAATGTTTACTCAACTGACTGTTGCCCAGCACAATAAGGCTCTGTGCACAGCCGCTGAATCAATTCATTTCAGAAGAGTGGTTAGGGACCAGTGGTGCAAGTGTCTCCTTGATAAGCCCTCTAGAGACTTCAACACATGTACATCAGTTGTACCATGTCCTGAGTAAATTAAAGCAATGTGTGCCACACTGTGCTGTAACATATGCTGTGACAAATATGCTGGCAACAGACATGCTAATCAGATAAACAGCACCTCTAACACAAATCTTGACTGACATCACAATGTATGTGGGCATGCTTTACTTTTCCTCACAACCACAATTCCATAGCAGCACACATTGGCACAGGTGCAAAAATCAACTGCAATTGTATCAGACATCATTTCAATACCCAAACTCAGATGATATCTTATTGGTCACACATGTCATTTTAACATTGCATTGCACACATCATACCCTCTCACACAAAACCCTGGAATGAAACATTTGACGCACAAGCTGACACTTAATGTGTGCATCAGGGTCTTCAGTCTGGGAAACCTCTCCAATTGTGTAGGGTGAAGGTCAACCTGCAAGAAATGACAGGAACACATAGCTTTGTGATTTTTTAACATTTATGAGCATGACAAATGTTACACATTCAACTTGTTTAGCTGAGTAAGCTAGTCAACTTTGTGTTAGGAATGAACAACTGCCAACCATTACATTTCTGTCTGTTAGACAAATGGCCAGATTAAAGAGGACCTGGTGCCACCAGAGCACCACGGCGCTCCTGTGGTGCTTTTCACTGCACCATATGAACAAGGAGCTGTTAAGTTGGTTTTTTGTAACATAACACCTCCATGTACATATGGGGCAGCATGACACAGTATTCTGTGTCAGAGGGACATGCAATGGTTGTTGCAGTGGCTGCCCCATATTAACACCTATAGCATTTCAACTGCTCCAGATTTACAAGACATTGTATTTACTGCCAGTGCAAAAAAGAATAACAATACCCCAGGATTGGTGTTAGCAAAGAGGTGAGGAATGCTTCAATACCTCCTTGTTTCTTGCTTCTAATATATGTGCACCATTTGAAGGCACACACAGAAGAGGTAAAATATCATAGATTATGTGTAGGTAGGTGCCCCTTCCTGCACATTTGCAATCAAACATAATGGATGTTTTGGTACTACTATGTGGCCTGCATTCTGCAGCACACAAAGAAGTGGCATATCGCCATTGTAGAATGTTTATGTCCAGGGAGTGATACCTTCCTGCACATAGACACTACCCTCAACAGATACACACTTGCACTGTAGTCCAAGTATGCCTGCATTGATGCTGGCTGCTGAGTTATGGGCCGGTGCAGGTGCAAACGCAGGCCTGCCCCGTACTCTAGGAAATACGAGGCAGGCCTGTGCTTGAAATCCAGCACAGTGCAACTGATGCTTGCACAGCACTGTGCTGCACCTGTTTCTCACATATATGGCTCATAGTTATCACAGAACATGTACAGATTTGGGTGGAAGACATTTGTACATAGTTCAGAAACATATTTTTAAAAATATAGGGGGACAGGATACTGTCCATTAGCTAAAGCTTTGGCTCTTGTAGTTGATCTTTGTGAAGAAGCAGGCAACCATCAGATGCTTGCCTGTTTTCAATCCCATAGCACCAACACATACCTCCATTATGTACGCGCCATATGTGACATATGGCACACCATGGCCAATGTCAGGACACTTATGTTGGGAACCTTTTTAGTATGTTTAGCATCATTCATGAACATGCTACATGTGCAAAGTAGAAATTGGCTTTTTGATGACAAGGAAACGTCAGGTAATCAACTAGCCTTAGGCAGAAATATAAGTTGACTACAATAAAGGAACAGTGTAACCA
Organism: Pleurodeles waltl; assembly: GCF_031143425.1. Classification (NCBI taxonomy): domain Eukaryota; kingdom Metazoa; phylum Chordata; class Amphibia; order Caudata; family Salamandridae; genus Pleurodeles; species Pleurodeles waltl. The sequence goes on along the minus strand of NC_090444.1, from coordinate 1,018,072,268 downwards.
AGTTGATGTCAAGGCTATATTTGTTGGGTGGCACCTACGGCAGGAATAAACAGCTAGCATTCCTCTCCTGGTTCTGCTGTCATGTGGCACCAGCCTTTCACACAATACCTTCAAAAAATTAGACTCAGATGTTGCTTCATGAGTCAATCACTCCTTCTTACCTTTGTGTAACTGTCATGTCATTCTGCACATACATGACTCTCGGCACACACATGCCCATGACTGACAATACTCCTGCATCATGTTTCCCATCACTTTAACATTACTTAGCCCATTTACACAGTTGTAATGACCTTAATGGACATGTAATTTTGTGCATGAGAAACATGTACCCTTGCACCATTGTACATGTGTGTCTGATATTTGACACGTTATCATGTATATGTGATACACGATGTACACAAAGAGGAATGTGCAGTTTCTCTGCAACCAGTGCTTTGCTCAGCTCTCTTTAATGCCATTATATATAGACACTACACTTCCGGTCGTGACCCTTGACAAAACATGCTACAGTCCACCTTATGTCCTCCTGTCATGCACATGCAAATGAGGATGTTGCAATGCAACAGGGGTACTTACCAACTGGTTCACCAATCCAAATCACCAGGTGATCCAGGAAATCTCCCTCGTGCGCAAAGAGGTCTGCTCACCAGTTTTTGAGTTGGTGGTCCGTCCGCATGATACCAAAGATCCTCAATAGATGGTGGAGCGCCTTGCCCCACCCCAGCTTCTGTGCGTCCGTGGGTAGCCCTGAATGACCCAGCCACCCATATTCAAAATCATGGGGAGGTAGTTCTTTATCAACCAGCTGAACCCTCCGACTTCATCTCCACTCTTGCGTTGGGCTCGCCCATTCCCCGACATATTGCATTTTCCTGCCACTGCAAATATATTACCCCCGAAAATTATTAAACGCTACCCTACCTAACCCCAAATACCCCAACAGACTACAGTATCCAAAGACAAACACTAGGACAAAACAAATACTATGACAGGACAAAACCACTTTGAAAAACTTATAAAAATGACAAAATTGACAGGACAGCAACAGGACACAGCACAAAACTCAGAAGAAATCACTATTCCTCAACCAGCACCAGCTCCACACAACCTCTCGCAATCACAGACTAAAAGACTGTAAAGTAAAAGTGAAAGTGAACTCACTGTACCATGTTTGCAGCAAGGATGTCCTGTTTCTTCACCTCCTGGGGGTGTGTGTCACGTTTTCTAATATGCGTTCTTATTTTTTACGGTCATGCATGTATTTTTTCCTTGAAGGCTGACAAGGTCTATTGACTTGCGATTGATGCACAGGGGCCAAGAGTCATTTTATTGATATGCAATGTATGGAGAATTGCCATTTGCATCAAAACCTTTGACACATAACAGGAATGTGTGGATTTTGTTGGAACGGCTGACAGTGCACCCAGATTCACATTCCTTGTTACAGGGGCCATGCGTCTATGTAGTCAGTATGGTATGGCCACGTGTGTGTGCATGTGCATTCATATATGTAACTGTAACATTTGAATGCGTTACCATATATTTGTATGTTTGTGTGATGCAAGTGATTACTGATACCGTTTGCATATGTGCATGTTTTGGTAGACTTTTTCCACATACATGTTACCACATGTGTACTAGGAATGAACATATGTGATTTAACACATATTTGTGGGAGTACCACATTGTCATGTCTTATTTTCAAATCTATGTTTCACAACACCGCTTTAGATATGATGGGCTATGTCCAATACATGTTCATGCATTTGATACCCTAGTCAAATCATACACAAAGGATGCTGTGGACTACGGCTGAGTTGATTTCACGTAGTCCAGGGCAATGTGAGTGCATGTGTGTCCACAATGTGGTGTGTTATATGATCCAGGGTTCATGTTGATATGCTACACGTGTATCGTATGGTTCCCCATGGATATATGATGGAGGAGATGGTGTACTGACATGTGTCAATGAAGGTCAGTATTTGACATGTGTGTGGAAAGATATTTTTCATGTAATATGTGTAATGAATGCCAAAGTTTGTGTTCATGGGATATTACACCGCCCAAATCTATCTTCCAGCATGCACATATGTTGGCCTTTGTTTCAATGCTGTGTATTCATATCTGTGCCACATATGTTTTCCTATGTGGGAATATACCTGAAGTTCCTATAAGTCTGTGCATAATCAGGTAATACATATACATTTTTATTAGTGGAAAGTTGACTTTTATGCATATTCCAATACACAATACCAAGCCTGAGCCATTGAAGTGGTATTTGTGTGCTGAGAATTCAGACATGTGTAAAATACACACACTTGATACATTAAGTCAACCAAAACATTTTTGTTTTGACTGTTACATACAACGGCATATAACTGTATTGCAGGGTTGCTGTCAGGCAATGATGGCACCCCAGTCATCATTGCTCCGTTGGCACTTTGTGGGCCCACGCTGACCCATTGTTGCATGTATTGACACAGGTTGACAGTGCTCCACTCAGCTCAGTCCACTGTGCACAAGCAGCAGGCCAATGACTGTGTCAAGAGTCATTGTAGCCTCACCAAGGGAGTTAGGGGGTGTAGGGCGGGTATCTACTTTCATCATGATTGCTTTTCAGCAGCGCATTGCGCAGACACCTGCACCAATGTGATCCCACTGCCTAGCATGTTTTGTTTCCTTTGGGGTATTTGATGTCAGGCTTGCCCTACCATGCACAGGGGACTGGCTGCTTGTTCAGGTAGGACATGTCTCATCATTTGGCATGGTTTGACACAAATGGTTATGTTTGGATTTTCCATATGATGCTTGTTTAGGGCATTTATATCTTGTATAACCTGCTTATATTTTCTGACCTGGGGACACATTATGTCATCTGTCAAAATAGTATGGAATGGCCAAGTACATAGTTGTTGCTGTTGCCAACAAGAATGGGTTATGTACTGACCTAGACATCATCTGTCAATATATGTCTGTTGTTCACATGATAACACTCTTGTGTTGTACAGTCAGTACTGGTCTATGTGTGTTCCTTCTCCAACATTAAAGGAATATCTTCTTTGGAATGGATGTAGTCTTACATTGCTGGCATTTTTAGGTTCCTTACCCTTTGTACACACCTTCTACTGCAGCATGTCCTGTCATACGTGGACAGGATGCTATGTGAGACTTGTGTATTTTGTAGATGAACACATCTTCTTCTGCTGGCTAAGTGATAGTATCCCTCCCATTCCCAGGCTTTGCTAGATCACATGACTTCCACCCACACATACATATAACAGTACACCAGCTCCAGCACTTGTGTAGTATCAGAGTGACCTCCCCATGTTGTATCGCCAAGTGTCTGAGGGAGTCTCTCAGCTGTTCTTCAACATCCTTTGGTGTACATGGGCATGCACTCACATCTGCATTCCACAACCTATGTCACTTTCCCAATGAGTGTATCTTGTTGGTGTGTGGAGTCATCTCAGCTATGATTATGTGAAATGCCACATGCAACATTTCTGTCTCCTTCTTCACCCATACACTTTTGGATGAGTCTGTGACATTTTTGGACAAAGCTAGACTTACATGCATAACCCAAACATGATTGGCTGTGGGAGACCTAGACATTTTAGGGTTTGGGTCCCAGTATGTCACTTTCTCTTGGTTGGTCATGTGAGTGTCATTGAGAGGTATGTTTTCATATGTCATTTGTGATTGTGTCATACAGACGTTACTGGGTTACCTTGAAGACACAAACCAACCATTGTAAGTAATTGCTAACCCTTTCCTGCCTAGGCCACACACCGGTACAGCAGTCTTCACATGTATTTCTAGTTTAGCTGCAGGCATAGGTACAGACAACACAATAGTATGACATGTGTCTACGAGTTACATTGAAAGTGCTACAGACTGTGCCTACATTCCACCCACACATTTATGTGGTGATGCATTCTGCCCTTGTATTAATCAGTCCTGGCTATGGGGCATATGTGTGGAGAGTTGAGCAGTACCCATTGCTGCCTCATTTGTCTTGTGGCCCTTAGCGCACTCCACAGCCATCATGTGTGTGCTATATTTGAGAGACAGCACACCATGCGGCAGGGGTGGGGGCAGTAGCACCCAATGTAACACCATTGATATACTGTGCAAGGTTAGGGCTAACGCTGACCAGTACATAATGGTCCAGATATACCAATGGTGTGCCCCCTTGTAACACCTGCTCAGTGCTGGCATTACAGCTACCATCTGAGATGTGACACAGTTTAGATCCCTAGTTTCAAGTCCACCATTTTGAAACACCCCTTACTGTAGCTACACCCCCCTTGCATACATCTTGCCTGGCATAGGCATGATGTGGTGCCAGGGCTTGGAATTTGTGCCATACATATATTACGCCACCTAGTATTTCTGGTGTGTGAATCTAGGCCTTAGAGAGACAGATGAGCATGAGTAATGTGATGCACTTGTGCGGCATGGAGGTATTAGACCCTCAAAAATCACAAGCTATGTTCCAACATTCTTTGCAACTGTTGTATTTTTTTCTGCTCTCTGAGGTATGGGCTTCTTACCAATGGTATATAAAGCAGATAATGAGTATGGCATGGACAATCTGGTGCAAAGTAATTTAGTGGTGATATTTGCAGGGTGACGTTTGTTGTACCAGTCTAGGTGAAGATGTTCAGTACAATTTGTTGTCTCCTGTGAACTCCTGTAGAAGTGTTTTGTTGTTCCTTTGTCACCTGTGCTGCACCATTGTCATCAGCCTCCTCATTAGGGGCATCTACCAGTTCATCCCAGGGGACATTAGTCCGAATACAAATGTTATGCAAGATTGGACATACAAGGATTATTTTGCATACAAGCGGTGGTGCATACAACAGGTTTCCTCCTGTCAGAGCCAGGCACCTGAACCTTGACTTCAGGAACCCAAATGTTCTCTCCACCACATTTCATATCCTTCTGCGGCATTCATTGTATGCCCGCTCTTCCTCCGTTGTCAGGTTGGCAAAAGGTGTCATCACCCAGGGCTGGATGCCGTAACCTGGGTCGGCTGGAAAAGGAATGTGAGAACATGTGTCAGTCATGCATATTTGTGGTTTCCTATGTGCCATGGCAGATATTAGTTTTAGGTGGAATGGTGACTCAGACTTGCATCTGGTATTGTATGTGTTCCTTTTTGGTTGAAAGTTTTCATTGGTGTGTGGTGGTGGACATTACTATCTTGGGTTGTGCTTCAGGGACCTGGGGATTGTCAAATTAAATCTGGACTGACACTTTGACCATGCCAAATATGTGTTGTGTTGACCATATTTGAGGCTGTGCCCTCATGTTAGAGCCTACCACTTCCTTGCACCATAACAGCGTCAATTGTATTGACACTATGGTAGCCCTGCACAGACAAATTCAGGCCACCATGTTTCCATGTGTCACTGAGCATGCAGTGCGACACTTAGTGACCCTTTGTGGCAGATTACACCTTTGCCAGGCATCATGTGTATAAGGGGGACATTCACACAATAGAAGGAGTAGCAACATTGGTGCAGAGAATTCTCCAAGGTTCCAGGCACGACTTTTCACAGATGCTTTCAACACCTGCACAGAATTTGATAGTGCTCATACCTCTGGAGACAGTAGGGTAGTGGTGGTCTTTGAGACCATCTGTGGCTGCAGTGGCAGCACCAGATGGCAGCCGTGTCGAGGTACGAGCGCTGAGGGGCTGTGGCCTGGGCTTCCCAGGAGGCAGAGACAAGGTGAAGTCGGGAAGCGGTGGCAGAGCACCTAGACTGGGTGGCAACTGGTGCCGCAGGGTTCTTCTGCACTATTGAGCCGGTGTGGAGGCCCTAACTCTCGCCCCCCCCAAGAGGAGATATACAATGCTAGTCAGAGGATTTGAAGGCAGCCCGCCTGGTAACAGTAAGTCTCCAATGACAATCAATAATAAGTGCAGGCGAGGGTGAGAGATATATGGACATGCCTGCTATATGAGGTGCCCTAGGATAGCCACAGTTTCAGCCTGAATAGTGGTAGAGGTCAGGCCAACCCCATCCATCCCCTCCCTTGGGCAGCTGATGGAGTTCACAGATGCAACACCAATGAGGCATGGGGACTAAGGGCCAGATGTAGGTAGTTCCGATTCGCAAAATCGGATGCAGAATGGTGTCTCAGATTTGCTATGGGGTCGCAAAGACCCACCTCATTAATATTAATGAGGTGGGCCGCATTTTGCGACCCCATAGCGAGTCCCTGCAATCACAGGGATGGTGGCCTGCTGAAGACAGCAGACCTCCATGTCTGTGACTGCTTTTTAAATAAAGCAGTTTTTTATTTTTATTTTGCAGCCCGTTTTCCTTAAAGGAAAACGAGTTGCAAAATAAAAAAAATACCAAAACCATTTGGTTTCGTTTTTTCAGAGCAGGCAGTGGTCCATTGGACCACTGCCTGCTCAGAAAAAACATTTTGGGCAACATTCACAAAGGGGAAGGGGTCCCACGGGGACCCTTTCCCTTTGGCGAATGGGTTACCACCAGTGTGACACTGGTGGTAACTGCGAATTGCTTTGCGACCGCATTCGCGGTCACAAAGCAATTTAGCATAGCGATACAAGTCGCAAATAGGAAGGGGACACCCCTTCCTATTTGCGAGTCGCATTCACAATTTACGAGTCTGTACCGACTCGCAACTTGTGAATGTGCATCGCTATGGGCATTTTGCATGGCGCAAACTGTGATTTTCGCAGTTTGCACCATGCTAAATGCTTGCTACATCTGGCCCCCAGTACCAGTGCAAGGGACATCACTACACCTGAATAGCCCTGGCAAAGTCCGAGAGACTCTCCTGAGCCCACTGGTACCTTCATATTCCCTGTACAATCTGGGCTATTTCACCCCACGGGTCTGGGGGACAGAATTGCGGCTGCTCCGGTACTGGGGCTGCCGGCGTATTGTGGTGGGGCGCAGAAGCTGGTGCATTGGAGAAACGCCTTGATGGCAAAGGGTGAATTCTGGCTGTGCCTAGTTACTGGACTGGAGCTGAGAATCCCGGTGACCAACAATTGGAAAAGACAGGGGGCATACACAGGCGCAATCTAATATAGACCATGACCGGGTCACAGGACAGATATCTGTGAGCGCCCCACATGATAAGGAACATGCGCAAGGACAAAACCCCCAATCTTAGGCAACATCAGAAACCTTAGCTGGAATAAAATGCTCAAGGGTGGTACTGAAATCTAAGATGGGTACCATTGCCATGGAGGTTGGTTGCCTTTGACTAGACCTACGCTAGGGGCTGAATGTGTGACCAGCAGCAAAGAGAATATTCAAACGCTGCAACAGGAGGTTAAAACATTGCAAGCCATTGTGCCAGGCTTGTGCTGCAGTACATCACACATGGAGTACAGAATAGAGGATGCAGAGGGGTGCGTGTGCCAAAATAATATGCATTTGGTGAGCTTTCCGAAATTGGCGAAGGGACCATCTTCAGAACTTTTCCTGGAAGATTGGATAGTGAACTCCAAAGTCCTGTCTACAATTTTTCAACATCGAATGGGGGCACCCCCCAGAGCCTAAATAGCACAGCTATTTAATCACAGAGACCATGATGCTCTCCTGCAACATGTATGCACCTATAGCCCCCCATGTTTGAGGATAAACAAATTCTAGTCTTCCCAGACTACACCCACAGGGCTCAGGACCTCCAGATGAATTTTCTGCCAATCAAACGCCGTCTACGGGAAACTCATATAAAATATAGGCTGCTGTACCTGGCTAAACTCCAGATCCAACACAAAGGTTAAGTACAATTCTTCGAATCTGCTGCAGAAGCTGGAGAATGCCTCAAAAAAACAAGCTTTTGGGAAGGGACAACATTCAGTGGAATGGATGGAGCTGTGCAGATGGGGCCTGTGGTGATCCAAGAGTCGTAGGGCAACCTAAGAACATCTTTCTCAATGGCCTTCACCGCAGTCTGGGGGACACATCTTGGTCTCTTCTGATGGAACGCTCGGTCATAAGACATTGGGAGTTCCAACTCAAAACTCCTTCCCCCTGCTGCAAGAAGGTCAGGAACTTTGGAGCAACAGCACAGATGCAGAAGGGCAGGGTGGTTCGGGCTGCCTGCTGACCTCAGGAGATAGTGAACCCTGTCATCCTAACACAAACTCATGATATCCTTAGGTGAACAACCACTATGCATTGTTGATGCTTAGCGGGAGGTGGGCCTAGGGGTTAAAGCACTTGAAGTGGTTTATTAGGTGGGACGATTACCTACCTGATATAAACACCTGTACAAGAGGAATGGTCTGGGGGCCTAGTTCTACTGAACAGCTACAGTACACTCCTGTGGGTCGTGAGGCCAAGGTGGGGTAATGGCATCTGAGACAGTAATTACAAGTTAAACTACAAGTTGCATCAACTGTTATCATGGTTGCTTGAGACAGGGAGGGTTGTGAAATCAGGGAGGGTATGTGGGGTGGGCAGCTATAGACCATGGGTTGTGTCTGAGGATTCCGTCTATACTGCCTTTGGGTGGGTTTTTGGAAGGGACAAAGGGAAGTTTCACTGTTTTTGTGAGGGTTGTTCCAAGGGGAAGCTTCCAATGTTTTCCTACATTGTTCACTGCAAGGCTGCAAAGGGAGACTGCATCTGCAAGGAGAAACACCACTACACAATGCAACACCTGAGTGATAGTCACAATTGTTATAAATTCTTCACGTGGAATATGCAAGGTTTAAATAGCCCATGAAATGTAATAGAGTATATTCATACTTTAAACGATATGGGGAACACGTGGGCTTCATGCCGGATACACATACGTGGGAGATTTGTATATGTGTATTACATAGAAAATGGAGAGGACAAATATATGCCACTTCTTACTTTGGCTATGCCCGAGGGGCACACATATGGGTGGTGAAAGGAACATCATAGGAAGGTATGTGATTTTGGAGGGCAGCCTGAATGGACACAATCTGTGCATGGTGACTGTGTACACTCCTAATGTAGATGGTTGGGACCTTTTATGTCATGTTACGTAAGTTGATGTGGGTCATTACTGTTATTGAGGTAATTATTGCAGGGCACTTCAACTATGTCCTAGACAGCATGCAGGATCGGGTTCCCCCTGGAATGATATTAAACCCAAGATGTCGGCTCACTGGCACAATTCCATGGTGCGATGGGGTTCGTGGATGTCTGGCTCTTGCGGCATCCCCATGCCTGAAAATATTCCTGTTATAGACCTGCGTCAGGTACACACAGCAGAATCAACTATTTTGTGACCCGGGCGGCCGCTGTGCAGCTTGTGCACGAGGTGTCATACTTGGGAAATTACATTTCAGACCATGCACCTCTATTATTAAAGTATTCATTACAACAACAACCTCCTGTTGTGTGACTGTGTCATACTTGGGAAATTACATTTCAGACCATGCACCTCTATTATTAAAGTATTCATTACAACAACAACCTCCTGTTGTGTGACTGTGGCATCTTTAGGCTGAGGTGCTCACAGACCCTGCCTTCCTTACTACTCTGCGGGATGTGCTACTACAGAATCTTGTGCTTAACTGGGGTAGTATGACTAGTCGAGCGGTGGAATGGGAGGCACTCAATGTAGTTCTCAGGGGTGTATGTATGTCCACCACAGTGGGTGTTAGGCGGATGTTGGAACAGAAATTGCAACGAGACGAAAGAGAATTAGCTAGATTGGAAAAACTGCAGGCTGAACAGCCAAAGCATACGCAAGAATGGGATAGACAAGAGCAAAGTCACCTACCTAGTGGACTTGCGGACTCCCAGGAACCCCTTAAGGGTCCTGTATGTGAACCGTCTCAAGCCACACTTTGAGTGGACTGAATTGTCCATGCTCCTAGCGACAGATGATGGGGTGGAGGAAGAGAGTGAGCCTCTTCCTGACCTGTCTGCTGGAGGATGGGTCTGTGGAGGGAGGAAACCTCTCCTCTCCCCCTCCCTGACCTCAGACCATAAGAGGGACTGTTGCCAGGTATTGGGTCAGTTCGCCTCCTTGTTCTCCTCGATCCCAGGGGTCACACACTTGTGTACACATGAGGTGGACACTGGAGACAGTCCACACATTTAACAGAATGTTTACAGGGTGACTAATATGATCAGAGCTAGCAACAAAGATGAGGTGTCAAAGATGTTATCCTTAGGATTAATTGAGTTTTCTAGCACTCCTTGGGCCAGCCCGGTGGTCTTGGTCCAAAGGGCTGCTGCTCCTGGTGCCAACCTAGAGCTACGGTTCTGTGTGGACTACCGGGGTCTCAATGCGGTCACTAAATCTGACGCTCACCTCATCCTCCTAGCTGATGAGCTCATCGATCGGTTGGGAGCTGCCAAATACCTCAGCACATTTGATTTGACATCTGGTTATTAGCAGATTGCCCTAACTGATGGGACCAAGGAGAGGTCAGCACTGTCTACCCTTGATGGACACTTCCAGTTTAAAGTGATGCCATTTGGGATGGAAAATGCCCCTGCCACATTCCAGAGGTTGGTTAACCAGGTGTTGACTGGGCTGGATGCATCCCTGGATGACATTGCAGTGTTCAGTTCCACTTGGAAGGAACACTTGCAGAACCTCTGCAGAGTGTTGGAGGCCCTGCAGAAGGCAGGCCTCACTACTAAGGCAAGCAAGTGCCAGATAGGGCAGGGATCAGTAGTGTATTTGGGACACCAAGTAGGGAGTAGCCAGGTGGCACCCCTACAGCCCCAAATTGACACCATTCTGCCTTGGGAGCCTCCCAAGACACAGAATGATGTTGGGAGCCTTTTTAGGCCTCACTGGCTATTACAGTAGGTTTGTCAAGAGATATGACACCATTGTTGCCCCCTTGAAGGAGTTGGCTTCCAAGAAGCAACCAAGGAAGGTGATCTGGACAGAGGCTGGGCCCAAAACCCCTGAAAATTAGATCACTTCTGGAATCAAGAGGAAACTCTGCCGAGGAGAAGAGCTGAAGAGCTGTGCAGAAGTGCTGCCCTGCCTGTGACTGTACTTTGTTCGGCTATTCTACAGTTGCTGCTGCTGCCTGTGAAAGGGAACAAAGACTGGACTTTTGTTGTGCTTTCCTGCTTGAGAAGAATCTCCAGGGGCTTGAACTGAGCTTGCCTCCTGTTGTTGAAGTCTCAGGGCCATCAAAGACTTCCTCTGCCAACACCTGGACTCTCTGCTGAGACTCCTACCCTGCTAAATTGTGCCCTATACAGTCCCTGGGCCCTTGAAAGGTGAAGTTGACAGACAAGAACTGAAAATCCACACACAGAACACCATGCAGGGAAATTTACGACACACCTTCCGCAATGCAACTGATAAATGACGTGCCACCGGCTTCACGGCTGAAATCAGCACTCTACCTCATTGCTGCTGGGAGATCCACACAACACAGCTGGAGAAACGGCACGCAACACCCGCTTATGGAGGCTGATAACAATGCAAACCCCTGCAGTGCGGTTTTCTAACACCCTGCGATTGGATTTTCCGCTCATCGTCCCTGGGCATCCAAGTCAGCCTGACTCTGCGCTGATCCGAGTTGCCCCGTCTGGAAATCAATGCATCGCTCTCTTGCGAGGGAGAAAAATGACGCACTGCCGACCTGACCAGAGAAGGAAACGATGCACATCCTCACTTTCTAGTAAAGAATCAACACATCGCTACCCTTTTCTGACGCACACTCACCCGTGTGGGTTTATTTCTGACGCTAACCAGGTACTTTGTTTAACAACAGCATTCTCACTGTTGTCTAAGGATTAAGACTCTTCTTTTGAAAATTCATAACTTGACTTGTGTAAGTTGGATTTTTGTTGTTTTGGACTTGTTTGAGTTAGATAAATATTCCCTATTTTTCTAAGCTGGTGCGGTGTCCATTTTGTAGTGTTTTCACTGTATTACTGTGTGTGTTGGTACAAATACTTTACACAATGCTTCTGAAGTTAAGCCTGCCTGCTTGTGCCAAGGAGGTGAGTGTGGGGTTAACATAGTGTGATTCTCCTTTACCCTAACTAGAGTGAGAGTCTTTGCTTGGATGGGGGTAACCTGACTGCCAAACAAAGACCCCATTTCTAACATATATATTTTGAAACATTGTTCACAGAAGTCAGTAAGCATACCAACAGTCCCACTAATACTACAAATATGAAAGTTAATAACATAATCCTTCAAATTTGACAGCATGTGCTTCATCTTGACTTCAGGTTGGAAATCAAAACAGAAATAGTTGTGACAAAAACTAATTTTTTCTTTGGTCTATAACAAAATTAGCTTTCAGTTTGATTACTAGCTCTCCTTCTGGCAGATCTATTTTTAATTGATGTTTCACTCTCATTAGTTCCCCAGACTAGCTGCTTACTCGCCTCTTGCTATGCTTCCCAATGTTTTTTCTTGTAAGTTGTCTTTCTGTGAACTTTTTCAGGCCACAACTCTTTAGTGACAGTTTTTAGGTTTTGGTTTCTTTCAGACTTTCATTCTCATTTTGTCTCGTTCCTTGTTCAAATTTTCTCTTGTCTGTTGTTTGTACAGCAAATCTTCCGGAGGTAGTATTTATAATTCTTATTTTCAGCTTATTTTGATCAGAGTCTACATCTTCTTTCTTCTTTCTGCCACTCATGTGTTGTTTTTTGCACGGTAGCAGTTCTTCACTTTGATCACCTTGTAACTAGACTTCTGGTGTTTCATGCTCTTCATTGGAACTGTAACTTACTTAAAACTGTCTTTTTAGCTTTTTCTTGAGTTTTCAGCTTGTTTTCCAACCTTCGTTTCAACTTGATCTTCACCAATTACAAAATATTACCCCTCTCTGGATACACACTGCAAATTCTACTTGGATAGTTACCGAAACTTTCTCTATATTTGGCAGTCTGTGCATCTTGATCATCAGTTTCTGCCTCTTCCATTGATTCAACTGCTCTAACTCTCTTTGTATGAGCAGCATGGTCCTGTGAGGTTCCCCTGCATACTTAACTGCACTATTGGCAGTTAAGATGACATGGTGAGGGCCATTCCATCTTTCATCTAAACAGCATTTTCAGACATGTTTCTGAATGAGAACAAAGGGACTCATTATAAGTTTGGCGGTCTGACTGCCAGACCGCCATGGGTTGTGATGCTATTAATTGTGTTTGACCAATGACTTTGTGTTTCACCACTGCGCATATTAGTTGCTCAATGTTCACCAGTAGCACATTACATGTTGTGTTCAGTTTAGCTGCTTATTGGCTTTAACATGGAGTTAGATATTACATTCTGTATTCAGGTCAGCTGCCTATCGGCTTTAACATGGCATTAGACATTACATTTGTTAGTTAGGTTAGCTGCCTATTGGCTTTAACGTGGAGTCAGACATTGCAGTTGAGACATTGCAGATGAGCTGTGTTTTTACAAGATGTGTTTTTCCACATGATAGATCAAGCTGTGTTTTTCATACCAGACCCTAGCTGATAAGAGTGCGTAGATTTTGTGTTTACCTCTCAATCCAGTCTGAGAACGAGTGAGGCTTGGAGAATTGGCCACTCTCCAAGTTTCTTCGGTTCTCACACTGAGTTTGCTTTTAAGGGGTGGCTCTGGACAACAGTGTTAGATTGAAACTATCTTGACTTCAGACAGGAACGGAGACATCAGTTGCCTGTCTCCCGTTTGGGTAGAAAATCTCTTTCTCGCAGTTGAACCGGAGTCATCAACTTGCAAACCCCAGAAAGATGAAGCTGAGTTATAGGCCCTACGGTGATGCAATTTTGACTTTTATGCTTTGCTTTGAAGTTATGCTATATTATAATCACATGTATTTGCTGTGTACATTGCAAGTGAGAAGTGATTTGATATATTTTGCTTTCATTGCTGTGACTACTTTTGAATGTGTGCTTCCAATCTACTAATTTCGTCTCTCAGGTACCTCGTGGTGAAGTAATAATAACAATAAATGTCTTCTTTAAACTCAGAAGTGCATTCCAGAGAGGTTCTGTAAGCTCGGTCATGAGATAAGAGAAGGAAAGCAGAACATTTTGGCGTGTCGTCAGTCTGGGAGTCAAATTGGAGATTGGAAGTGCATTATTTAAAAGTGTAATTTTTTTTTGTTGATTAGAGAATTAAAGAAGCACAGCAGATCATGTTTGAAAATGCATGTGAAGTTAAACTGCCTTATGGTGCTGTGAGAAACATGTTTTCTTGTTTATCAGGACTGCGTGAGTCTTGGGATGAGTGCGGTGATAAAGCATATTTAGAAAATGTACCTTTTGAAAGAAATGATGTTCCTTTTGTTCTTGACAGAAGGGTTTGGATACTTTTTTCTGCTTACAGAAAAATGCAGGAGCGATGTAGGCAGTTAGAACATGAAAATAAGAATTTACGTGAGCAAATTAGCCAGAACACATTAATGCAAGATAATGCTGAAATCTATAAAACTGCTGTTTTAAAAGAATCTGGCTTTTCCCAGTCCAGTAATGAGAAGGTTAAAAAAAAATAGCCTCAGTGTGAGCAGAGCAGCCCACAGTTTTTGGCAGTTGAAGTGCATTCCTTAACAGATAACACTGAGAACAGAGTTAGGGATGTGATTTACAGACCGCTTTTGCAAAGTAAAATTAATTCGGACAAGACAGAAGTACTGTCGCAAAATGTGCAGTTACTGGGAATTCAATGGAACCCAGAAAATAGACAGATGTTGTCACAAGTAGAACAAAAGATTTGAGAGTTTCTTACTATTTGCACTAAGCAAGAGACACCAAGTTTCATGAGCTTGTTTGATTTTTGGAAACAGTATAGCCCTCATCTGAGTGAAATCTTAACACTTTGGTACAAAGTAACTAGCAAAAAACATGAGCAGCTGCGCGCTTTTGATTTGGCAAATGAAATAATTCAGACTTTAGGTTTCTGCGCAGTGCAAGAGGGAAACACTGATTTACATGTAAATCAGGAACAGGGGAAGACAAGAGTGCCCCTGGAACTTTGGAGTAAGCTTTTGAATAATGTAATTCTGAAACCTGAAATATCAAGCATGCAGTGGGTGATGAGTTCACATAATTCTCACAGTTTAGGACAGGCACAGGAGGCTAGTATCATACACTGGATCTGGTACATGCAAGACAGGGCTAGAGTCACTGCAGCCCTACATGAACAGGTGTCACAAGCCCCTTCTCAGGATGAGGAGAGGGTGCAGGGAGTACCACAGGTAAAAGAGTCACCAATGAAATTGAGTGCACCATTTGAATGTGTATCCCCTGAGGATAAAAAGCATGTTTGTTTGACTATTGATTCAGATTTGTACAATGTGTGTCAGACTTTAAAGCAAGAGCTGCTTGAGATGTGTCGTTTTTACACTGATTCTTGGTTCACTGCCAATGGTTTAGCCGTTTGATTTTCCACATGGTTTGTACATAACTGGTTCAATTCCCTTGCAGATGTTAAAGAGAAAATTTCAGAGAGAGAAGTGTCCACCCAGAATTCTGACTTAGTGGAGATGGCTAAGTGGGTGCACCAGAAATGTGGACAGCGTGGAGAAAAAGCCACTTACAGGTGGGCAGAGATTAGAGAGATGCACATTCCCCTAGATTTGATAAAAAACTGTGATTTTGCAAATTGATCAGGTTTTAGGGGGAGTGATTGCTGCAGATCATCAAGGAGAAATCAAAATTATGCTGATAACTAGAAGAGAATCTTATTTATTCATGCAGATTGGAGACAGAATTTCCCAACTTGTCAAAAGTGCAGTGAATGGAGGTCTGGTAAAGAAGGAGTCTGCCCCAGCCCTTCTGACATTGCAAGGAAAGGGAAGCTGTGGTGCAGCAGATAAAAACCTCAGTGCTAAGTGTTGGACCTGGCTTTTTGACAGGGTCATCCCCAAACTTTTTGCCTTCCTCCTTCTCTTTTTCTGACCTCATTTTTGCTGGTTTTTAGACTCTGCGCACTTTACCACTGCTAACCAGTGCTAAAGTGCATATGCTCTCTCTCTGTAAACATGGTAACTTTGGATCATACCTGATTGAACTATTTAATCTATTTATAAGTCCCCAGTCATGTGCACTCCAGGTGCCGAGGG
The DNA here is from genome assembly GCF_031143425.1 of Pleurodeles waltl. NCBI lineage: Eukaryota > Metazoa > Chordata > Amphibia > Caudata > Salamandridae > Pleurodeles > Pleurodeles waltl. The sequence goes on along the minus strand of NC_090444.1, from coordinate 1,018,056,238 downwards.
CATATAGATTAAATGCTACTAGTGGACCTGCAGCACGGATTGTGCCACCCACTTAAGTAGCCCCTTTTCCTTGTCTCAGGCCTACCATTGCTAGGCCTGTGTGTGCAGTTTCACTGCCACCTCGACTTGGCATTTAAAAGTACTTGCCAAGCCTAGAACTCCCCTTTTTCTGCATATAAGTCACCCTTAATGGGTGCCCTGGGTATCCCCTAGAGCAGGGTGCTGTGTAGGTAAAAGACAGGACATGTACCTGTGTAGTTATATGTCCTGGTAGTGTAAAACTCCTAAATTCGTTTTTGCACTACTGGGAGACCTGCTCCCTTCATAGGCTAACATTGGGGCTGCCCTCATACACTGTTGAAGTGGCAGCTGCTGATCTGAAAGGAGCAGGGAGGTCATATTTAGTATGGCCAGAATGGTAATACAAAATCCTACTGACTGGTGAAGTCGGATTTAATATTACTATTCTAGAAATGCCACTTTTAGAAAGTGAGCATTTCTTTGCACTTAAATCCTTCTGTGCCTTACAATCCACGTCTGGCTAGGTTTAGTTGACAGCTCCTTGTGCATTCACTCAGACACACCCCAAACACAGGGTACTCAGCCTCACTTGCATACATCTGCATTTTGAATGGGTCTTCCTGGACTGGGAGGGTGGAGGGCCTGCCCTCACACAAAGGACTGCCACACCCCCTACTGGGACCCTGGCAGACAGGATTGAACTGAAAGGGGACCTGGTGCACTTCTTAGCCACTCTTTGAAGTCTCCCCCACTTCAAAGGCACATTTGGGTATAAAACAGGGCCTCTGCCCTACCTCATCAGACACTTGCTGGAGAAGAAACCGGAACCAGAAACTACATCCTGCCAAGAAGAACTGCCTGGCTGCTCAAAGGACTCACCTGTCTGCTTTCTACAAAGGACTGCTGTCTTGCTGTTGCCCTGCTGCCTTGCTGAACTCTTGTCTGGCTGTGAAAGTGCTCTCCAAGGGCTTGGATAGAGCTTGCCTCCTGTTCCTTGAAGTCTCAGGACCAAAAAGACTTCTTCCTTTCACTTGGACGCTCTGTGCGCCGAAACTTTCGACGCACAGCTTGTTTCGCGGCGAGAAAAACGCCGCACACCGACGCTGATCGACGCGACGCCCTCGGGGCGATCGAGACTTCGACGCACAACCTCGCAAGGACAAAGCCGCTCGACTTTCCAGGAGAAATCGACGCGACGCCCACCGTGAGTGCGAAACTTTGACGCACGGCCTCGCAAGGACAACGCCGCCCGACTTCCAAGGAGAAATCGACGCGACGCCTGCCGTGAGACCAAACTTTCGACGCACGGCCTCGCAAGGACAACGCCGCCCGACTTCCAAGGAGAAATCGACGCGACGCCTACCGTGAGATCGAAACTTCGACGCGCAGCCCCGCAGAACGACGCGCAGCCGGAAAACAAGCAGGAGAATCCACGCACAGACCCGGGACATCTGGTAATCCCCGCGATCCACAAAAAGAGACTGTCTGCGCGCCGGAAAACGACGCCCGACTTCCCCGCGTGGAAAAGACCGACGCAAGTCTGTGTGTGCTGAGGAGAAATCGACGCACACCCCCCTTTTTCCACGCATCTCTTCTCCTGTGGCCCTCTGAGGAGATTTTCCACCAGAAACCAGGTACTTTGTGCTTGAAAGACACTGTATTGCATTCTAAAGGACTTAAGACACTCTATATCACTTCCCTGTGATATTTCTACAATTTTCCATTGCAACTTTATGCTTTTTGACCTACAATTATCCTGATAAATATTATATATTTTTCTAAACACTGTGTGGTGTATTTTTGTGGGGCTATATGGTGGTATTGTATGATTTATTGCACAAATACTCTACACATTGCCTTCTAAGTTAAGCCTGACTGCTCGTGCCAAGCTACCAGAGGGTGGGCACAGGATAATCTTGGATAGTGTGTGACTTACCCTGACTAGAGTGAGGGCTTTTGCTTGGACAGGAGGTAACCTGACTGCCAACCAAAAACCCCATTTCTAACATTGGTGATCAGCGGTGAGGATAGGACTTGTATTTGTGCAGTGACATACAGTAGCTAAGTATTTCACTACATACCCACAGTTGAAGGTCAACTTGGTTTTTATCTCTTTTTGAAAATCCGTTTTTTTCCTGACAATTTTCAAAAACTAAATCCTCACTCAACATGTCTCTGACTGGGTCTCAGACAGGGGACTTTGACCTAGTCCAGTTGGATACATACACGGTCAAACAACTAAGAGGATTCTGCAGGGCATTAAGGGTACCCACCCAAGGGGCCTCCAGAAAGGAGGACTTTCAAGTGGCGCTGAGGGCCTGGGCAGAAGCCCATTTAGAGGATGATGAGGAAGAGGAGCCAGAAAATGGCCCCTCAGAAGGATTTCCACTATCTATAGATGGTGTTACCACTGCAATTGTGCACCCTTCCAGACCAGGGAGCAGTGTCTCCATGCAAAGCCTGACCGCAGAGGAAAGGAGAGAGGAAAGGGAGTTCCAATTGCAAATGGCAAAACTGGAAATTGAGGCACAACAGGAGGAGAGGAGGGCAGAAAGAGAAGCCAAACAAGCTGAGGCTGAAAGAGCAGCCAAACAGATTGAAGCTGAAAGAACAGCCAAACAAGCAGAAGCTGAAAGAGCGTTGGCTGAAAAGAAACTATTGTTGGCTCATGAACTGAGTCTCAAGGAGCTGGAGATCAAGGCAAGACAGTCTGAATCCAGCAATAATGGTGGCAGCATACAGACAGGACCTGCTGGAGAAAAGAAGGTTCGTATACCCAAAAATGTGGTGCCCAGTTTTGTGGTGGGAGATGACATAGATAAATGGTTAGCTGCTTATGAAGTTGCACTAAGGGCTCATGAGGTTCCTGAAGGGCAATGGGGGGTAGCTATGTGGGGTTATGTGCCGCCATTGGGGAGGGACACACTTCTCACATTGGATCCACCGGATCAAAACACATACCCACTCCAGAAAGCCACTTTACTTGCCAAGTTTGGGCTGACCCCTGAGGGATACCGTCAGAGGTTCAGGGACAGCACCAAACAAACCACACAAACATGGGTAGATTTCTTTGATTTCTCTAGTAAGGCACTGAATGGATGGGTGCGGGGCAACAAAGTAACTGATTATAAAGGTTTATATGACTTGATTCTGAGAGAGCATATGCTTAATACTACTTTTACAGAGTTGCGCCAGCACTTAGTGGATAGTAAGCTGACTGATCCCAGGAAGCTTGCTGAGGAGGCGGACCTCTGGGCAAGCACCAGAGTGTCCAAAAAGGTATCTGGGAGTGACCCCGAGAAGGGTAGTTCCGGTTCCCCCCAACAAAGTGAGGGGGAGGTTAGAGATGACCCAGACGAGTTCCAGAGTAAGGGGGGAAGAAAGGGTTCCCATACCCCCTCTGAGAAACAGGGTGGGGGTTCTGGTGGGCAGTGGCCCAAAGCATCCCATTCCCAACCCCGCTGCTTTGAGTGTTCCCAGATAGGACACAGGAAGGGGGACTCTGTCTGTCCAAAGAACTCACCCACTATTGGGACCTCTACAGGGGTGGCCAATGTGGCCTTAGGGGAATGTCATCCCCAGGGGCAGGTCGTAGATCATGCCTCCATCTCCTTCAGTTGGGAGGTGGACTCAGAGGGTAAACTGGTGATCCCTGAGGGTGGGAGTCGTCACTTCCACCAGGTGGGACTGAATGGGATCCCAGTCACCGCTCTGAGAGACACGGGGGCTAGTCTTACCATGATTGTGGAGAGACTAGTGTCACCAGAGCAGTACACCGGACAGGTGTGTAGAGTGACTCCAGCCATTGGGGAAGATTTCTTCCGCCCCCTGGCCCGGGTGTCCCTAGAATGGGGTGGGGAGGTGACCCAGAGGCGGGTCATAGTTAGTCCCCAGCTGCCCATTGACTGCATTCTGGGGAATGAGTTTCCCTTAGTGTCAGGAGAGCTGAGAGGGCCGACCCCCAAGGGTGCCCTAACAGTTCAGATATCTGGCGGTACCACTCCCCCGAGGAGGGTATGGAAGCCCAGATGGGGAGGCACGGGGAAAAAGGACTCCCCCCTGTCCTCTGTTCAGCCTCAGAGTACAGACCCTGGGCTGAGGGACCAGTATCAGGGACCCACCCCTGACCTGGTGAGAGTGGAGAAGGGGTGCCAGACCCCTGGGGTTACTACCCCCCATTCTGGGATGCTACAGGAATCCCTTGGGAGCTCCCTACCAGCCACCCAGCTGGAGGAGAAGCTCAGCCAACGGCCTCCCTCCGGGTCTCCACCTAGCAGTGGATGGTCAGGGGCCTGGCTCATGACACTGACAGCTGTCAGTAGCATCTATTGGTTTCTGTCCTTGTGGGCAGAGTTTTCCCTGGGTTGGGGACAGAAGTCAGACCCAAGGAATGGAATGGGCCACATCACGTTGTTGGCCATGGTGATACTGTCTGCATACTGGGATACATCTGTAAGCAAATTAAAGTTAGGAGCTGTACAGATGGGGTCCTCAGGTGATGAGAAGGGTTCCCCATGGGCCAGATCAGTGGCCCCAGAGAGTATAGACAAAGAAGCCTCACTGAGTTCGGAAAGGCGTAGAACTGGCGAGTGCCCCTGCAGTAGTGGGCCATTGTCCATGTTCTATCGCCTTAAGCAGGGAAGTCCATCAGAGTGTTGATTAGTCTACCCTGGCTTTAGGCTGGGAGGGGGTCATGTTGGACCTGGCTTTTTGACAGGGTCATCCCCAAACTTTTTGCCTTCCTCCTTCTCTTTTTCTGACCTCATTTTTGCTGGTTTTTAGACTCTGCACACTTTACCACTGCTAACCAGTGCTAAAGTGCATATGCTCTCTCTCTGTAAACATGGTAACTTTGGATCATACCTGATTGAACTATTTAATCTATTTATAAGTCCCCAGTCATGTGCACTCCAGGTGCCGAGGGCATATAGATTAAATGCTACTAGTGGACCTGCAGCACGGATTGTGCCACCCACTTAAGTAGCCCCTTTTCCTTGTCTCAGGCCTACCATTGCTAGGCCTGTGTGTGCAGTTTCACTGCCACCTCGACTTGGCATTTAAAAGTACTTGCCAAGCCTAGAACTCCCCTTTTTCTGCATATAAGTCACCCTTAATGGGTGCCCTGGGTATCCCCTAGAGCAGGGTGCTGTGTAGGTAAAAGACAGGACATGTACCTGTGTAGTTATATGTCCTGGTAGTGTAAAACTCCTAAATTCGTTTTTGCACTACTGGGAGACCTGCTCCCTTCATAGGCTAACATTGGGGCTGCCCTCATACACTGTTGAAGTGGCAGCTGCTGATCTGAAAGGAGCAGGGAGGTCATATTTAGTATGGCCAGAATGGTAATACAAAATCCTACTGACTGGTGAAGTCGGATTTAATATTACTATTCTAGAAATGCCACTTTTAGAAAGTGAGCATTTCTTTGCACTTAAATCCTTCTGTGCCTTACAATCCACGTCTGGCTAGGTTTAGTTGACAGCTCCTTGTGCATTCACTCAGACACACCCCAAACACAGGGTACTCAGCCTCACTTGCATACATCTGCATTTTGAATGGGTCTTCCTGGACTGGGAGGGTGGAGGGCCTGCCCTCACACAAAGGACTGCCACACCCCCTACTGGGACCCTGGCAGACAGGATTGAACTGAAAGGGGACCTGGTGCACTTCTTAGCCACTCTTTGAAGTCTCCCCCACTTCAAAGGCACATTTGGGTATAAAACAGGGCCTCTGCCCTACCTCATCAGACACTTGCTGGAGAAGAAACCGGAACCAGAAACTACATCCTGCCAAGAAGAACTGCCTGGCTGCTCAAAGGACTCACCTGTCTGCTTTCTACAAAGGACTGCTGTCTTGCTGTTGCCCTGCTGCCTTGCTGAACTCTTGTCTGGCTGTGAAAGTGCTCTCCAAGGGCTTGGATAGAGCTTGCCTCCTGTTCCTTGAAGTCTCAGGACCAAAAAGACTTCTTCCTTTCACTTGGACGCTCTGTGCGCCGAAACTTTCGACGCACAGCTTGTTTCGCGGCGAGAAAAACGCCGCACACCGACGCTGATCGACGCGACGCCCTCGGGGCGATCGAGACTTCGACGCACAACCTCGCAAGGACAAAGCCGCTCGACTTTCCAGGAGAAATCGACGCGACGCCCACCGTGAGTGCGAAACTTTGACGCACGGCCTCGCAAGGACAACGCCGCCCGACTTCCAAGGAGAAATCGACGCGACGCCTGCCGTGAGACCAAACTTTCGACGCACGGCCTCGCAAGGACAACGCCGCCCGACTTCCAAGGAGAAATCGACGCGACGCCTACCGTGAGATCGAAACTTCGACGCGCAGCCCCGCAGAACGACGCGCAGCCGGAAAACAAGCAGGAGAATCCACGCACAGACCCGGGACATCTGGTAATCCCCGCGATCCACAAAAAGAGACTGTCTGCGCGCCGGAAAACGACGCCCGACTTCCCCGCGTGGAAAAGACCGACGCAAGTCTGTGTGTGCTGAGGAGAAATCGACGCACACCCCCCTTTTTCCACGCATCTCTTCTCCTGTGGCCCTCTGAGGAGATTTTCCACCAGAAACCAGGTACTTTGTGCTTGAAAGACACTGTATTGCATTCTAAAGGACTTAAGACACTCTATATCACTTCCCTGTGATATTTCTACAATTTTCCATTGCAACTTTATGCTTTTTGACCTACAATTATCCTGATAAATATTATATATTTTTCTAAACACTGTGTGGTGTATTTTTGTGGGGCTATATGGTGGTATTGTATGATTTATTGCACAAATACTCTACACATTGCCTTCTAAGTTAAGCCTGACTGCTCGTGCCAAGCTACCAGAGGGTGGGCACAGGATAATCTTGGATAGTGTGTGACTTACCCTGACTAGAGTGAGGGCTTTTGCTTGGACAGGAGGTAACCTGACTGCCAACCAAAAACCCCATTTCTAACACTAAGGTTTGGGTTGAATCCCAAAATGACCCTCCAGAACCTGCAGAAATTATAACAAAGGGCCCCAAAAACATCTTGCTGATGATAAAACAAGGAAAGGAAGAGGAAGGGCACATTTCAGATGACATATGTTATTTGTAAGAAAAGTCATACTTTTTTCTTTTGCAGATCCTTCCACGACTCTCCACTGACCATGAGTGTGCTGTGTGGTCTCCCTTCGGGTGTGTGCGTGTGGGGTTGGGGGAGGGACCGAACCCCCAACCTGAACCTGATTGAGTAAAGTACAAACCCCATGGATCCATTTTGCACAACTGGCGCCTTCAGTTCAAGTTCAACTTGTATGATTACATTCTTCAACTGGAACTAAGCAACCTTATCAGTTAACTGTCTGTGTTTTTTCGTGTGGAACTCTGACTTTCGCTTACATCCCAGCAAACCTTTCAGGTGGACTGTGTACCTTTACATGAGTAGAACTCATGCTACATCTAATTGCTATTTTAGATTCAGTCTTTTCTGTGTAGATGTATCTGATGTGAGGTTATGAGACCAATATGTTAATCCACTTCAATTGCTTTACAGTGATTGCGTTTATCATTCAAATCTGATTTGCTTATAATGTTTTTTGTGTTGATGTTTTTTTTTTTTTTTTTTTTAAATAAGAGGTATGTAAACAAAAATTAATTGGTCATAGGGTGAAATATGATGCTATTAATTGTGTGTGACCAATGACTTTGTGTTTCACCACTGTGCATATTAGTTGCTCAATGTTCACCCGTAGCACATTACATGTTGTGTTCAGTTTAGCTGCCTATTGGCTTTAACATGGAGTTAGATATTACATTTGGTATTCAGTTTAGCTGCCTATTGGCTTTAACATGGAGTTAGCCATTACATTCTGTATTCAGGTCACCTGCCTATTGGCTTTAACATGGCATTAGACATTACATTTGTTAGTTAGGTTAGCTGCCTATTGGCTTTAACGTGGAGTCAGACATTGCAGTTGAGACATTGCAGATGAGCTGTGTTTTTCCAAGATGTGTTTTTCCACATGATAGACCAAGCTGTGTTTTTCACACCAGACCCCAGCTGATAAGAGCGCGTAGATTTTGTGTTTACCTCTCAATCCAGTCTGAGAACGAGTGAGGCTTGGAGAATTGGCCACTCTCCAAGTTTCTTCGGTTATCACACTGAGTTTGCTTTTAAGGGGTGGCTCTGGACAACAGAGTTAGATTGAAACTATCTTGACTTCAGACAGGAACAGAGACATCAGTTGCCTGTCTCCCGTTTGGGTAGAAAATCTCTTTCTCGCAGTTGAACTGGAGGCATCAACTTGCAGACCCCAGAAAGATGAAGCTGAGTTATAGGCCCTACGGTGATGCAATTTTGACTTTTATGCTTTGCTTTGAAGTTATGCTATAATATAATCACATGTATTTGCTGTGTACATTGCAACTGAGAAGTACTTTGATATATTTTGCTTTCATTGCTGCGACTACTTTTGAATGTGTGCTCCCAATCTACTAATTTCGTCTCTCAGGAACCTCGTGGTGAAGTAATAATAACAATAAATGTCTTCTTTAAACTCAGAAGTGCATTCCAGAGAGGTTCTGTAAGCTAGGTCATGAGATAAGAAAAGGAAAGCAGAACATGGGTGCAGCCACCAAAAGACTGCCATGTTGGTGGTCAAACAGACCGCCTTATTGTGAGTTACACAGCCAGGACCACCAAAAGACAGCCAATTCCCCGACACTGCCAGGACTCTGGAGGATGGGAAAGAGGCAGTCCGATCCCTGGCACCGCCAACCCGTCAACCAACCACCGAACCTATCACAAGATGAAAATCCCCATGGCGGCCTTGTCATGGCTGTCTTTAAATGTCTGTGTGAACCACTGCGGTAGGCGGACCCCACAGTAATACACCACACCACAATGGATAAATTTGAAATAAACACAGCTGACACACATTCACACATTAGACACAACTACCAACCACACTATTAAGCACACCCCTCCACACACCACAGTCCTCTGCATCTTCACGCCAAACAAAAAAGCCAAAGGAACATCAGGGCAAACCAAACCATAGATTAGTCACCCCACCATCTCTCACAAACACATATCACACATCCTAACACCCCCAACAAACATATGTGCACCATATCACACTATTTACTCCCTGTCACTCCCTTATCACACAGCAACCTGCAAATGATTTTCTTCATTACTTCTATGTCACCACAGAAACATCCCTGTTTCACAGAGAATGAGTTACAAGTCATGGTGGATGAAATCATTAGAGCAGAGCCACATATATGTGGAGTCCAAGTCCAGCAGATCACTAGCACTAGGAAAATGGAAATGTGGTAAAGGATAATCGACAGAGTGAATTCTGTAGGCAGCTACCCGCGCACAAGGGATGACATCAGGAAGAGGTGGAACGACCTCGGGAGGAAGGTATTTTCCATGTCCGCTAGGCACCAGCTGGTGATTCACAAGACTGGCAGTAGTAGCCCTTCACCTTCTCCCCCACAGTTCACATCTTGGGAGGAGAAGATCTTGGCCATTCTGCATCCTGAGGGCCTAACAGGAATAGCTGGGGGAGATGAGCCAGGTAAGGCACATCAACATCATTTTCCCTACAAAATAGATTGACATGCATGCTCACTGGTCACCTTTCCCCACCTAAAATGTCACACCACTCAACAATCCAGTGTCTACCTGTCCATAAACTCCTTTCTGGTCTCCTACATGCCAATCACACCCACCTAGAGGAACAACATCTTGTATAGTATTGTAGTACAGGGAGTGACAGCACTACAGCTCCCAGCACGCACTGTTCCGCTATCACAAATACCAGAACGGTGTAACCCAATCCAAATCACCACCTTTGTCAACTCCACATTTGAGTGTAACCACCTGAGAGGAGTTAAACTGTGCAGTGTGTGGGTGGGATGGGCAAAGACAGCAATGCCAAGATCAGAAGGCACTGGTAATGTCACTCCACTCAGCCAATACTGTGTCTCAGCTACTAGGACCATTCCCCCTCCACTCAGCCTTTGCCATGTACTCACCGATGGGGATATAAACTGAATAGAGTGCAGTAGGACAGGCAAAGACAGCAATCCAAGGTCAGAAGGCACTGGTAATGTCACTCCACTCAGCAAATACCATGTTCTCTGTTACTAGGACCATTCCCCCTCTAGTCAGCCTTTGCCATGTACTCACCTATGTTCAGGGTGTGGGACGGACAGGCAAAGACAGCAATGCCAAGGTCAGACGGCACTGTCTAGTCAACGCAAAGCACATGCTCACTGTGTATCTGTCCTAATATCCATGTACATCAGCTCACTATGAAAGTCTACTCACCTGAGAGGATTACTTATATATGCTTTGTATAGTACTTGGTGTAACATGACTGTAAATCCCAGAAGGAACAGTCCTTCTAACTCGAATAACCAGGAAACCATCAACAATGACAGTGTGCTGCTGTCTGTTAATTCACAAATGTGGGTTACTTACCTGGGAGGGACTAACATACAGATCATGGTACACTCTGGGATGTGCATAATCAACTAGATTCATCTTGAGCAGATAAGCCAAGATGAAAATAATGTGGACAGGAAGGACAGCCCAACCTGTGTGCCCAATGAATGTAGGACAACTCAAAGATACCAAAATGCATCATCTAAATGCTTGTGGCAGAACACATAGTCACAGTGCATTGGCCACATGATGACAACTAATATATACAACAACAAGGATCCAGGTCTGCCTGCATAACAGTCTACTAGGTCTTGAGATGACCTAAGCCACATCATGCACAGCCACAGTTTTGACTGCACTGCTGGAAAAGTAGGAGTCCATTAACAGACATCCAAGTGCCAAGATACTCAGACATCCTGAATCAAGGGACTTGGGGCCAGATGTAGGTAGGTGGCAAATTGCGAGTTGCAATTTGCGAGTCCTTCCGACTCGCAAATTGCAACTCGCAATTTGCTATGCAGAACGGTGTCTCAGACACCGTCTGCGACTCGCTATGGGGTCGCAAAGACCCACCTCATTAATATTAATGAGGTGGGTCGCAATTTGCGACCCCATAGAGAGTCAAGGCACTCACGGGGATGGTGGCCTGCTGGGAACAGCAGACCACCATGTCCGTGACTGCTTTTAAATAAAGCAGTTTTTTTTTTTCAAAGTGCCACCCGTTTTCCTTAAAGGAAAACGAGCTGCACTTTGAAACTAAAACCGAAACCTTTTGTTTCGGTATTTTTCAGGGCAGGTAGTGGTCCATTGGACCACTGCCTGCTCTGAAAAATTAGTTTTTGTGCCAGACACAAAGGGGAAGGGGTCCCATGGGGACCCCTTCCCGTTTGCGCCTGGGTTACCATCCACTTCAAGTGGATGGTAACTGCGCCTTCATTTGCGACCGCAATCGCGGTCGCAAATGAATATACATAGCATTGCGAGTCGCTAATAGGAAGGGAACACCCCTTCCTATTAGCGAGTCAGAAATGCATTTTGCGAGTCGGATCCGACTCGCAAAATGCATTTCTGCATTCCGGTGAGGCTTTTGCGACTTGCAAACGGCGTTTTTCACCGTTTGCGAGTCGCAAACGCTTTGCTACATCTGGCCCTTGAAATGGTATTGGCCTTTTCCCCAAATGTCAGGTCTATATAGTCAATAACAGGTGTTTTTCTCACATAAGGGAAAAATGCAAAGCCAATCTGTACATGACCTTAATCAAATGTCACTGTAAACTGTTGTAGGTACATGTCACAATATAACCTGTAACATTCTGTCTCAGAGTTTTTCCTACTCATTAAGTTGGTGAGCATAAGCGACTAAAATCTTGCTCAGACCACCTCCTGGCGAGATTTCTCAATACGGGCAGTCACGGATGGCTGCTACCGCTTGAGTTGAGAAACTTTCCGCTTGCATTGAGAAAGCTGCAGCTCGAGTAGAAAATCTACTTGACAGGCAGAAAAGAAGCAGCACCCAAGTAGTGGATGTTTTTGTGCATTGTTTGCAGTGTGGTTCACCTCGCAACTGCCACTTTGTGAGATGTATTCCATCGTGTTCTTGGTTAATGTCATGTGATTTGCTCATGTCCCATCAAAGTCGCTGTCAGTGCAGGGCGTAAGCTGGGGAGTGTGTATTGTGCAACCTCATGGGAAGTGTTTGCAGTCATGTCCCTGAGTCCAATGCATCAGTGCCACAGATGGAAAGGATGTTCAGGACAGGATGCCTTTAACTAGGTGCCCCAACATGTATGTGACTCAGCCATTTTGTACGGGACTTGCGGACATAATATTCTGTCTTGTCATTTGCATCCATGCAGGTCAATGACCATCAGAAGAAGAGGATTTTGAGAGCCATCACCAAGAATGTGCCGACCCTGGGGGTCCACAGCCGGCGGATCGCCCACTGTTGGAAAAGGTGGGAGAACCTGAGACTCTGGGCCCGGAAGACCACAAAGGCCCAGCTGGGGATGTCCTCCCATTGAGGAAGGGGTGCCTGTCGGACCATGACTCCCCTAATGGCCCACATTTTGGTTGTGGTCTCTCCAGCTTTGGATGGGCATTTGAGTTCAGCACAGCGACTGCAAGGGGTGAGTCCATAGAAAAATCATGATTGAACCTTCAGCAGGTGATTGGGTGAGGGATAGTCTGCTCCCCTGACAATGTAGAATATGTCATATGTCACATATCTTCTGGGCTGAAATTGGTGTAGACTGGACATGTGTTTTCAACTGGTGTGCTCATCCTTTTGGAGCTGGAACCTGGGACTAAACTATGGTAAACCCTCAGTCGAAATGCCCAGCATGGAGCTGATATGTCTGTGTTAGTGTTCAGATATCCTGTTTTAACTGTTCTGGTGGTTGTTAGTTTCCACCAACAGATCACTCCTGACAAATGTTACGGTCCAAACGTAAGTGGAATGTGGGTCGCTGTCCTGTGTCATGTATCTGGGGATATGTGTAGGTTGACAGCTTCAAACCAGATGCAAGTTTTCTCCACTGTACACTTTCTGCTGGTGCCTCACAACAGACTGTTATGCATGGTTGTCCATCATACATCATACATGTGACATTACTTACATGGTAAAATCTTGGTAGCTGTAGCAATAGCATACTACTTTTTGTAAGTGGGGAATGTGCATTGTCATGGGTGATGTATCATCAGTGTATTAAAGATACCTTGTGCCAACGTGTCTGCATGTGCTCCATTCCCTCTAGGATACAGATATGCAGTAGATGTATGGCATGTGCATGTGTTGTTGAAAACCACTTAAATCTATGGTCATGGTGTCCTGTTGTCGCTATGATACATCTGAAATGGTTGTCCAGTAACTGGGATGTCCCAGACAGGACTATGTGACCATCATGTGTAGTCAGACAGAAACATTCATGCCTCATAGTAAGTCATAAGTCATGTGTAACTGCAGTAGCTAGGATGGACATGACAGGTAGGGGCAGGGTGTTGATCAACTTGATGATGATTTGTACCCTTGACATGGTATGATCTTTGTAGGTCCTGTGTGTTGTTTGGGAATTGTGCCCTGACTGTATAGATGTACTATGGAGTGACTTGCAGTGATGTTTGCATGACATGTGTTTGTGGTCAGGGATTCACCCACAGTAAGATACCATGCTTGTCGTGTCTGATATATGGGCAGTGATGTTGATTCTCATTATACAGCAATTTTGTTTCCTCCTGATAGTGATTGCAAGATCTGTGCCCCTCATTCCTGCACAGTACAGTTGTCTACTACACCAGCAGTCAGAAGTAAAAATGGAAATGGGCGTGAGACATTGGTGGGAGATATGTCCTGGGCCTAACAGGGCCATTCGTGTGTGCATTCTGGAGCCATCTCTCCATGAGGTTTGGGGCCTGACTTAATTGTTGTTCCATGCAAAACCACATGTGGTGCACATCTGGGTGACCTTCTACTACCTCCTTAACTCACTTTTGAAAGCTGTGACTTATGGATTTGTACATTGTTGGGGTGTGTCCATTGTGACATGGATGTTTCCATGTCCCCTAATCTAGGGATGTCATGTTTGAACCAGTGTTGTCTGCCTTTCCTTACCAACAGCATTTATTGTAGAGACATCATATTTGTGCAAGTTAGATGTGTGCATAGGCTTGTGTGTAATTGGTAGGGCACCTTACAATGGTATCCAATTTGTGGTTACTGGTTTCATGTGGTGGGCTGCCTGGGGCACAAGTTTGATGTGGGGTGGTCACCTAGTTGGGTTATGGTTAGTGTGGTAGCTACACTATTGTGTGGTAGCTCCATGCTACTGCAGTTATCTGACACCAAGATTAGCTCACGTGTTACCTTTGTGATTCCAGATGGCATGCATGGTTCTGTGTTGGCACATGGAGCCGGCACTTTGCTGTCACTTTATGCGGTGGGCCACTTGACATGATGGTATGGTTTGTCTCTCAGAGTTGTGATTGATGTGTCATCATGTACATTTTATGACCTTACCTTACCTTCTTTAGGCAGCATCAGCACTGGCAGGTAAAGGAGGAGGGCCTGAACCTAGTGGGGAAGCATCCGGTCATGGGATATCAGGTCACAAGACCACTGACAATGAGGAGCCCAGTTGATCAGTTGGTGAGGGGAGTGCCCGGGGGAGACCAGATTTGGCTCTACATCATCGTATTCCTCCTCCAGCGGCCACTACCTGGTGGTGGCGGACCCATCAGGTACCACCCCAGCACCATCTTTGTCCTCCAACTCCCATTCTATCACCGCCCTCCCTGTTGCTTCCCACCCAGTTGGCCATGCCCGCTCACCCAAGATTGGGTGCCTCCTCTGCTGTAGGCAACTCTGCACTAACCCCTGTTTGCCCTGCTGCCCTCAGTGAGAAGGCTATTGATCTCCTGAGGTTGATATCTGTGTGTCAGAAGACCATCAGGAATGCCATCCAGGGACTGACAGGCAAGATCCAGCAAAGTAATGCGTTCCTGGAGGGCCTTCACGGTGCAATCTATGGCCTATAGAGATAATTTGAGGCTCTGGCCTCCACACTGATGGCAGCCAGTCATCCCTTGTCTTCCATCTCCCCTCCACCTTCCTCTTCCATTCCCAATCCCCTCCTTCCCGAACTCACCCAAAGCACACAGACAGACTCGCATGCATCCACCTCATCAGACAAGGCTAGCGCACACAAAAATAAGCACCACAAGACACCCACCTGCAGGCACAACAACAGTCATGATTTCCTCTGACATCCCCCGCCCCAAACATCACACAGACAACATCAGGCACACCTACAGGCTCTGCATCACCAGTCATTGATCTAGCCATTGTACCTCTTATACCTGCAGACCCTCAAACATCCACCCCAGTCACCGTACCTGCAGACACCACAAGCACAGACACATCTACATGCAGCACATTTACCATAGCTGCAGTCACCACCACAACAGACACCACCCACACACAACAGCATACCCCTGTACCTCCCCTCACAGCCCCAAACTCATTCACCCACTCAACAGACACTCACCACACGCAAGCAAACCTTCCACAAACACATACCCAAAACATCCACACCTACACATCAGCTAAGCACTCCTTCAACCTCATAATCACGATTCCTTTCTGATGACCGTCCCCAGGTGTCAAAGACATTTTTCTTTTCTTCCATACCCATGTTCTCCCACCCGCATACCACTCCCAAAAGGTCAGTTTTCCTCCTCAAGGCCATCTCTTCCATCTCTGAGGCCTCCCATGCCTCCCCCTGCAAGCATTCATGTCCCTCCCCTCCAGGAAGTCAACCCCTCCCAAGAAAGTTACGCCCCCTCCCAAGCCCAAACCCTTCTCCCCCACCCCAATAATCTCTGAGGTGCCTGCCTGCCCCCTTGATATCTCTACCTGTGGAGGTTACATGGCAGTCAGGAGTCAAGTAGGGGCCCAACACTGTGCCTTTTGGATAGACATGTTTGGACTGGCCTATACTTACAAAAGGTTTATTGAATAATCCCAACCAGTTGTTAGTGTTTTGGATACACCTTTGTCCTGCATTTCCTTCCCTAGCTTTCTATTGTTCCTGGGTGACATTGGTTGTGTGCCTGCATTTGTGTGTGCTTGGCCTGGTTGCTGCTCCATGTGGTGTTGTTTGGATTATGTGAGTTTGTGTGCAGTGTTGTTGTCCCCCAAGGGAGTGGTGTGCGATGGGTATGTGCGTGTTGCTTCAATGTTGGTGTCATGGCATTGTGTTGTGTTTGTAGTGGTATGTGTATCTTTTTGTTTTGTGCAATGGGGGCATGTATAGTGAATGACGTGCCCCCTGATATGGCTATTGTCTACATGTGGTGTGTGTGTTATTGAGTCTTGTCAGTGGAGACCTTGAGTGCACATGTGTCTATTTAGGTGTGTGTGCTTGTTGCCTTGCTCTTCCCCGATTGTGTGACTGTGCATGACAATTGCCATTAGTATTGCTTGTCCCTGATATTCAATTGTGTGCCACTGCTGTGCCCATGTTGTTTGATGTCTTGTTAAAAATGATATGTGTACTAGTGCAGCCTACTTTCAAGTATGGTCCTGCTGCTCCCATCACAGCTGTGCAAGTGTTGTTGTGGTAGTGCGCTTTGTGTCTCTTCCCTATTTGTCTCTGTGTGCATTGAGCATGGCATTATTGGTCCATTCAGCTATGAGTGTGTGTGATGTGTGTATCGATTGCACCGTTGTTTGATGGGAAGTGTGTGTGTGCGTGCTAACTGAAGTGTGCATGTAGTGAATGTGTATGTGTTGCTGTATGTGTGTGTGTTTCCGGAATGATAGGTGTAGCTGTTGGCCTTGGCGTTCCCCTCCATATTGTGTTTGGTAGCTGTACACATTTGTTAAACATGTTGATATTACAGGTATGTGTGTGTACTTACAGTTGGTGTCATCCACGTCGGCATTGTATCCCTTGTCTTTCAGCAAGTAGGCACAGCGGCATGATGTTTATGAATGGCTCCATGGTGGCCCTGGATGTGTTTTGCTGTTTGCAAGTGAGTATCTCCCTTTAAACTGTTCATTTCCGCCTTCTGCTATATGGTGGTTGGACAGCGGCGGTCACATTAGCGGTGTGCAACCTCGTAATAAGCCTGGTGGAAACTTGGTCTCCGCCAGTCTGTTTGTGCCTCCAGATGACCCCAGGGGTCTGTGCTGCCTAGAGGTGGCAACGGACTGCTGGCGGTCTTCTATTTCATCAACCGCAAACTCATAATACAGCGGTCACGGGACCACCAAATTTGAAATCAGCCCCAAAGTCTTCTACTTTCAGATTATGAAACTGTGTATCCTTATAACCTGCATTAACCTGGCAGAGAACAGATTTTTACCACATCAGCCGTACCTTTCAATAATCTAAAATAATATTGACACTAATGCTGCTGAAGGTACATGTGTAAGTCTCATTGCTCTTCTTATAATAATATAATAGGGAGACAGTCCTGTTTTCTTGTTTGGTGTACTTCTCATATTCAGCATCATAAGAGGAAGTGCATTGGGTTACTTAGACCAGTTGCGGTACATACTTCTCCCAGTTTGTTTTTGAGAATTCCATTCATTCTCTAAACCACACAAGAAGATTGTGGCCAGTAACTGCTGTGGCTTTTGCTTGACATTAAAAGCTGTACAAATGAGTAGCACAATCAGTTTCAACAGAGGTAGGGAGACCAACTCTTAGAATCAACTCTCTTAAGAACAGTTTCGCTAGTGTAAGGCCATCAGCTCTCCTTGTGGGAAATGCTTCAACCTATATAGAGAACAAGCATACTACAGCGGCATCTCAATAAAACCTGCTTGCAGTCTTATAAATGGGCCTTCTGATAGCCAATGTGATTTATTACAGTGATAGTTTGTTTGCCTTGATTGTTTAGGTGACAAACTAAATATCTTTCACATACATCTTCAGGTGCGTGTCAAATTGCTACATTCTCCCTTGCTCAATAAACACCCAGCCTAGAATGTCTCTCCCTGCGTGTGTTTGATTATGCAAATATTTACACACTGGCAGCATCATGGCAACAGGAAGAATATATTTCTGATATTTATTTACATATAAATCATGATGACTTCTTTTTATAGCCTAATTTTATCATTTTCAATTTTTCATTCTCTGGAGCAGTATTCTCAACTTGCTTAAGGAAGTTTTGAATGAGTCCATAAAGAAACAATTCACATTGTTTAAAAACTGTGCAACATCATTACTTACAGAATTCTCATTTTCATTTTCTTGACTCACTGCCCCTTCCTGCAAGGCACAATTCTTTGTCATTTGGTCAGCACAATTTTTCTGAACAAATCTAACATGTACACACAATTTTTTATAGGAGCACTTAAAGACGTCATAGACCCTTGCTGCAACCGGAGCTGACCACAGTCAGTTCAGTTTAGAAAACCTTTATTCAATTTAAAATAAAATCATAAAAGGACGGATGCAAAATACATCATACATAAGACTGCAAAATAGTGTTCCAACAGTGATAATAAAATATGTACAAAATATAGAGGAAAAATGTCCTGCTGGCCAATTCCAACTGTGCTAAGGCCCATATTTACAAAGGCATTTTGCATTTTTTAACAGTGGGAATCACTGTTTTGGGCCTTTAGGAAATGTAAAATGTCCTTTGGGTGTTACGAAAGTCATTTGCTGTTGTACAAAAAATGATTTCTACTTTGTAGAAATTGCATTTTGGTCATCGCTAAATAGGAAATTGCGAATAGGGATTTCCAAATAGCAAATCACTATGCACATGTACAAAGGAGTTCCTAATTGTGACTAGTCGCAAAATAGATATTTATGAAATACAATCACCATTAATTCGGAGCAGGTGGTAACCAGGTGCAAACTTTAAAAATGCATTAGGCTCTTTCACAATGGCAGTTTTCTACATTCTGGCGAGGAGGATGAGGATTTTGGCTATGAGGCAGAGAAGGAGGAGGAGACAGGAGAGGATGTTTAGGATGACGGTCACCCTGTTTGAACAGACAGAGGAGAATATTGAGAGGTACAGACTGAGCAGTAGGATAATACTTGATTTAATTGCTGAGTTACAACCTGAGCTTCAGGCCCCAATACTCAAAAGAAGCACAATGTCACTAAATGTGCAGGTATTGCGTTGCCTATACCTCTTAGCTACTGGCGGTTACCAGAGGGTCATAGCAGTGAGGGTGAGGGATGTCACAAATTGCGTTTTCCAGGTTCTTTCACAGGTTCTCAGACATCATGGTGAGCAAAGTTAACTAATACATATAATTCCTCAATATCCCCCAATTATTGCATCAAACCAAATTGATGTTCTACAGGGTAGCACAGTTCCCCTATGTCATTGGCTGAGTTGACCACACACATATTGCCATATGTCCCCCCTAAGCAACTGAAGACATATAAAGGAACAGAAAAAGCCCAAACTCACTCAATGTGCAGGTAGTGTCTGATGCATCCTTTATCATAACAGACCTTGTGGCTAGATTCCCAGGCGGTACCCACAGCTCTTCATGTTCTGCCGCAGTGGAATACAAATCCATCTGGAACAGGGTGAATTTGGCAATGATTTCCTACCATGTAAAATTATAGCAGGCTCAATTATTACAGTGGCCAGGTTGGTGTGTGTAATGTGACCTAATGGTTTTCCTTCTCATGCTCTTAAGATGACAGTGCACATTCCTTACATCCCTGGCTACCGACACCATAAATGACTCAGAGGAGAAGAAATTAGAGGCAGTACAACAGGACACACAGGAAAATGTGTTCAATAATAGAGATAACTTTTGGAATCCTGAAGTCCTGCTTCCTTTGCCTCCACAAGATAGGTGGGGCAGTACTGTAGAGACCGGATACATGCTGTAAGATAATCACCACTTGTGCCATATTGAACAATATTGCAATGAAGAAGGGTTTGCACAACATCCTCAGAGAGTCTAATTCCAAATCTGATGATGAATACCACCACCACAGGTGCAGCAGGATGGCACACGAGTAGCAGAGAGACATGCATGACACACAGAGATTACCAACAACTATTTCTCTGGTAAGAGAAATTAGAACATCCAATAATGAGACATCACACATGATGGTAATGCTTAGTGCTTAACTGAGAGACCAGCTTTTATTCAAATGCAAACACATTCTGTCACTCAAGGATCAACAGTATCCTTGTGGATGTAACATTGTTAGTAAATAAACAAAACAAAAAAAAGTAATGCCAAACAGAGCAAAGGACGGCCAATTCTTCTGAGTGTACAGTCGTTCACTTATGTCGGCCTCTTGGGTAGGGTGCTTTGTCAGCAACACTAGACTGTGAGAATGGTGACATGTCAGTACCAGAAGCCCAGATGCGTGCATGCATGAACCCTTGGTACTGCATGCCTCTTGAACGGATGTACCAATGAGGTTAGAGTCCTCTTCACTCTCAGATGGGGGCAGGATGTCGGGTCACAAAGGCTGTGGTACTGGATATTCTCAATGGCTGTGGTCACTTGCACTAGCCCAAGTGCTATGTCCTTACAGCAGTGTTCATGTGGTCTGAATGTTTACAGTCTGCCTTGTTAGTGTTTTTGTGACTACTGCCATGTGGTTGATGAACCAGGTGAGCGAATCAAACCTTGCCAATTACAGCCTGTGCCTCTGCCTCTCCACAGGGTGCTCCCTCCCCATTTCCACTAGCAACTAGTCCCGCCCTTTCTCTAAACTCAACGGCTACTAAGACATTTATTGCAGCTGCCTACTGACAGTCCGTATTTGTTTTGTCTGCAGGACCTGTACGGAGAAGATGGACCTCTCCAACCTGCCTTGTACAGGTGACTCTCTGACATGTCACCTGACACAATCTTGGGTCAGCCTGCAGATCTATGCCCTCTGAGCTATCTGTGCGTCATGATCTCTGATGTTGTGGGGTCCCTGCTCTGTGACTGACACTCCACTGTCCACAAACTCTGGCAGCGGTGAGATGGTTGCTCTCCTGCCAGTTGGAGTAGAAGTGATGGGCTGAGAGGATTGTGATGTTGCTTCCTCAATGACCACATCAATGTCAGTATGCCCTTCAGCTGCAATGGTAATAGTTTCTGTAAATAACTGGCTAAAGTTTCCCCACATTATTGTTGTGACTCTGCTTCATGTATGTTTGGTGGAGTCCTCAGCACACAGATCAGCAAGCAAATGATGTGTACTAGATCTCCCATGATGCATGGCCAGGGTGGGGCAAACATCTCAATGGAGTTATAAATGCTGTGATGTATGATATATTGATTTTCTAACAATATGTTTTGTTAGGTAAGTAAAGGGAAGATGACTTACCCTGGATGGTGCCTGATGAATTGGATGTGTCAATGCCAGCTACTCTCGCCACACTCACTAGTTCCAGGGTACCGTCTATGAGTGTCTCCGAAGAAGTCAGAGGGGGGGCGTTTTGAGTATCCTCCACCTGTTCCATGTTCCTCAGCCATCTTGCTGGCCCCTTCTCCTTCATGTGAGAGCTCAGTTCATACCACCTTTTTCAGATCTCAGGAATGGTCCTCTGGATAACTCCTTGTGGGTTAACCTTCTCCAGGACGCTGGTTCAGATCTGAGCCTTTTGGCTCTTTAGCACGGACAAGGAGGCCTTTCCATATGGACCACATATTCTCCTGTCAGAAGCTCCAGCTCCTTCTCTGTAAATGTGAGCTTCCGCTTACTGAGTCCTTTTTCCATTCTTATGTAGCCATGGTCTTCTCCAGGGATGGTGTTTGTCCGTGGCAGTGGCGATGCAGGAGCACTCCTTACTTCCATCCAAGGCCACTGAGTTGTGATCACACCCTATATTTGTAAACTTCCTATTCTGACGTCATCATTCTGCATTCAAAAAGCTCTGATCCTATTTTGCATTTTCCTAATTGTGAATGCAAACCTGTAGCAATCGTTTTTGGTGGAAATGGCAGTTACATAATACAGTTTTGCGATTCCCAAATAGTGATTTCTACGGATTCACCATTTGGAAATCACAAATACAGAATTATATACAAATGGCTCTAAGTGCATAATGTGCATAATGTGCAATAATTCCAAAATGTAATAAAGAGGCATATCCAGTCACCTATCAAATGATTCTGTTAACAATAAACATCTCTAGGTCCACTATGTAACAGAGTTTAGTAGTGAGCTTATGTGAGAAGTTTTTTGAAGGAAAGGACATAAATCCTTGAGCCTTCTTATGGGCAAATTAGCTGGCTGTATGCATAAAAATAACTGCCTGAATAATATATTTAAAATGCAGAAATGGAAAGTGATAATATTGAGTTATCCTTCCATAGATTTGTGTGCTCTTACTTCTGCCTTGAGGAAGGACCACACTCTAAAATACACATCAGAATTATCTCGAATGCAATTCTGCACTGCCTGGAAGCTTGATGCTTTAAAAAAGTTTTAGGCAAGATTGAAAAAAAAAAACATTTACAAAAAAATATAATAAAGACTGTGTGGAGGTGAAATCACTGGGACAGGCTGGGAGAGTACAACTGTACGCACCAGACATGTGAGGAAAATGTAACAGGTGCCAAACTGTCCCAGGCTTAAAATGGGCTAAAAGGGACCTTTCCACCATGTGTGAGGGAGATCTAAATACAGCGCTATATCAGCTATTCCCCTGATGTGAATGCAGTCCTTAATGAAGCTCTTGAACACATCCTCACTGAGTCTCTCGGACCTGGTCAGCGCCAAATATCAGTGTCTTTTTTCAATAATGACTCAGGCATGTCAAAAAAGTATGGAAAGGCAATCTTACTTAATGAGCCGTTCAGGTAGTCAAGCAAGGATATCTTCATGTCATACTCATTGGATAAGTAACCCCTAATAATCTCCCTATTCAGGCTGTTTTACTAAGTCCATATTGATACCCAGAGCATCAAAGAGGCCAGGTGCACTTGATCTGAAACATACTTCAGTGAAAACTCCATATGCATAATCTAATGTGAAATGGATGATGGGACTGAAAGAAGTTGTCTACAAGTGTAGTGTTTCACGTACTGGAGGGGTGATGAGTTGGAATAACCCCGGACACCTTCCCCATACAAGCAGCCAAAACACACAGGGAATTATTAATTGTAGGTAATGTCAGCAATGCTGTACGACCTTGAGAGTGTGGTAGATTAAATTTGGCTCTAGTAGATTTGGACATTAAGGCAAGTGTTTCTAAACTGGGTACCCCAAGTACCAGAGGAGTAAACAAATAACTCCTAGTTAAGGAAAACTGTTGACTCAGGTCAAAATTCTACTGCCAATGGATACATCTGAGATGTTGCCTTTACCCAGGCTGCAGGCCATAATATGCAACTCACTAAAATGAGTTACTAAGTCGCATTTGCCCATAAAAGATACGAAGGAACCCACTAGCTTACTAAGAGCATTAAGTGTGCGTGCCATGAGTACAGCAGCGTTCAAATATAACAAAGCCAGTACATGGTTTGGCCACTTCACCGGGATATCATCTGAAGCTTTGGCTAAAAAAGGGATAAGATTGTTAAATCGGAAATGAATAATAACAGGACAAGAATGCATCCTTGACGAACCCCATGAGAGAGGTCAAAAGGTTCAATGATTTCCCTGGAAGGTCCGTAGTGAGTTCTAGCAGCCAAATAAACATGAAGGGTGTGGAGGTAATTACCAAAGGTACCTCTACCCCTAGATACAACGAAATCAACCACAACTTGTTACGGTTGACACAATCAAAAGTTGTGGACAGAACCATGAAGGGTAGTGTGAGAAATCAGGTTGTTGGTTGACTGGGTTGACCTGGTGAAGCAGCAACCACAATCCTTGTCAGGGTAAGGCACAAGCAAACCCCAAATTAACCTGTACCTACCCTCTGGTAGCGTGGCACAAAGCAGACAGTCTTAACTTGAAGGCAATATGTAAAGTATTTATGCAACACTTCAAACATCAAAACAGTGAAAACACCACACAAAACAGATCCCATTCCAGGTTAGAACAATAGAACTTACTTTAATACATGAAACAAGACCACAATGAAAAAAATCCAATCAGTAGAAATTGAGTTATGAATTTTGAAATAATAATCTATAGAGCAGTGTTTGGAAACATAAAGCTCCAACTGGTGCTAACAGGTCATGCTGAACAGGGACAAAGTAAAAAATACAGACCGACTGAGATGGAGCACAAACCAGCAACAGGTTCCCCAAACAAAAGTACTTTAAATACTGATTGGAAAGCATTGCATGGATCCAAGACAAAGATGCATCCACAACCAAGGTGATCCATCAGTTCCAAGGTGTGACGAGGCTTTAGTGTGAGATCCTGTTGCGTCGACATTGAGAATCCCATTGACAAGGCTGGCAATGCGAAGGCCAATGTTGGGGGTGTGTTGCACAGTCAAGGGGATGCATTGGTTCCAATGAGGGGTGTAGCATTGGCATCATTGAGGATGCTGCCAATGAGAGATGCAGTGAGCTGCTTTGGAGTGGCGTCGCGCAGCAGTGGTTTGAAAGGCAATGCGTTGAACCCATAATGCAAGATGCAGTGGCGATGCAAGTCTTTTGGGCTGGGTCCAATTCATGCAGCAGTGGTGAAGCATTGGTTCTGTTGGAGAATGCACCAATCCGCTTAGAAGATGAGTTGGCTCTGTTCAGGGATGCACCGCTCAGCAAACATATATTGATTTCGCTGAGAAGCATTTTAGGCCCACTTCCAAGGGTCCAGGACTGGGATGGCAACATTTTGCAGGGTAGACTCATGGATGGCAGAGTCCAGGTACATGTGCAGGGTGCGTGAAAGTCTTTTGGGTCCCTGAGACTTCAGATCAGGAGGCAACTCAACTATCCATTGGAGTCACTCTGGTTTCTGGGGTAGAGAAATGCAGGTCCAGTACTTCTCACAATCAGGCAATAGGACAGCAGGAAACAGGTCTTTGCAGCAAAGCAGGAGAACAGCACAGTGCAGTTCAGCAGAGTGGCACAGCAGTTCTCCTTCCTGGCAGAGTATCCACTGGTCCAGAAGGGTACTGAAGTGGTATCCAAGGTCCAGTCCTTGTACCCAGTGGTGCCTTTGATGTGGGGGAGACTTCAAATACATTCCTTTGCAGTGCACAGATATCCTGCCCTCCCTTCCCCGACTCCAAACTAACTACAGGGGGAATGCAGCCCTTTGTGTAGGGACAGGACTCAGCCTATTCAAGTGTAGGAGAGGCTCTGTCCAGCAAATCCCTTCCACCCTGCCCAGAAAGGCCCATCAAGTTACACCTAAGCCCCCTTTGTGTGTAACTGTCTAGAAGGAATACACATAACCCAACTGCAACTACACCCAGTCATGTGACCAAAGACAGGCTGAAGTCACCAAATTGCTATGACATTTTCAGAATTGCAATTTAAAATGTGACTTCACCATAGATTCCACAGACACTAATCTTGGGAGTGTTACCTTTTCCCCTTTTGGAAATTACACATATAAAGTGTGATAAGCAAATTTCAGTGTTAACCTATGGGAGAGATGGCCCTTGCAATGGTGATAAAATGAATTTAAGAGTTCTTCAAAACCAGGATGTTTAAAACTAAAAAGTACATCCCCCTACTTTTTGAATGCATTGCACCCTGCCCTCTGGGCTGTTCAGGGCCAACTCTAGGGGATACATATTTTTATTAAAAAGGAAGGTGTAGGCCTGGTCAAAGGCTAATTTTGGTAGGTTGAAATGACAGTTCAGGACTGCACACACAGGCTCTGCAGTGGCTGGCTTGAGACATGTTTAAAGGGCTACTTAAACGGGTGGCACAATCAGTGCTGAAGTCACATTAGCAGGATTTGCTTTACAGGCCTTGGGCCCATGTAGTGTACTTTAATAGAGACTTATAAGTAAATTAAGTAAGTTGATTAGGGATATGCCAGTGTTACCATGTTTTAGGGAAAGAGCACAAACACTTTAGCTCTGGTTAGCAGTGGTAAAGTGTGCAGAATCCTAAGGCCACCAAACATAGGAAGTATGAAGACACAAAGCTAGGGGGAAACCACACCAAGTCTAACAGGTAGGTAGATTGGACAGTGTCTAGTGATGTTGTACTTGCCCAGGATGAGATAGAGGTCCAAACACTGCTCCACTGTGTCATGCCCTGACCTGAAACCATACTGACACAGGTTTAAGATGTTATTTTGTTTGGACCACAGATGAAGGAGTGAAAACACAACACTGACTGTGGTGTTCACAGTGCTGTCAAATAAACAGGTCTATAGTACCTAGGGTCATTTGGGTCTCCCTTCTTAGAAAAAGTGGCGATCAATGATAACAGGCAAGAGTTGGATAACTTGTTGCTCAGGAACACATTGATAAGCAAGGCCCCTAAGATCTCAGGCTTATACTTTTTTTAAACATAACTTTTTGCTTTTCAAAAACATAAACATATACAGGCAACATAAAAAGGCAATAGCTGGATCATGCATTGAGTACATCAACAGCACGGTAAGTATGAATGGTATAAAATTTACAACATCATGGTATTGTCTGTAACATGCATAATATATCTGTATCAAGTATTGCCATACATTATACCAATACTGATATATACGCTGTGGGTGAGAATTCTGAATGTTTATCCTCCACCCACTCAACACAAACACCAAGATAGCCCACTCTACGACTTGGGAAGAAGACATTAATATAAAAATAGAGCATGTCTATGTCGATGTGTATAGAAGCATTTAGCACCATTCGAGAATGTTCGAGGAGAACGGACCAACAGAGGACATTTGTGGCCTTAGGGTACACGTGTTGATTACAAGACAATGCGTCAAGTGTTACTCTACATCTGTTCCCTGAGCCCAGAATTGCTCTAGGAGCCCATCCCAGGTCATGGCATTAGACATTTTATGTAGTCATCTGTACTCCTCCCTACCTAATGCTGAGCTCTTGGCAGCTCCCTAACTACATACCTCCTCCTGCCAGCTCAGCACCAAAGTCGGAGTGGTCGACTTCAAATGGTGCTTCATTTGCCGCTTAGCGAAGAAAAGGGTCAGGTCTACAAAATGCACCTCAGTCAGGGAACCCCTCAATCTTGAGTAAAGTCGCAATATGCAATGTTTCCCTTGCCCCAGTGTGCGTGTTCGGTTAGGTATTAAAGCATGTTACGGACTCCCTCCCAATGAGATAATAAGTATGGCATGTCCATTGCATATGTAGCAGGCCCGCCTCATCTGTGTGACATCGGGGACAAGAGGATGCCACTGTGAGGAACAGAGTGTGTATTTTGGAGGGTGTCAAGTGTGCCCTTCCTTAACATGAAGTGGGAGGGCAAGTTCTTCTTCCCATTTATCCTGTAGGGGGGTCAGTGCTACCAGTAGGTGGGAGCACAAGCCTTTGTACCACAACGTAACAAAGTGTCTGCCCAAAACCATCTTGTAAATTGCTCGCACGGGTGCATGAATGTTTGGTTCAATCCCAGTTGGTGTTCCGTACTGAAGTACGTACTACAGAAAATTGGCATGTGTAAGGAAGAGGGTCCCCAGAAGATAGTGTTTTTGCAAAATGTCCCTTTGTGGGATCAGCATGCCTTTGTCAAAGAGATCCCCAAGTGTAGACACACCCAGCTCCTCCCAATGTTTCAGTCTGACAGTTGAGAGTGTACCCATTGGGGTGGGTATTCCTCATAGCGGAATAATGGGAGTATATGGAATCTTGGCTCGTGTAAGGCAGAGCTCTGTGCGCCAGTTAGTAAGTGCATTGTAGAGGAGCAACGGTAGTGTGCTAGGGTGTTGCTTACTCCCTGTCAATAACAATGCATGGAGAATCCCGCTACGTAGTTTAGCAGGAGTAAAACCTATTTCCTGTAAATGTATTCCAACTAGCCAATAAGAGATCCATTGCAGTTGTGCCACTAGGAAGTATGATTTAAAATCTGATCCCTCCAGACCCCCTCCTCGGTCAGCAGCTGCAAATTGAGGAGATTAATGTGGTGGCAACCCAAGGCCCATATAAGGTCAATCAAGAGAGAGTCCAATAATTTTGTTACAGATTGCAGGACAATGATGGGGAGGTTTACAAAGTAAGATAACAATTTGGATTGCATTAACATTTTGGCTAGGGCCAATCGCCCAGTCACCGACAGAGGTGGGGTGGCCCAAAACTTCACCTGGGCCCTCAGCGCAGAAATAGCTGTCAATAAGTTCACATCTAATAAATCTGCATGGGATCTATAGACCTGAATGCCCAAATACCGGAACACATGTCGGGCCACCAGGATATCATGTGCATTTAATGGGAGTACCCCTGAAGGCAAGGGGTCTTGAAAGGAAAGTGCTTGAGATTTTGTATGATTGACCTTCAAGTCAGAAAGGTCTCCAAATATTTGGAGGGTATTAACAATTGTTGTATGATTCATGGTTATATCACAGGTATGTATAACCATGTCCTCTGCAGATAATGAGACCACATGTGATTGGGGCCCACTGGTGATTCCCATTCTACTGCACTTGGCGTAGCCTTTCTGCGAGGGACTACATGGCTAGCATGAACAGTAGTGGTGACAATAGTTAGCCCTGTCGCGTTCCCCGGGAAATCAGGTATTCAGTAGAGATATGTGGGCCTGTTTTAGCTTGGGGTGTTGGATGGGCATTAATCACTTTGAACCAGTTGATGAACGCTGCTGGAATGTTAAATTTCTGTCACATTGAGAATATTTAATCCCAGTCTAGCGAATTCAAAGCTTGCTGCAGGTGTAACCAGAGACAGTTTACATTGGTTAAAGGACTCTTAGCCAGCTCCATAACCTGGTATAGGCACCGAATATTCAAAGAAGTACTCCTGCAAGGGACAAATCCACACTTGTCAACATGCACTAACCCTGGGAGCAAGGGGAGCAGTCTCTGGGCAAGCACCTTGCTTAGAATTTTGTATTCAGGGACAATGGGTTATAAGAAGACAAATCATCTAGGACTAGGCCATTTTAAGCAAAGAGGTGACCAAGGCTTGGCCAATCACAGACGGTAATGAGCAAGCCTCTAAAGAAGCTTTGTAAAGTTTTTCCAAATGAGGAACTTATCATGTGGAAAATGTAACTTGAATTCTAGAGGTAGAATCCATAGCCGGCATCTTATTCTGTGCCACCCCTTTATTTGTTGTACATAGTACTTCTACTGTTATTGGGGCTGCCAGTGTCATATGTGCTGCATTTGAAATTTTTGGAAGTCGCAGATTTCCCAGGAATTTGTCCCTATGTGCTGGTGACGGTGCAGGACCTGCCTTCTACAGAGTTAGCATAATAGTCCTGGAAAGCCTTGTTAACGTCCAATTGTGTAGTGCAGTGTACCCCAGTTATCGCGGTAATGTTTAGAATTGGAGTAGGGAACAATGGAGGTCGTATCATGCAGCCCAAAATTGTTCCTGCCCTGTCCCCTTCAGAGTGCACCTTGTGTATAGGTTGTGTAATCTAATATCCTGAGTTGCTCTAAGGATTCTGCATGTAGTATCCTAGAGTCTTGCAGATTTGCCAAGTGGGATGGACCACACACTGCCTCCTATTCGAACAAACTCCACTGATTTTTAATTCGGAGCAGCTCAGTGAGAACGGAGAGCTTAGCTTAGTTATAGACACTCCCCTAATTATGACCTTGAAGGCCTCCCACTCCAAACGGGTAGTAAAGTATGTGTCAATGGTGGTGCCCAGGGCATCTCTAAACACTGCGTACTCCAGAAAGAACATTTGCATGCTCCAAGTCAGGATTGGCCTGGGGACTCTGTCCCTAGGGCCAACTCAAGGGTGTTTATGATCTGAAAGGAACTTCCCCAAGTAAGTCACATCAGAGAATAGTCCTGTCATTTGAGTCGGGCATAGTATAGTAGCTACTCAGGAATGAAGGCCATGTGGTATAGAGAAATAAGGAGTATTCATGTATGCCTACATTATGTGCCCTCCAGATGTTAGCTAGGGACAGTCAACTTGCAAGGGCCTGGGCTTTTCTAGCTGTGTTAGTGTTAGGCAACACCTAGTACTGCATTAAAATCCCCACCTATGAACCAGGGAAGATGTGACCATTCTGCAAGGATTACAGAAAACCACTGCAAGAACACGTCTTGCTCTGGATTGGGGTATATACGCCACCAGGTCCCTCCAAAACCCAATCCAATTCACCCTGGACAAAGACATAATGGCCCAGTGTTACTCTTTTAGTAGTCTGTGCTTGGAAGAGTACTCCTGTCCTAAGACAGACAGCCACCCCGTGAGCAAACCCCAAATAGCTGTCCTCTTCATTTTGTGAGCAATTTGGCTGCTTTGGTGGATGAGATGTGTGTCTCTTGTATGTATATTATGGAGGCCTTCTGGCAGTGCGATTGTGTCAGCACCCTATTTCTCTTGTAGGGTGAATCCAACCCCTTGACCTTCTAGGTCAACATCTTGTAGTGTTGTATGACAGTTGCCATAATGCTATTACAATATCAATCACATCTGTGAGGACATACCCCATATAACAGTGACCATGTAGAGCCCTGTGACGTATCTGGTATACAAATAACATTTCCAAAATACAGGCTCCAACAGGTACCAATTGTTTGACCAAATAATAATAAACAAACTGAAAATAAGAAACCAAAAACACATTGAACAAGTGCTAAAGGAGGGGCCAACCACTAAAGGAAACCCAAAATAGTCAGACTCTCCAATTCAGAGATCAGACAGCCCTCCACTGACATTTGACCTGTATAAGGCCGTACCCCAAGGTGACCAAACAATCAAGTGTATAAAAAGGATGCAAGGATTCCCAATTTTGTATTGCTCCATCCAGGAGCTACTTGAAATACCATTCAG
This sequence comes from Pleurodeles waltl, assembly GCF_031143425.1. NCBI lineage: Eukaryota > Metazoa > Chordata > Amphibia > Caudata > Salamandridae > Pleurodeles > Pleurodeles waltl. The sequence continues at coordinate 1,018,025,483 of NC_090444.1, read as the reverse complement.
ATGAGGGGGAGGAAGAATGGAGAGCAGAATAAAGATGATACAGCAGCCAGGGGAGGGCAGAAAGGGGGAATGATAATAAAAAAGAGGATCATACATCAAATAAGCAAAATGAAGGGGAAAAGACATAAAGGTGAAGTGCAAGGTTATATGACTTTTGTGTACCAACACATCCGTGTTATGAATCAAATCAATGTGTCAGCAGTTTGTGGTGTCATATAGGGAAAAGCACCATACTGGCTGGCGTTCGAATATGACTCTGAGTTCATAGTGGCTGAAGAGATTGAGGAGGGCTTTCGTATCTGAGGGGCCCAGGAATGCCACAGTCATTAGGATGGCCACCCTGCCCTCCTGGACCTCCTGAGATGAGGGTGCTGCCGCAGAAGACATCTTCTTCAACTGCTCACGGTGGCAAGACAATCCACGCACCATTTTGTGTCTGTGATTTGATGGATGTGGGCAGCGAACAGTAGGATACTGTCTTTCCAGCCAGTCCTACACAGCTGTGGGAGTATCAAAAAACAGTGAACGGTCATCATGGAGGACTTTTAAACGAGCAGAGAACATCAAGGCTTATGTAAGTCCTTCATTTCTCACATGAGGTTTGATCAATTGGAACAATGCACCGAGTCTTGGTACCTCTAACGTGTAATCCAGGAAAAAAGAGACCGTGACATTGTCCATAGTAATAGGTGCTGCTCGACAAGCCTTTTGAAGAAGGTGATCCCTGTCCTTGTAGTCAATACCTATACCACCAAAGGATAAGACGATGCTCCAAGGGGAGGCCGACGAGCTGGCACTATGGGCTCATTCTACCATAAACAGAGGGCAGATGCCCTGAGGGCTGTGGCTTGTTGGAGCCAGTTCTCGATATACAACATTGGGTCAGTACCCTTTGTTCCCCCCAGCATTCCCACTGTTCGTACATTATTCTGACACGGTCAGCCCTCAGCGTCCTCTGCTCATTCATGCAATGTGCTAAGTTGTTTCTGTAGTTTAGCCGTGGCTGTGGTATTCGAAACCTGTTGGGGGACTAGTTCCCTTATTGTAGCATCAGTCGTGTGTAGTCTGTCTCTTATTTAATGATGATCTTCGTATAATATACCTAGAAAAGCTGACAGGGAGTCTATGCGGTGTCCAATGACAATTCTAGAATCCCGTATTTCCTGAAGGATCAGATCAAGTTTATCCAGTGTGGGATCCAGTTTCGTAGGTTGGAATCAGACCTCCAGCAAATGGGAAGGAGAGCCTTCGGGTAAGGATTGCCCCGTTAAGGAAACAGGGCAGCGCGACGTGTCTCCCAGCCCGCAACAATCCAACCACAGGGGAGCTCTCAGACTTGAGACAATTCTGAGTACGGTGTGCAGAAAGGGCAGGCAAGGCTCCCCCTTCTCTACAGTCAGGCCCGAGTCTCATATGGCTAGCCCCTCTGGAGGCCCTTGCCTTGCTAGGAGGTTGGGCAAGCTGACTTAGTGCACATCATGTCACTGTCACAATGGGTGGCTTAGGCAGCAGCTCGTGCTAGCCCGACAGTAGCCAGGATATATATGGAGTTTCAGGCACAAGCTCAAGGACCCAGCGAAGAGGTGCACCACAACAGCCTGCTATGCAGGCCAATTCTGTTCCTCACACTCAGCCACCCTGAGTGATGTTCTGAGCAGTGCATGGACTGGGACCCCTAGACAAGCTCAAGCAGGCAGAATAGAATTCAGGCTCCGCAGATTCCAACACACCACTCCAGAGTATTTGGATATGAAAGTGCCTCAGCTGTCTCAGCCTAAACGGCAATCTGCATCATAGCAGTGGGTCACTACACCCGGTTCATGTGCCCTGGACGATTATATCTGGTTTAATAGGGGCTTCCAGGAACAACTGAAGGCATTAACCAATTTAACTGCCGGCCCAGTATCTTCATTTATGGCCTACAGGATCACAGATTTCTTCTAAAGAGAACAATTCTTCCTATGTCCACTCAACTCTCAAGAACATAGCAGGGCTGGGTTTATGTTCACCATTTACTGCAGAGATCCATTAGCCACGATTTAGTTGTGGCTGAGCCTCCAACTACAAAGCTGCTGCCTGTCTCTTTAGTATTTCCAGCCCCCCCGGACCTGCATCAATTCGGCCACAGTCTGAGCCTCAGGTCCTTTTACCAGGCTGTCCCCCGAGGCAATGCTGCAACTCCGAGGGGGACAAAGAAAGACGCCGCTGTTTTCAACACCCCCAGCAGCACTGGACTACCAGACTTCGGTGGCACTGCGCTAGAGCCCTCAATCCAGGCGAAGTACACCGTCGGTCCCTGCTCCTCTCCTCCTCAAGTGTATACCAGTCACTGTATTCTATAAGCTGCAAGCAGGCCAGCTGTGCCCCAGAGCATCCAGCAGAGGCCAGTGTGCAGTTCTGCCTCTTGTCTGAAGTGGTCAATTCAAAACCGGCTCTGTGTCTATCCCCAGCTGATGAAAATGGGGCAGCGGATGTGTCTCCCAGCCCGCAACAATCCGTCCACAGGGGAGCTCTTAGACTTGAGACAATGTTGAGGACGGTGTGCAGAAAGGGCAGGCAAGGTTCCCCCTTCTCTACAGTCAGGCCCGAGTCTCACATGGCTAGCCCCTCTGGAATTGACATGAGCAGAATACCGCATTGGAACAGATCTGGAGAACTTTGGCAGTGTCAGTGGGTGTGTTGCTGCACTAAAAACAGGTGTCACAGGGTGCAGCGGGGTCACAGGATAGAGGGTGGATACATTCGGATTCCCAGGTGGCAAGCGGGAGCTGTAGTTAATCGGGCCGCCATCTTCTGCGGTTGGCAATGCCCTGCTTCTCAGGTTTATACTTGATCAAATCAATGACCATACCTTTAGGCCCTGGGGCTATGTATGGTCCCAGTTCAGAACATCTGTAATCTGAGTCCTCAACATAGTTGACTAAGAGCTCCACAATCTAGCTTTCCGTATTAAACCTTAGCGTACCATTGAAATCTCCATAAATATTACAGTTTGTCTACGTCTCCACAACATAACAAGGGAGCTTAAGTTCTTAAAAAAAAGAAGCTAAAATTGTTGCAAACTGCGTTAGAGAAATCAGTGTTATAAAATTAATCAAAGAAAAATACAAGGAACTAGTGGTGTCCTTGATTAACAAAGCTTGGAAGGCGGACCATACGTATCCAATGAAAACTCTGAGATATTGAGTGATAAATTAATCCAAATTGAGAGACTGCCCTTACCGCAGCCACAAGGAGAAAATAAAGTAGTGACTGAAAAACATGCAAAACCCACATATGAGAGAGGACATCCGGTGATGGGAGGGCATGCCAAAGCTGAAGAGCTACAGGAGCAGAGCCTAGGCCCATAGACAATCTTTCTTCAGTGAGAGCAATATGGCTGCTAATAACACTCACTGACCTCACCAACATTCGATGGATGGACTTGCTTTTAACAGTTGAAGTTGCTGTTGAATGTACACCACTGGCAACGCATTTAACCATGATAAAATTATAACATCAAGAAAACTTAACCCACCCAGATGCTACTAGACTTTGACACCAAGTTTACCATTAAGCTCTCATGAGCAGTACAACAACAACAGGCTGGACCCTAATCCCTCCTCTGGAAGCTACATTGGGATAAGGAGCAAAGAACCACAGTGATTGAAAAAGTTGGTAACAAATAAGACAGTAGAGCAACAGTACTGAGAAAATGAAAGGCCAAGGGGGTTTAGCCAAGCCCAGCCACCTCTGGGCTCCAATGGCTTCGTATTGGCACAACCCGTGCCTCAGGAGATCTAAAGCACTTATATGTGCTAATGGTAGTAAGGCCTCACCTCTTCCCAACACAGAATCAGGTGTCTGCCAGGGCCCGGGGTCCTAAACATCCTTGCTGTCAAGTCCAAACTTTGGTTGATCAGCAGCGGGGAGAACCCATATGGCACTGGCTATCTCCTGTTCTTGCCCTGTGGGTCTTTAGTCACTTCCTCAGCTTAGATTTTGCTTACTGTGCCCAGAGTAAAGGACTCCTCATAGATCCCCAGTTCTTCTTGGAAGCTGGCTGGGTCATGAACCAGGCTATGTTTCTGAGCTTGAAGGGCAGCTGGCAACTCCATTTCTGCTGACAAGGGCAGCGGTCTTTTCCTCTCTGCCTGGGGGCAGCTGGACAGGTGCTGCGAATCCACAGGGAGCTGTCCCCCATAATCCAAATGCACAGTCAGCCCAATAAAAGGAACTCAGAATGTTTTTGCCCTTTTTCAAAAACTAGAACCAGTCGGAGAACTGGTCCAAGACGAGTCCAACTCTCACTTCCCATATCTTTTGCCATTCCTGTACCTCAGGATCTTCTAAGGAGTCAGCAAAGGGCATCAAAGGGCATGGTCTGCTGCCTCACACTATACCTGACTGCCTTGCTGCCTTTTGCCTTAGTACATCTGCCCACAATCCTCTGCAGGAGGCTGACGGAGGACAGCAGGGTAAGTTTAAATGGGTCACCACACCTGTCCTCACTGATTCTACTTCCACAGCCTACCTCACTCCTTTCCCCTCTCTCCCCTGATCCTAGAGTAATCACCTCTTATGTTGCCTGCTAAGGGGGCTACAGGACATTCACTGCTTGCCCGCATTGTCTCCAGTAAATTCCAAAAGTTACAAAAATGTGCCCATCTGTGTGAAACAAGCCTCTCTGGTGGCCATCTTCCTCAGTTTTCACTCCTGACCATATTAATGCACAACACCAAATCCATACTAGCTATCTATATAAATTGTCTGCACACAAACAGTCAGGGCTAGGGGACCACAAGGAAGAGCTGGGCTTGCATATAGTCGCATCCTCCCTGCCATAACACAAAACACATTAGAGTGAATAAGGCATATTCAGGTTACCATAGGATTCTTGCCTAAACTTCTGAGAATCTTATGAACTTGGGTGATCTTTGAGAGGAGACCAGATGTCCACAATAAGTGTATCAACAGGGTACAACCTTTGGAAAATGTGTGACTACAACACAACCCTCATTTATCTCCTCCATGGGTTGTTCCCTTGCTTAGTGCAGGGATCTCATCAACAACACTCTCAATCTCCATGTAGCAGAAGAATCTAACTATCTGTGCCAGTCAGTATGGTGTGTATGTGTGCATGGATTATATGAGTGGCACACATAGAATTTAGGAAATACAGGATCCCTGGCCTGAAGAAAACAAACCCTTTGGACCATATGGCTGAAACTTATTGACTCATTTGATATAGGAATAATGCCGACTCCCTGGCGTCACTATATATACATGTTTTAATAATCCTGCATCCCTGAGCCTAAATAAAGACAGATCTTTGAGAAGGTTTATCTTTATCCTGTTTACTGATCACTTTTTCCATTTTAATCTTCAGTTCTTCAAATCTTACCAGGCAATGTTTTCTCAATCAAACCTCTAGTATGAGGTCTTAATGTAATAAGAACCGTTTTCTTAATTTCATCATGTGTCAAATTCATTTTGTAATTTTATTTGACATTTCCATTTTGCTTACATCAACATCTAATTCATCACCCAATTCTTCTAATTTATCATGTGCTTCATTGGCACATCTGACTGCTTCTATCTCATCTCATCAGCATTGTATGCCAGTCGTTTATTTAAATCCACACTACTACACAGCATTTCTCCAAATTCTATGTTAAGAGTCTCAATACAAATCTCTTTGGGTAGTGGCTCTACCACTGCTGTAGAAACAACTTGCTCTGTCTGCTTTTTCAAGGAATTGCCATGGTAGTCGGAAATTCTGCCAGGGTCGCTTGGAGCACTTGGGACAACTCCAGTAGAAGCTTGTACTACCACTCTATCTTCCTATCCATCAACTCCAATAGTATTTTGAGTTGGTTCTACTGATCTGTCTGTATAAGGAAGAGGTCCTGAAATCAATAATTAATTAAGGAACTCATCATCGTCATCTTCAGGCTCTGTCTTCTTTTTTCCCTCTTGATTTATCTGTTTTAGTCTGCTCTGACTCAGTCACTGTAGCAGGAAATACTTTGAAACTTTTCATTTTGCCTATTCTAAATGCTTTCTCCTTCCATCTATTTTGGTTTCTAACTATCCCCCGCAGAACTTCTTCACTGATCTATCCTTCTTTTCACTTTCCTTGTCTGCTGATATGCAATCCCATTTTTTGAAAGCTTCAAACTGTAGTTCTAGGTATTGGTTCCATATTTTTTATAAGCTGTCTCAAGAAATCTAGGCCCATATTTATACTTTTTTAGCGCCGCATTTGCGCTGCTTTTTGACGCAAAAGCGGTGCAAACTTACAAAATACAATTGCATTTTGGTAAGTTTGCGCCGATTTTGCGTCAAAAAGTGGCAAAAACGCGGTGCTAAAAATGTATAAATATGGGCCCTAATTTCTCAAAGTTAAATTTGCCTTCTATTGAAAACCGTAATTTTTCATTGTGAGTTGAATATTTATTCCATTCAGGAATCCAGACACACATGTAATTCACAATCTCTTCCACCATTTCAGATGCTTGCGTTCTTCCCTTTAGCAGCTTCTGACCATCCCTAGACTTATTCCTTCTCTTACATTTCAGTTTAATACTCCACCTATATTTACACTTTTGTAAGCTAAAAAGAACTCAAAAATCAAAACAATTCTGAAAACAAACTTGGAGAATAACAAGAAATAACAGCACTGCTCTGTCAACGGTCACCCAACCCCAATGCAGCTACTTACAAACAGCCAATCAGGGCATTGTTAGTGATGATGTTGTACCTATCCCTGTGTTGCTCCCTAGCTGATCAGATAGTCCTCTGTGAACAAGAAAACAACTACAGAACCGCAGTAAACCTTAAAAAATAACAAACATTTTGTCTGTTTACCATAGAACGGAAAATTAAAACATTATTCATAAACGAAATACACTCTCCACAGTAAAAACTCGATTTTGAATAAACTGAAGAGAAACAAAATCAGAAAACAGAGAACAAGATTGAAAACTGCACACAACCTTCAGAGCTCTCATTAGGGAAAACTCTGTCCAGAAGAATTCTCCCTCTAGTTTAATGTACTATACTCTGTGCACTCAAAGTAATCACAGTAACCCATGTTAATCTCCCAAACATAGAAAATTGGAAATCTGTTAATGCAGATCACTGTCGATGTGTAAGCGGCCCCTCGCTCTACACACCACAATACAGATAAGGTACTAATATTATCTTGAGATCCTGAATTTACGACACAATCTGAGAACCAGCTCTAATTTTGTCTATAAACAAAATGAAATCAAATGATATCCAAAATACAAATAATACAACTTCAAACTGTAATCAGCCCACCAGCTGAAGCCACAACCATCATCACATAACCAAACAACTCTCCACAAACAAAGAAATCCTTCAATACAGTAATTCACCTCACACTTCACAGTAGCACAGCATGTAACCCTTAAGGAAGATGCAACACAGGAAAAGTTGTAAAAACTCCAAAACTCCCTTCTAATTTGTTTTAAGTCCTTAAGTGAAACATTTCTCCACATCTCTTTTGAGGACCCCTTCAAAAAGAGGTGCTTCAATGCTAACCATCCTCTGCTACTACAATTGTGAGAACCGAATCCTGATAATTGTCTGAGGTAATCACCCCATAATTTTACCTAAGAAATTTAGCTTCAGGGTTTCTAGTTGTTTTGACGAGTAGAGACTAGGGGCCAGATGTATCAAAGTTTTTTGCATTCGCAAACGGTGCGAATGCCCGTTTGCGAATGCAAAAAGCCATTTCAGAATGTATGAAAGACATTCTGAACGCAATTTTAAGGAATCGCTAAAATAGCGATTCCTTAAAATTGCGACCCTGTTTAGAGAGTCGCAAATTGCGACTCTCTAAATAAGAAATCGCAAATAAGGATTCCTTATTTGCGATTCCTTAGCACATGTCTGAAGCAATTCCTAAATGCGATTTGGGCATTTAGGAATCGCTATTTACCACCATGTTAAACTTGGTGGTAACCATGTGCAAATTTAAAAAAAGCATCTAAAATGCATTTTTAAAATTTACATGTAAAGCACACATGCCCTTTTGGCATGTGTGCACCTTACATGGTGAAAATAATAATTTTGGGGTGCAGCAGAGGGGGCCTCAGCACCCTGGGGTTTTGCATTTCCAAAATTGCGATTTCTAGTTAAGAAATCGCAATTTTGGAAATGTAAAAATATTCGCAGATATGGGCCAACAGGCCCATAGGTGCGAATGGGGCCGGTATCGCAATTTGCTATTCAGTAATAGCATTTGCAAATTTTTAAGAAATCGCTATTACCAATTTGCATATGTGATACATGGCATTGTGCGAGTCGGAAATAGCGATTTCTTAAAAATCGCAAATTCTGAATCACAAAAGGCCTTCATGATACATCTGGCCCTAGATTCCTCATCAGGAGGACACAATTTAACAGAGTTAAACAGAAATAAATGTTGAAAGTGTAAGAATTGACTTGTGGGCCAGAATTAAATGAAAAGTTTATTTTCCATATGGATAAGTTTTCAACACTTTACTGAGAAAAATGCTGAAATGCCACAATGGCTCGAAATACAGAATTACAATTTTAATGCAAAATCGTAGAAAAAAAGAATCTGTAGTAAAGAGAATTCAAGTAAATATGTTAAGTGTCTGACACATAAAGTGTATATACACATTTCAAAGACAGTCTAAGTCAAAATGGACATAAGAAAATTAAGGGCCTGATTTAGATCTTGGCATTCTTACCGCCAATCTGCAGCGGCTGCGGATGTGAAAAGACTGGCAAATCAAAGGTCTTCCGCCCGGCGTATTTAGATGTATTGCGTTTGAGCTGAAAACCGTCACAACGGAGTGCTCTTCCTAGCCATTAGGCTGGTGGGTTCCTGAAGAGCCTATCTAAGTGTTACAGCCATGCAGGTGGTGTACTGGCAATGGATTGCAGACGGAGGGAGATCGTCACTGGACCCAGTGGACATCAGACAACGGCACTGACTATGGAATAAAGATAAGTCACACACACTGCACCTTAGTCATATGTATACCCCTGTACTACACACCACACAACACAACACATACACACTATCTTCCATTGACATTCCACCACAACATAACATGAACATGCCAGATCATCACTGGATCCAATGGACATCGGACAATAGCACTGGCTATGGAATTGTGGTAAGTCACACACACACATCCTATACCTTAGCCATATGTGTCCTCCTGCACTACACATTACACAAGACAACACATACAACTATTGTCCATTGCCATTCTACCACAACACAAGAACATGCCAGAAACACACATTGCCATACATCCATGACACAACACACACACATCATTGACACTGCACCCACACACGACACAACCACAACAATCAACACAATTACACACTCATCTACAGAAACAAACACACAAGTGTAACTACACACATCATGGCAACGACAACCACACAACAAAAACACTCACCTGAATGTTACACACAGCAACACAACACACAACTAAACATACACAACAACATCGAACCCACATGCAAGTGGCACACATATAGACACAACCACATTTTCCACTCTACTTCCTCTGCTTTAACCAGCCAGTCACATTGCACATACACATTTGCATACTGACTCACATACACAACTCGTAGAATGACATCACAGGTACAGGTCCCCTCACAATGTGCATACTTGGACATAGTTGATAGGTGTGAGTTTACCGTCACTTTGGTCACAGCATTCATTTGGCAATGAATACTTACACTACAATGATAGTTTTGTGTGTGTGATATGTGTCATGCACAAGTGTGTTCTCATCCATCACCCACACAAATGTATCCAAGACATATACATGTCACAGTAATTTAAAATATTACTAAGATGTATATAACTGCAGTGGTCCTGTGCCCATATGCGGGGCCGACACAACGTACACAGCCAATTTGGGTTCCTTACCTTGAAGTTTGGCGTTTGGGTGTGTGTTTTCTCCATGGTCAAGTGGCAGCAGCAAACAAAAGGTGTTGTACAATCGTGTCCATTTGAAAATCGAAGTGGAATAGAGAAAAAAGTAAGTTTTTACCGCATTCCCCTGCAATCCGCCAACTCAGGTGTGGAGGTTAGACTGCGACAGTTGCCTTGGCAGTAAGCCACATCTAAATCTGCTTGTTGGTAAAGGTGGCTGGAGTCCTGCCGTCAGCCCTAATTCTTAAGACTACCATGGAGGCGGCAGAATATTCTTGGCTGAGTCGAAGGGACTTGGGTGATCTTTCACTTATGGGACCTCTAACCTCTAAGTCTGGTAGGCGGGTGGAACGGCAAAGTAGCCGACTGAATATCGGATGGAAAACCGGTGGCAGGACCATTACCGCCAAGATCTAAATCAGGCCCTAAGTCTCCAGTAACAGCAGTCTTAATGACAACTGTAAAATCCAACAGAACCCCAACCCTAATTAAAAGCAAAACCCAGGCTACACTTGAACAGCTAGAGCCCAACACCTTTTATATATAAATCATACTTTCTAAAATTAGATTCTGCTAATTTAGCATGGCATGATCATAGTTAGGTTCACATTGGCAAATCGGAAACATTTACATAGGTGAAAAAACATTAACACTAACCCATTTCTTAAGGCAAGAGAAATTTTCAATCTTCTTGCTCAGCAACCACCTTCTGGAGATGATCAATACAAAATTAAACATCCCTCTAACAATGACTCATAGATTCTGCATGTCCACACCAACATTTCCAGTAGAAGTCTTTAAAAATGAGACTGGGTATATGGTTTAAGCTTCATTCCTAATACAGTCTTTCATTAATGTTTTAAATCACCATTATAGTTAAGTCATTTACTTAGTATTCCACGGAAAGTGGAGACATAACTTTGACGAAAGACACCGATTGGCGGGTGAATGAGCAGAAGCAGGTTGAATAAATCATGAGAAACTACATCCAAATTTTAAATAATGGCATTTCACACAAAAATGTGACATAACTATTGTCTCATTCGTTACTCTTCCATATTTCTTAGGTAATTCATTTTGGTTGCAACGTCATTAGTTGATCGGTTACAACTCTCTGCATTATTAAAAAAACACTAATTATGAAAAGTAATAGTCACACAAAATGTGCACACACCCCTTAGCCAGTACGGTGCAACTCGTAATCAGGTTCCTAATACCCAGGCTTTAATTCTTGCACTGACCTAGGGAGAATTGAGTGTACAGCTTTGATTTAATTATGACTCTTAAAACTTAGCTTGAAATGAGGGCCCAATTCAGAAAGGTAAAGTTAGACCAAAAGTCTAACTGAGACCAAAAGTCTAACCTAACTACTTTTCGGTATTCACAAAGGTAAGTTACTAGTAGTAACTTTACTGTTGGTCTAAATTTACCTTTGGAATACCGAGAAGTAATGAAGTTAGACTTTGGTCTGACTTTACATTTGTGAATCAGGCCCTGAGTGATTATAAATACCAATGTATTATATAATCGCATTATCACATATTCATATATATTTGTTTTGGAGTAACAAAAACCCCATAAAGATTTTCCAAATACATCTGCAACGTATTGTTGCATAAGGAATACCAGGTAATTTTGCGTATATTCGTTCATTAGGGTGTGAATAAATATCGATATTATAAATAACTACTGATGCATTTCTAAGTCCAATTTCCTTAAGTAGAATATGCTGTTAAACGTATAAGCATCTACTTAGCTGGTCGTAGTTGAAGCTATGGACAAGTGTGCATAAATAAACATCAACAAAAACAAGGTTTGTTATTGAGTGCCAGTTTAGAGTTTAGTGTGCTTATCTGCACAGTTCATGTTTGAAAATGTGGCCTTTCTTCTTATCGTAACTGTATATGTTAACCTGTCATGCAAACATGAAAGATACTAGTGGCCAATTCAAACAAACAAGCGTTTGCCTGGGAAAGTCACTCCTGGTTTAATCTACAGCCCTCAGGTCCTCAGGGAAGGCCTGCGGCCACCAGATCTTTCTCTAGACAAGACTCTTTGGGCCTCAATTTCCAGTCCCAAGAGATCAGCTGGGTTTTCCTCAGAGCAGAAAGCCCTTCTGCCCTGTGTACCCGTTAGCAGCAACAGGAGTCCAATCACTTGACACTTGGTGAGAATTTCTAGTATCTAGGTGCCAGAAGTAGTAATGTACCCTTCAGTCTTCTTTCACCAGCAGTCAGGCAGAAACGTATTGATTCAAGAGGTTCATTCTCAGGTCTAGGAATGTTTGGAAGGCTTGATGTGAGGTTACAGTTTGATCCTTTGCATGAGTCTGAGCCTAGAGAATTTTCCACACCCTTTACTGATTACCTTCATTTTCCGGTGTTTCCTCCTTTATCATGGACAAAAATGGTTTTATCTCCTGCTGGGACTGGAGCTAAAAAGTCTATGGTTGACTTGCGCATGAATGATACCTTTTTCTGCCAACCCAATTTGGCTGATAAAAATCAACATCCCTGTCTTCCAAGATCCATATGCCAAACCACATTCCTTCAACAACAAGATACTTAACAGTCAACCAATGAAGTATACTAGGCCTTTGGAGTAATGCTGAGAGGCAAAAAAATGATAAACTGGTTTTCTGCCAGTCAGCAAAAAAATTAAAAAATTTAAACTGACTTTTGTTCTACATTTATCACATATCTACTTCCACCACTGAATTGGATTTTTTAAAATACGGTGAAAAATAACTTTTAAATTATCACTCCAGTATTTTTCGAGGCAGAATTTTCATATAAAGTTTTATTTGTATCTAAACGTGTTCCTGGAATATGTAGGTTTACTGACACAGAGAAACGACTTTTGGGTAATTGTTTATAGTGAGAGCATTCTAATCCCAATATATACCATGTTAAATTTTTACATCTTAAGTTTACAAACAGAATTTTAGGGATGGCTTAGCTAATATATAAAAGTTGTTTTTTCTACATGACAAATGCAGTTTACATTTTCATGTGATACTGCTGTGCTTTTAAACTGCAGCCCAGGCAGGGTGCAGTGATGATCTGTGAATCCCCATATTTTTCTTGTATATTTGGGTGATGTAAATAGTCACTATTGCCCACATGTGACATTTAAGATCCATGCCACAGGTGTAATTTCTGCACCAATTTACAATGACCTTGCTTGAACGATAAGTGCCATAATCTGTTGAAACCAATTCAACAGTACAATTTTTGGGCTAGAGTACATGCACTGGTTCACTAAACACCAGTGTCATGATACACACAGTTACAATATCATTAAAGATTGATTCTTCAAAAAGCCTGAAAATCTGGGGTGACAACACAAAAAATATATACTTGCTATAGAGATTACATGTGTATCATTTGCAGTTGCTGCTGAGAAGAATATGCACTTGAATAACATTGGTTTGATTTAGTTTGAAATGGCATGCTGTTGTTTCTCAGCAGTCCACATTTAAACTTTAAATTTGCTTGGTCACCCTTTTGTTGTGAATTATGCACCTAACAAATTCCACAGGAGCCTTTCAAGATTGTAACTGTATGTGCATAAATGAGAAACATTAACATAAAAAATAAAATTAACTCAGAAATTTTTTGATGTTTTCAAATGAATGTCAGCACATTTATCAAATATGGTTATTTTGCACAGGCTCAATGATTCGTGTTATGTTTCAAATTGATAAATGCTCATCTTGGGATGCTAAAGAGTTATAGTTAGGAAGTTACTAGATAATACGTCGTAACACAGTGATATATGTATGTATGGGGAGATTGAAATTCAGGAAACAAAGTGCATTAAATATACATTTCTCACAAAAGCATGTACAGTATTTTCAAATGCAGCTTTGGATTGAATGTTTATTTGAATGTGGAATGTATGTGAAAAATTAAGGCCTGATTTATATTTTGGTGGAGGAGCTTCCACCAGAAATCTAATGGGTATCTCTTTCTGTTGGCTTGGGGCAATGGAGTACAGACCAGCTTGGGATATCAATGTCCTTTGCATTGTATACAGGTGTGTATAGCTCCCTTGACTGACCCAATTGCATGTGAAACTGGTATCCTGACTTTTTGTTGGCCCTGCACACATGCTAATTAAGCATGTGCCTTGACCTGTCTGTGGAAATGCCAAAGTCCAGAGGCTATTCTGTGACCTAAAAGAGTGCCTCCCCTTAGTGTTGATATAGGACTACTGCCCATGTCCTGGGTTGATCACATAGAGTGGTGGTGGCAGAGTAGGGAGTTTTGTGAATTTGTAGTCCTGACCAACACTTTTTCCTGTGTCATAAGGGAGTGTGATCTACTGACCACATTCAGGTAAAGTTCCACTTTAGTGTGACCCTTGTGCATGTTGCATACATGAGTGTATAGTATATGCGTGGATCATGCATGACACTGGAACTGTGTGCATTTTAAGCATGAACCCTGTAACCAGTGGAATACAATTTGGATGGCCCCTGGTTTAGCATTGCTCAAGATGTAGGGTGTAGACAGCTTCCCCATACACTGAAAGCCTATTGAGTGCATTTCTGTAGCTGATGCATGGAGACCTTGGCACTGAGGTGAAAGAGGATGTAGGCAGGTGTACTATTAGAAATTCAATAAAGCAAGGGGCTGCTGATTTTTACATTTTCCTGAGCACTGCCATTTGGCGGATGGTGAACAAGAGCAGTCTGTGACCACATTTTGGGCCTGATTTGGATGTTGGAGGTAAGGGTCCTTCCTGGCGTCGTCTTTTCGACTAGAAACCTGCCACAACTGTCTGCTTGCCATGTTTAGATGTTGACAGTCCCACAGGCAAAGACCGCATTCGAACCACCATCTCCGCAAGAAACATCAGCAGCGTCGACGACAGGAAAGGGAAAAGGGTATGCTGGGGAGGACCGCAGCCATCTTTCCGACTGTGCAGAATTAGATATGCCTTACCGCCAAAGAAAAAGTGGCGGTCCGACTGCCTCTCCTTAGTTTGTGGATTGGGGGGGAGAAAGAGGTTGAAAACTCACCTTTTACCACTACCCCCACATTTTCCTGGCCACGACAGGACAACACCTGCCCTCGCTGCTACCACCGACAGACAGGGAAAATGCAACGGCCCCCCCTGTCTACAGACTATAAAGTAGGGGCGCCGCATTACCAGTAGGCTGGGTGGTCACTGAGCAGAAGGTGGGGACCACTGGAGACATATGCATGTCAAATCAATGTATTTAATCTCTGTGACATGCATATGTCGGGACGTAATTTGATCAGACATGGGTGGGGACACACGGGTACACAACACATCCCGCACAAATACATAACTGTCGGTATGATGCCAGTATTTACTGGCAAATGAATGCTGGCTCCACAATGATAGTACAGTCACACCTACCAACTGTGTCCATCTGTGCACCTTGCCAGGAAACCTGTACCTGTTGTGTTGTGCTACGAGTTGTGTGTGTGAGTCAGAAAGTCTATTTGTGTATGTGATTCGATTGGCAGGGTGAAGTGGGGGTGTGCGTGAGTGTGTTTGTGTAGCTGAATGTGTAGTTGTGTCGTTTGTTGGGGTTCTGTGGTGTGTGGGTGCAGTGCTGGTGAGTGTATGTTGTGGCATGGATTTGTGTCAATGTGTGTTTTCAGCATTTATGGGTTGTGTTGTGTCAGAATGGCAATGGGTAAATGTGTGTATGTGTTATGTTGTGTGGTGTACAGTGTGGGAATGTACCTATGGCTAAAGGAAAGTGTGTGTGTCACTTACCTCCTTTCCATAGCCGCCCCATTGTATGAAGTTCATTGAGTCTAGCCGCTGTCTCCTGCCGTCAGCGGACAGCTGCCAGGATCTGCCCTTTTGCTTTTCTCTGATTGTTACTTCAGGAAGGCTGATGGCAGTTAGATGCTGAGTCTTCACACTTCATTGTGACAATGTTTTGAATACTCCAGCTTGTGGCCAGCATCATCACTACCTGCTGTGAGGGCCATCATCATGCACAAAGGCAATATCTGCACACACACTGGAAAATGAAGGGAAGCTCCCCAAACCGGTTCCTCAGACAGTGAATCAACATATCCTGTCTAAATAATAAGTATAAATGTGTAACTCAAACCATCCCACTTTGTTCCTTTTAAGAGTTGCTGAAGAGCCGCTGTGGAACCAGGGCTGGAGTCTACATGATAGCCAGACTCTCTGAAGCCTGCAAACATCTGGGGAAGCTGTGAATATGCCTACTATCTAGAAACCTGCCTGCTCAGAGATAGAAAGAGAGTGCCTGGCTCTGCTGGAGGAGAGATTGTCCAGGAGGAGAGACCAGCTGTGTTCCTGCTTGAGAAACACCCAAATGGAGCTGACTGCCAGTGGGAGCAAAGTTGGAGAAACCCCATGTTGTGAGGGTACTTCCTGTCTCCCAATGTCGGTTCCGTAGTGGACCACAGAAAAAAAAAATCAAATGCTAAAAGTCATTGTGACAACTGGCACTCCTGCAGTATGCAAAAGGACTGGTGCTGCTGCTGCATAATGTCTAGTGTACCTGGTGAGTGAGCTACTATTGACTTTGAACCAGTAGCCCAGTTCTACTCCAGTCAGCAACTGTTGTAAACAAACACCAGTTTGTTCCTGGCCAGGAGGTCGCACCTGCTACAAACAAACAATTGAGGAGTGAGTCTGGTGTCACAGTCCCACATCACCAGAGCAGATACTGAAGGTGCAGGACCACAGCCACCATCACCATACAAGCTGCACATGTGAAAGCAGGAAAGAGGGGTCTGTGCATATGAGACTGAACTAATTGCACAGGGTAAATCTGTCATAGGAAAACTAACTGTTACCAGACAGAATACATTTGGGAAGAACTATTTGAAATGATCTGCAAATTATTCCCATGGCATGATCACAATTGAACCTCGCCCGTGCCTTGCCTATGCCTAAGATTACACTCTAGTATATGTCACTGTAGAGATTAAGCAAGCTCCTAGAGATTGAAAAGGGTACATAGTAGGGGTACCAATTGACTTGGAATATAAAATGAGTTTGTGACCATAGCATAGACCGTAGCTGAGCCGTAATGAATTGAGTATATGTTTTATTTTACTGTAGTAACTAAAGTACATTTTGTTTACTGCTTCGGGTTGGGCAGTATTGTGTCTCGTTTCCCTGTTGAGTTCTGAGCTCTTGATCCATATTACGGGCCTGATAAGCCTTTGAGTGCTTACTTTCAGTTCCCTCTGAATTAAGTGTAAAAATGTTTACTTAGCATAGTTTGATAAGCCATAGTACAACAAACCCCAGGACACCTGTGGCAAACAATCCCAACCCATGTGCTCTCTGTCACACCCCATAAGGGATCTGGCTGCCCCAAAAACCTAAAATAAGTAATTTTTCCTGCCTGTGCATCCAAAGGAGTTGAACAACTTGCTGAGGACTCATCGTGGAGAGCACACCTCAGTGGGCAAGAAATTCATTCCTGTGAAGTGCAAGGCTTACCGACAAAGAATTAGTCTTGGTGCAGTTCCAGGTGTGTTGACTAAATGTAAGGAACCTTGTGAACAAAGGAGAAAGATAAGGTTGTAACACACTAGAGAGAGAGGAAGGACTAGGCAGGAAAGGAATGAACAGTAAGTTAGAATAGATAGAGGGGTAACTGAAGGACAAATTTACATAAAGAAAGGAAAAAGGACATTGGCTGTCAACAGAAAGAAGAAGAATGTGCTAAAAGCATCAAAGCAGATAACTGAATTTGACCTAGAGAGGAAGTGAGAGGACCACAGAAGGGGCACAACGCAGGACAAGAAGAGCAAAGATAGGACAGTCTATCCATGACACTTACCCCAAAAAGGCCCTCAGCACTTCCTGAAAGTTGAGCAGAAAGAGGAGGAAGCCAAGGCATCCCCCCGAAGTGGAGTCTGCATGATTCGAGGAGGGATCATGGACAAGGCAGGGAGGTGGCGTAAAAGTCAACAACGCCATTCACTGCTTATGACCTCATATGTTACATCACTGATGACATCTTCAATGACAGCACTGATAACATCACTGATGTCATCCTCTAAGCATGTGACAGTCTGCTATAAGCTTATCAAACTGTAAGGTATTCAGCAATGTGTACCTAGACCCAATTTGTTTAGCCTCTGTACTGCTATTTGGTGTAAACAATGTACTTGGCCACCTGATGGGTCTTGGGTGTCTGAAGGTAGGCAGCTCTCTATGAATGGTTGTGCACAGGGCGAAGACTGTGTGCAGTAGGGACTGTGGGGGTTATTCTAACTTTGGAGGAGTGTTAATCCGTCCCAAAAGTGACGGTAAAGTGACGGATATACCACCAGCCGTATTACGAGTTCCATAGGATATAATGGACTCGTAATACGGCTGGTGGTAAATCCGTCACTTTTCCGTCACTTTTGGGACGGATTAACACCTCCTCCAAAGTTAGAATAACCCCCTGTGTCTCATTGATTGCTCATAAGTAATTGACTATTCACAAACGGTTTGCTACCGGGGAAGGTTGTACATAGCAGGTACTTTGCCACGGGGGCTTGTGTGTCTGAAGGGAGTAGGGCCTGCATGAGAAGTTGTGCATAGGAGCATAGATCATGTACCAGGTAGTTTGTTCCCCATCCATGTGTGCTTGACAAGACGTTGGCTATCCTTGTAGGCTTAGGTATAAGTCGAAGGGTGTACATAGTGGGATCTTGGACTTCTCTTGAAGGTTAGGTGTCTGCAAGGAGTTGTGGTGACATGATGTTTTTTTTATGACTGTAATGCACACAGTTTAACTTTTATCACAGCGAATAGGACTTGTCTTCAAGCCAACACTATTACTATTTAGTTCCTCCATCCCTGTTCAGGTAACATGTGCCTTACATGATTCTGCACCATTTAGTACTAACTTTCATGTTTGACGGTGCTGTACTGGTGTGTAGAGTAATTTGCACAGAATTAGGTTGGATAATGTCATCCCTGATGTCATCAGTGATATCAGGAATTAGTTGATATAACATATCATCAAGGATGCTATCAAAGATGTCATTGGACATGGCATAAGAAGTGTGATATAGGAGGTTATAAGCAGTGCAGAGCAGGGGTGCAAGTTATTGTTAGCATGTTGAGCTGTAACTAGTGAATTTTGCATTTTTCAGGCTTAAAACATTACATTATGTCTGGCATCGTCAGCTAACTAAAATATTACTTTAACCTTTGTTTTTTTTATGTTACTTAAGTTCTTTTTCCGATACCGTAGCGGTAATGTCATTTAACCTTTGTATTTTTTTTTGTGAATTTCAGAGGGTTCTTTAAGGTACAGCAGGATCTGTATACCATACCTGATTATAACATTTCTGTAACCTTTGTTTTTAATGAATTTCTAAAGTTTTTACAACAAAAGCTATGCTCTTTTTCTATCCATCACTATAACATCATTTTAACGTTTTTCTGTGAATTGAAATGTTTTGTTCAGGTAAGGTAAGATCTAACTAGCATAGATAAGTATAATGCCACTCTTATGTTTAGGGCTTCCAGAGGTTCTTTAGTAATGGTTTGTAATTTCACAATTTAATGCAAGATATACATTTTTGACCTCCCAAAGGCACCACAATAATCCCCCTGGACTCATTGAAGCAATGGAAGGGTCCGAAGGGACTCCCATAAGGGGTTTAATTCCGGTTGTTGGTCATGAAAGAGTACAGGAGGACCTGTGATAATTAAAAAAAACCTGTGTTTGGTATGTGTCAGGTCTCTGTCTCTGCAACTTGAACTATTGCATTTTACTGATGAGCTATGCATGTTGTCTCTGTGAATGGAATCAAGTAGCTTTGTTGACCCAATTAAGTAATTCAGTGCTTTGCTTCCATGGTAGTCATTTCAAGAGACCTTAAAAAGAGTCATATGAGCCAAGAGACAAAGCCATTAGAGCTCAAGGTTAGAGACTCACCTCTCCTCAGGACTACATTGTCCAGAATTCCATGGTGGTGGCCATTGTGGTGGCCTGGTATAAATAGGACCCACACCCAAACACATGTGCATAGTGTCAAGTGTCTTCAATGAGATAACATCTTATTTGGAAGCTCCAGAGTGAAACCAGCAGATTCAAGGGGATAAATATGGCAGAGCGTGAGTGTTGCCATGAGAGTCATCGCTATAAGGTTAGTGCACTGGTGAGAAAGTGGGTTGCTGGTTGAGAGGGGTATGAGCCTTTCTCAAGCAACAGCCACAGTCCCTGTCAGGGTGAACCACAACAGTCACTAAATTAACCTGTGCTTAACTCTTTGGTAGCTAGGCATAAAAAGCAGTCAGGATTAACTTAGAGGCAATGTGTAACGTATTCATGTAGCACACTAGTAGTAATAAAGTGAAAACACAAGAAAAATTCCAACCCAAGTTAGAAAAATACAGTACATTTGAATTAAATTATTTGACACCAAAACAACAAAAATCCAATCAATGTAACTGAAGTTATGAATGTTTAAAGTGATAACTAGAACCTAAAAGAGCAAAGCTCCAACTGCAGACATCTTAATGCGAGAAACCGGGGCAAGGTCACAAGTTATGGCTCACTATGATGGAGCGTAGTTTGGATACATAAAGTGAATTGGACCTGGTCTCTGCTTACCTTTCGTACTTAGAAGAAGTTCTGTAGAAAAAGATCTGAGAAGGCAATTTCAGTGGAGGAAAGCAGCCAGCAGTGTTTGAGGAGGAGGTGTCATTGTCAGGCTGCTGGATGAAGTTGTAGTTAAGATTTCACAATACATATTTAGCCTTTTTTAAGGAAGTTGAAAATCTTCAGCAGGATAAAGCTGCAGGCTCTAGCTGACATGGGCCCCACGAGGCCTGGTATCCCTTCTACAAGGAGAAACTGAACAGGATTTGACGCTGCAGAGAAGAACATAGTTGTTGGAAAATGGGTTATTGGTAGGGCAGGTAGGTACCTACACCTAGCAACAAGCCACAAACCTCCACAAAAGTACAGTTAGGTCTCAGTAAATTAATCCCAGCTCTACCCTTGGTAGCTTAGCATCGAGCGTCAAGGCTTAACTTAGGAGACAAAGTGTAAAGCATTCAAATATCACAAAACAGTAATTAAATAAAACACAGGAAACAGTTTAAAAATCCAAAACCAATTTATAAAAATAGCTTATATTTTTATCTTTAAAATGACACAAAAACGATTAAAATCGGTTCAGGGGAACCGGAGATATGAATTTTTAAAGTATTATTATTTTCTAGCGCTCAGAAACGAAAAGCGCCAATCGGGTCATCTGGTTGCACCAGGACCGGGGCAAAGTCAAACTTTCAGGCCGACCGCGATGGAGCCCTGCTCGGCTACAAGTCGCGGGAGGCCTCGGTCAAAAAGTTACCTTCTGACTTAGTCTCTTTTTCGATGTTTTTCTTCCCCGGGACGAACCTGCCAGTTGGATCCGACCTCCTGGAGCCCTTGTCCGGATACGCGAAGTCGGTTTCCTCGGTGGTGATTTTTACCTTCGGACTTAGTCGTTTTTTCGAGACGAAAATCCTTCGACCGGGGTAAACCTGGATCTTGATCCGACGTCCGTGGAGCCCTTCTCGGATACGATGGCTGGAAGGTCCCGGTCAACTTTTTACGTTCGG